>NC_067474.1:104576268-104904601 GCF_947179515.1 Apodemus sylvaticus
TCAGATATGATGCAACACACACCAGGATATTTAATCTGTTTAAGTTAGCTTCCACACAACCCCTCAACCTATCACTGCCCCACCATCACAGAGGATGGTTTTGGTGGCAGACCCATGAATATGTTTCTGGGAAAGGCTTTATAGTAAGCAGGAAACAGAGTACATGTGTAAGCATCGGATTGGAAAGCTACTGTGGCCTTTAACATAATTGCTTTGTGCTGGGTGTCATATCATAAACTTAATTTCTGCTCTACTCTGTATTGGTCATCATTAGGCAAGTGGTAGGCTTGTCACATGGAGAGCAGGTTTGTTGGGGAAATAATCTGGAGATGTTGGTCTTGTTGAATCTGTAAACTGCAAAAGCTCATCTTGTTGGAATTAGCATAGAGAATGGAACTAGGGACCAGTTTTGTTAGGGATCAACTTGGTGACTGGACCTTGGCACAAGCCTGTTAGTTTAAAATTAGGTCAGGGTCTCTAAAATGGAGTCTGAACTTAAAATATTTGATTTCTTAAGGCTAAACTGAAAATAACAAAACAACACAATCAAAAAATGGACTATAGAATTAACCGATAATTCACAACAGAAGACTATTTAATGGCTGACAAGCACTTAAAGATATTTTCAAAGTTATTAGTCATCAGGGAAATGCAAATAAAAACAACAATGAGATTCTACCTCAAACCAATCAGAATGGCTAAAATCAAAAACTCAGGTGACAACAATGCTGGCAAGGATGTGGAGAAAGCAAAACACTCCTCTATTTCTGCTGGAATTGCAAATTTATACAACCACTCTGGAAATCAATCCTGAGGTTCCTCAGAATATTGGAAATAGATCTACCTGAAGACCAAGCTATAGCACTCTTGGGCTTATACCCCAAAAGTTGCTGCACCATGTTACAGCAGCACTTGTTCCACTATGTTCGTATTTGCCTTATTTGTGATAGCCAGAAGCTGGAACAAATCCAGATGTCCTCCAGCAAAAGAATGGATACAGAAAATGTGGTTTATGTACAGGGTGGAATACTACAGAACTATTAAGAATGAGGATATCCAGAGTTTTGCAGGTAAATGGATAATAATAGAAAATACTATCCGGAGTAAATTAACTCAAACCCAAAAAAACCATGCATGGTATGTACTCAGTAATAAGTGGATGGAAGCCAAAAAATGTGCAGAATACCTAGCGTACAAGCCACAGAACTCAAGAAGGTTAACAAACCAAAGTAAGAATGCCTCAATTCCACTTAGAAGGGAGAACAAATCAACCACAGAGAGCAGAGGGAGGGAGGGGACAGGGTGAGAGAGGGACAGTGAGGGGGAAAGGGGAACAAGATCAGGTATTGGGTGGCAGGGGGAACAATACTGAAGCCCTGGGGGCAAAAGAAAGAATGGAAACAAGCAGGCTCAAGAGGTGGAGGTGGGGGACACTCTAGAATGTATCAGACACCCAGGAGGAAAGAAACTCTCAGGACTCAAAGGGAGGGACCTTAGCTGAACTGCCCATAAGTAGGGAGAGGGAACTTCTAGAGTTGACCTCCTGAAGAAAGACATGGCATCAAGTGGAGGAATGTTTTTGCCATCCACAGACAAATGCTCTCACGCTGAATTGTTCCTATCTGAAAGAATTACAAGGACAGAAATGGGGAAATGACTGAGCAAAAGAGTTCTAGTAATAAGCTCAAATTCTGATCCAGCTCAGGGGAACACTCCAAGTCCTGACACTAATACTGATGGGCTTACAAATAGGGGCGCCTATCCTGAGTGTCTTCTGAAAGGCCCAACAAGCAGCTGAGTCAGATGCAGATAGTTACCTTCAACCAATCTACAGAAGCTGGTGATCCCTGTGATGGAATTAGGAAGTAGCTACAAGAAGCTGTGGCAGAGGGTGATCCCATATGAGGCCACCAACTAGGGAGCATTAACCAGCTGATAGGAGGCCCCCAACATATATTCAGCAGAGGACTGCCAGGTCTGGACTCAATCAGAGAACATGTAACTCTCTCTTGACAGATTTGGAACCCCAGAGTGTGGGGAGGTATTATGTGGTAGTGTGGGGTCATCCTCTTAGAGACAGGAGCGGGTGGGAGATTTGGTACGTGGAATAATCAGTGGGTAGAGCAGGAGGGGAATAAAGCCTAAACTGTTGAAATAAAGATTAAATAATAATAATGATCATAATCATAAAAACTGATCAACTGAGACATTCAACCTCTGCAACTGGACAAGTAGTAGATTCTTACTCTTGTAGACCACATGGAACCATTGTTGTTTTAGGGTTAGCACAACCTATAAGACATTATAACAAACCATTGCCTTTATAAATGTATAGAAACACTCATTGTATAAGTTCTGCTTCTAGCTGGGTGGTGGTGGTGCATACCTGTCATCCCAACACTTTAGGAGGAAAAATCAGGCCAATTTCTGAGTTCAAGGCCAGCCTGCTCTGCAGAGTCAGTTCCAGGATAGCCAGTGCTATACAGAGAAACCCTGCCTCAAAAAAAAAAAAAAAAAAATCAAAACCAAACCAAACCAAACCAAAACAACAACAACAACAACAACAACAACAACAAAAAAAAAAACAAGTTCTGCTCCTCTAGAGAACCCTGACAAATACAGGAGGTAAGGCAAAGAAAGAGATCATTAGCAAGTATACTTGGGAATACTGGAATACTGAGGTATTGCAGCCATCTGATGGTAATCATCAGAAATGAAAGTATTTCTCGCTGGGGTATAAGCTACTTTTAATGTGTCTAGGGAGCTGAAAACACATTTTTCTGATGTCAAGGTTCTGATGTATACTCTTGGTTACCACTTGAAAATATCTAGATAAAACAAATATCAACACAGGAGGACACATCTCTGAGATATTTTCTGATTGAATTTTGTTAATGACTTCTAGGCAACAACAGGACGGTGGAAGACCTACACCTTTAATCCAGTTCCTAAACAATGATGACACACCTTTAATCCTGGACATGCCTTCTGCTGGAGGGTGGAGACATATACCCTTAATCCAGATCCTAAGCCAGAATGACACACCTTTAATCTGGGACATGCCTTCTGCTGGATGGGACACACACACCCTTAGTCCAGATCCTAAACCAGGATGACACACCTTTAATCCTGGACACGCCTTCTGCTGGAGGTGTATATAAGGACATGGAAGCATGAAGATTTACCCATTTTTCAGCTTCTCCTCAACTTGTTCACACATCCATCCCTACACTGGCTTTGGAGCCAAATGCTTCCAGTTTGCACCCTATAGAGAACATCTGAGACTCTCTAGTGGGACTGCAAAACTAAAAAGACTCTTAAAGTTTTTATCTTCAGGTAACCACTGCTAGATTAGTAGGACTGCACTCTGTAAGTACTTCCAAAAATTCCCTTTATGGCATGTATATATAGATACATTCCATAACTTATTTTTTATTAGACATTTTATTTATTTACGTTTCAAATGTTATGCCTTTCCTGGTTTCCCCTCCAAAAAACTCCATCCCCTCCCCCTCTAATTCCCCCTCTTTCTATGAGGTTGCTCTCTGCAAGGACCTGCATACTCCCTCCTCACTCCCCTAACATTGCCACACTCGGGGCATAGAACCTTCAGGGGACAAAGCCCCTTCTGCTTTTCTTTAGGGGGTGGCAGTGTTTCTCTGTATAGCACTGGCTGTCCTTGAACTCACTCTGTAGACCAGGATAGACTCGAACTCAGAAACTGCCCTGCATCTGCCTCCAAAGTGCTGGGATTAAAGGCATGTGCTATCACTGCCTGGGGTTTTTGGTTTTGTTTTTTTGTTTTGTTTTGTGTGTGTGTGTGTGTGTGTGTTTAATCAGGTAATCTTTTTGTACAAAAGCAGATGGAGCCATGGCTCCCTTCCATGTGTAGTCTCTGGTTGGGGATTTAGTCCCTGGGAGCTCTGCAGGGTCTGGTTCATTGATATTGTTGTTTTGCCTATACAGTTGAAAACTTCTTCAGCTCCTTGGATCTTTTCTCTAACTCCATCATTGGAGTCCCTGTGTTCAGTCCAATGGTTCCCTGCTAACAACAGCATCTGTATTTGTCAGGCTCTGGCAGATCCTCTCAGGAGACAGCTATATCAGGCTCCTGTCAGCAAGCACTTCTTGGCATCCACTATAGTGTCTGGGTTTGGTGACTGCCTATGGTATGGATTCCCAGGTAGGGCAGTTTCTGGATGGCCGTTCCTGTAGGCTTTGATTAACACTTTGTCCCTTTATTTCATTTTTTCCCCCAAAACCTCTTTTGTAGAAATGTTTATTTAAATCCATCAGCTACTTTTTTTATTTTATATATTTATATACAATTCAAACGATTTCCTCTTTTCTGGCATCCCACTCCCAAAAGTCCCATAAGCCATCTTCCCTCCCCCTGATCTCCCATCCACCCCTTCCCACTTCCCTGTTCTGGTTCTGCCCTATGCTGCTACACTGAGATTTTTCCAGAATCAGTCCACTCCTCCGTTCTTCTTGTAAATCATTTGATGTGTGGATTATGTTTAGGGTACTTCCGTTTTCTAGGTTAATATCCACTTATTATTGAGTGCATACCATGATGATCTTTTGAGACTTGGTTACCTCACTTAGTATGATGTTCTCTAGCTCCATTCATTTGTCTAACAGTTTCATGAATTCTTTGTTTCTAATGGCTGAATAGTACTCCATTGTGTATATATACCACATTTTTTTATATCCATTCTTCCGCTGAGGGATACCTGGGTTCTTTCCAGGTTCTGGCTACTATAAATAGGGCTGCTATGAACAAAGTGGAACAAGAATCCTTATTACCTGCTGGGGAATCCTCTGGGTATATGCCAGGAGTAGTATAGCAGGATCCTCCGGAAGTGACATGTCCAGTTTCCTGAGGAACCACCAGACTGATTTCCAGACTGGTTTTATGAATTTGCAACCACACCAGCAGTGGAGGAGTATTCCTCTTTCTCCACATCCTTGCCAACACCTGCTGTCTCCTGAGTTTTTAATCTTAGCCACTCTGACTGGGGTAAGGTGAAATCTCAGGGTTGTTTTGACCTCTGGTTATGGGTTCTATAGTTTCTTACTATACTTTTTTTTCGGTATTTCAGTTAATAGTATCCCCATTGGGTCCTGGGAGACCCTCGCTTTCCTGGCTTCTGAGACTTTCTGGTGGCTCCTCCATATTTTGCATCCTCCATTGATATACACTCGCTTCAAATTCTGAAGTTCTATACGTCTACTGTCTCTTCCCATACCTGATGCTGCCCCCCTTTATATCCCTTCTACTTTCTCTCTTTCTCCTTAGATCCATAACATGCTCTACCTCCCTTGATTATTTATTCTCCCTATTAAGAAAGACTGAATTATTCACGCTTTGGTCTTCCTTCTTTTAAAGCTTCAAAAGACCTGGGAATTGAATCTTGGGAATGCAAACCACGTTGCCTAATTCTCAATTTATGAGAGACTACATACCATTTTTGTCCTTTTGTGATTGGTTTACCTCACTCAGGATAATATTTTCTAGTTCCATCCACTTCCCTGAGAATTTCCTGGAGTCATTGTTGAGTACAACCCCATGGTGTCAATGTATGACATTCACTGTATCGATTTCTTTGTTGAGGGATATCTGGATTGTTTGCAGCTTGCAGCTATTAAAAATAATGCTGCAATTAACATAGTGGATCATATATCCTTGTTATATATTGGGGCTTCTTTTGGGTATATGCCCAGGAGTTGTATAGCTGGGTCCTCAGGTAGTACTATTTCCAACTTTCTGAGGAACTGCCAGACAGATTTCCAGGTTTGTTGTACCATCTTGCGATCCCACCAGCAATGGAGGAGTGATTCTCTTTCTCCAAATCCTTTTCAGCATCTACTATCACTTTAGATTTTGATCTTAGCCATTCTGATTGGTAAGAGGTAGAGTCTCAGGGTTGTTTTGATTTGCATTTCATTGATGACTAAGGATATTGAACATTTCTTTAGGTGATTCTTGGCCATTTGAGATTCCTCAGTTAAAAATTCTGTTAATCTCTGTACCCCATTTTTAATAAGGTTATTTTGTTCTCTGTGTTCTAATTCATTTATTAAATATATACTATATATACTATATTGAATAGATAGAGACTGGGCAGGCATGACTTATCCTTGATTTGCTAAAATTGCTTCAATTTTCTCTCTGTTTAGTTTGATCTTGGCTACTGGTTTGCTTTTACTAGGTTTAGGTGTGAGCCTCATTCTAGAGCTCGAAAGTTGTTTTGATTCTTCAACTTTATCTTTGAGAAAGACCAGGGTAAATCCCACCAGCTACTATGTCACTACTTAGGGCATGAAGAAAAGTCCAGTTTTCTCCTGCTTGGACTTATGAAAATGATTTCAAGGAATCTTTCTACATTTTGCCACATGTTTCAATCAATATTTGGATGATTTTATTCTCTTCCCATAATTATTATTATTATCTAATAATCATAAACTAAAATATAGAATTTTTATTTATAAATTTATAAATTTAAAAAATATAAAATATTTTAAAACTGAGGGATGTAGAGCGGTATCATGTAGAGAGTAGCCTGCAGCTATGTTGTATGATAATGTTAAGAAATAGAGACCTGAGCCAGTTTTCAGGCAAATATTTTCTATCTCTGCAATCAGAAGGTAGAGACAAAAGAATACTGATTTTGAGACTAGATTGAAGTAGTAAAAGACTTTTTTAAAAACAAGTTGCCTTGTAACATCTTGGAATCTTCTTGGTGGGAAGAGGTCCCCAGTTTCCTGGGAGAGGGCTGGATGTTGAGCTGAATACCTAATAAGTGTTTTAATCAGTGATGCTTTTGCAAAGATACCATCACAAAACACCAGAGGATACTTTTTGGAGCATTTTCTAATTGGTGAAAAGGTGAAAGATGGTGCTAGCAGTTGCCAAGTTTTAAATTCATGTATTACAAGTTTCTGAATTAATTTCCAGAGTATACCTATCCATCCAAACTTTACACATATTCATTCAAACTACATGTTGTGACAAATCATATTGATGGTAATGATGAAGATGATAATTATGATGATGATATGATTCCTATTTTTTCTTTCACTTTTTCTCTTTTTCTCCTTTGTTTGTTTGTTTCTTTCTTTCTTAAATATTTGATTTCTTCACTCTATTTTTTTAATTTAAAATTAGATTTTTTCTCTCTTTTGTCCATCCTTACACCAGGTTCCATGAGCTGGGAGGATATAATCCTAGACAATGTGCTCCTATTGTCAGTATGCTGACAGTGAACCTCTCTCTTTGCATTAGTCTATATTATTTGAGTAACTTGATGTGCCCCCATAGAACAAGCACACTAGAGAACGCAGCAGATTCCTTCCCCAGAGAGACTTGCCTGGATCCAAAATTGGCCACTCCAGATCCTGTATTGAGATTCCCATTATTGAGATTACCCTCATATGCACTATAACTCTCCATTGCAAGAGGTTTCAACAACACCATACAATTTTATATTCATTCACAATCTTAAGCCAAAACAACCCTCATTTGAAATCTACTACTCCTTTACACACTCACCACAATTCCCACAACAAATCCTATACCAAAATCTCTTCCAAGATGGATGAGTACAACCTTGTAAGTGTACATTGGTCATTAAGTAAATGGGAGTAGGCAAGCTAACACCCAAGAACCTAAGAGGCTGGTTAGCCGGGAGCACCTTCTGAATACTAAGAGCCTGGAATGCAATGTTTAAGCAAGTTCTCTAGATATGAGGCCCTACCCACTGTAACGTATGGCCTACCAAATCATAGAATCATAACTTCTGACCACATCAGGATGAGCTTTACAAAAGGAGACCCCAGAGCAATTGAGTTGAGTTTTACTTGACCATTCCTCGTTCATCAGAACCAAAGAAGGTGTGAAGCCCTGGCATCCAGCACACATTCTCTGCCTTCTTTCTACCATGTAACTTCTGTCTGTCCACTGAATGTGTGTATTCTCAAGGAATTTAAGTTCTCACAGTGGGATATCTAGTTCAGCCCAGTGTTCTCTTTTCCCAACAGTGTAAGAACTTGGAGAGTTTTACACCTTCTGTGAAGCCTATATGGAAATGGCAGAAAACACAGTTGCTTCCCAGCCAGGATCCCTGAATACCCAGCCTTCCCCTGTGGGGTTCAGCCAGCTTGTTTCAGGTCAGACCTCAGATATGCCTACCTGGAAACAAATAGTGATGGCATCAACATCCTGTAGCAACCAAGATGCAGCCTGTACTATGAGTTCAACAGCACACCTGGGAGAATCCAATGATTTCCAGTTTGGAGAGCCAAGTGAGACCTCTTTTTGGTACCAGCAAGTTGTGTCTGCTGAGCAGAAAATCTTCCCTGCAGGCCCTCAGCACATGCAGCTCAACAGCACCCCGAAGACATGCCTCTCTCATTCCCAGAAGAGAACAGTACTTGACACCAGGGATACTCTCTACAATGAAGGCTACTGGAAGAGGACACTGAACTCTGACAAGACTCTCTTGTTCACAAATACAGACATGTGTTTGAATCCCAGGATTAACTTTGGTAATCATCAAAAGGTCCTCTCTGGAAGTCAGGCAGTCGAGGACCCAAATGTAGATCACTCCCTTGCTTCTAAACATGACCAGATTTTCAGTGGTGAACATGAGATGCCTTTCCATGGTTACCAGACCAACTACAATCAAATGATACACAGGAATGGAGGGCATCTGCCTCTCTATGGGAATCAGATGACATCACCCAGTTATACACAGGCCCCTTATCCCAATCAAATCATAACATCCTTTTCTGAACAGAATCATTTTGGGAATCACCAGGAGAGCCCAGTAGCTGACAATGAATACTATGGAGATCAGATGATACTGCCAATTGGAAATCAGGTTTTCTCTGAGCCTCAGATGAGAATTAACTGTGACCAAACAAATGACCAAATGAAATCCTTCAGTGTTCAGAATGTCTGGAAAGATGAGGAGAATCTCCTCAGTGGTGAGCACTTCCTATTTGGGTATCAGACATCAGGGTACAGATGTGACCAGGATTTGATTGTGAATCACCAGGTATCAATTTCATTTGCTGGCCAGTCTTTCTATGAGTTTCAGAAAGAGACTTCCAGTTTTGACACATCTCTTCATGGGTCTAATAGGACAACATCCAGTCCAGAAGAGAACCTGGCTAGCCATTCAGAGACAAGTCTGAGTTCTGAAGAGATATTCTATTTGGGTCAGATAAAGACCTCTTTTGATGAAAATGTCTGCCCAAGTCAGAATGGAACACCCAATCTGGAAGGAAGCCTTGATTGGCAGGTGACTTCACTTAGTCCCCAAGCCTCATATGTGGATGAAAACCCTTATCCTTCAAATTCCCCTTTGGTCCAAAGACAACCTCAGGAAAACTCTTCAGCTTCCAGTTTGGTCCAGGCACAACATGCAGAGATGAAGTTAAACACCAAGACCAAGAGCCCAGTGTCCCGGAAGAACACTCATCCTTTGAAGAGCTTTGCCTGTACCTATCAGGATTGTCAGAAATCATACAAAAAGTCTCACCACCTCGAAAACCACATGAAGAAACACACAAGTCAGAAGGATTATGCCTGTGATGAGCCTGGATGCAAATGGAAATTCTTCCGCTCAGAAGATCTCAAGAGACACAAGCAAAAGCACAGTGGGGAGAGGCCCTACCCCTGTGACATGTGCAACAAAAGCTATTCCAGACCCGATTATCTCAAAAAGCATCAGAGGATCCATCTTCAAACATCACCCACCACTGCAACCTGAATGCCCACTCCCCTCCCCATACCATAGCATATTACACTAACATATTTCTTCCTTCTTCTCAGTCACCACACCTGACCACTAATCAAGTACTTTGGGGATAATAGTGGGCCCCAGCAATGGTCTCACTCAAATATTCCCAACAGATTTTTTTTTCAAGGAAAGCAGAGAAGTAATGACAAACGTGTAGCTAGCCTGAATCAAAATTGTATACAATGAAATTTTATTATCAATTAAACATAAAATTAAAAATACTTTAAAAGTAGGAAACTGTTCATTGTCACAGTTCACATTCCTGAATTTGAAATCAAATGCAATGTTCATCATAGAAAGACATAATAACTTCAGTGTGTTCAAATATGTTTGCTTGAAAATCACTAAAAGTGATAAACAAGCTACCTCCAACTCAAATATTCACAAACTACATGTGTGACAAAGGAAGTGAAAAATCTCAATATTATGAAAATCCAACAGTCCAATTGAACTAGATGTTGAGATATTTCACAGGAAAATTTAGATGAAATCAGACACACGAAGAAGAGTCATTGTACTTGCCCACTGAAAAACTTCAAATTAAAACCACACTCATGTATCATCATATACAATGGCACATACAAAAAACAAAACAAACAACTTTCCTACACCCAACTTGAATGATCCTAAAGAATAGACTATACTCTGGGTAATGCTCCATTTACACATTCCAGAAGACAAAACAACAAACCAGAAATTGACTCCATCAGATAGAGCAGTGGCAGGGTCTGTGAGATTTTTTTTGTTTTTCTTTTGTATTTACTGTTTAAATTTTTATTAGATATTTACATTATTTTCATTTCAAATGCTATACTCTTTCCACTTTTTCCCTCTTTTTCACTCACTTTTCTACATGTGCAAGGATTTTTCCTCTCATTGACACCTGACCACCCCATCCTCTGCTACATATGCAACTGGGGTCATGGGTCCCTCCATGTGTACTCTGTGGTTGGTGGCTAAGTCCCTAGGAGCTCTGGGGGTCCTGATTTGTTCATGTTGTTGTTCCTCCTATTGGGCTGTAAACCCCATCAGCTCCTAGGGTCCTTTCTCTAGCTCCTCCATTGGGAAGCCTGTGCTCAGTTCAATGGTAGGATAAGAGCATCCACTCTGTATTTGGCAGGCACTGGCAGAACCCCTCAGAAGAGAGCTATATCAGGCTCCTGTCCACACCCACAGTGACACACCTATTCCAACAGGGACACAACTTTTAATAGTATCACTCCCTGGGCATAGCAGATACAAACTATCACATTTCACTTTCTGGCCTACATAGGCTTGTTCATATACCTAGTCATGGCATAATACAAAATATACTTAGTCCAAATTCAAAATTCCCCATAGTCTTTAGCAGTCTCAACAACTGATAAAATCAAACAACTGTTCAAAGTTCAATGTCTCTTCAGTGATGCATCCAATCACTTAAGTGTAATTCCCAAAGCAAGGCAGAAAACTAGCTTGGCAAACTCCAAATTCTGCACCTCCGTGGCTAATGTCAAAAAAGTCTTCATATCTCCAACTCCTTTTTCATCTTTGTGGACTACAAACACTTCCTTCTCCTGGGCTTGCTCTACTCTCTTTTAGCAGCTTTCCTTAGCAGATAGCCCACAGATTTGGCATCTCAAACATTTTGGGGTGTCTAAGACACATTCAGTGTTTTACCTTCTTCTTTAAATGTTGTGGCATCCCCAATTGGTCTCTTCTGGGCTTCTTCAAAGAGCATTTTTTGGTCTCCAACACTGTCCCCTTTAGCAGTCTAAGATCAGATTGATCCACTCCTCTGCAAGGGATGTTCTTCTTGAACATTCCATGGTACTGGCATCTCCAATACATTTGGTCTTCTGTTGCAACTACACTTCATAAATAGCCTCTCATTGGCTCTTCATGGTGCCAAGACTCAAATTCTTTGCAAGACCCCTTCAGTCCTGGGCACTAAACATCAACTAAGGCTGCACCTTCACCAATAACCTTCCATGGCATCTCACAGCACAAGTCCTTGGCTGTTCAACATGACCCCTTCATACTTTAAAACGAGTACTACCTGTGTGGCTCTTACAAATTACCAATGTCAGATGAAACATGAGCTACAGCCTTGCTATTTCTGGAATACAGCTTCTTGTGCTCCAAGAAAATGATTCCCAGAATATTTCACCTCAGTGATGCTGGTCTCTTCGTAATAACCACTAATTTCTAGGATCTATCTATCTATCTATCTATCTATCTATCTATCTATCCAGCATCAATTGTCATCCCACTTGTTCCTTCTATTCTTGATTCTAAAGCTACAGACACATGGCTGGAGCAGCCACGTTCTGCTGCTTACAGGAACTGGAACATGGCCGATTACATTATCTCTAGATTACTGTTTTCCAACTCCTTCCCTCTCTGTGCTTTTTTGTCCTAGATCTTGGTCTGTAGATTGACCTTGAACTTAGAGATCTACTTGCCTGCCTCCTGGAAATAAGGTATGTACCACCAAGCCTGGACTTAAGCTTTTCTTCACCTAAATCTTGCTCTGTCCCAGGGTGGCCTTTAACTCAGGAAGCTGAATGGCTTTATCTGCTGGGATTGAAGGTATGTAGCAGAATTCCTTGATCTAACTTTCACTAGGGATATTCTTGCCTCAAAGTCCCACTCTCTCAATATTCTCTGTCCTATAACACAGGATTTGGCTCCATTTCACTTCCTGGCACCTCTTTAAGATGAGAAGCATGTATTTAATATTTTCCCATTCGAAGCTTTCTATGCTTGTTCAAAATGTTCTTAATGAGACTTAAACAGAAAAATTTCTCTCCTGTGCTTTGTTGAGACTTTGTTTGTCAATGCAATTAATTGGAGCCTCTTCACCATAGCCTTACTCAGACACATCAGATAAGGGCAAATCCAAGCCACATACTTCACAAAATTACTACAAAAATCAGTCTCAAGACCAAATAATGAAGGTCTTCACTAAAACCTCTTGGGCCATGTATGCACAGATAAAATCATTCAAATTGACAAATTCTTCCATACTCCTATTAGGATGGCTGATTAAGCCACACTTAAAATATTCCATGCCTTTCCAAATCCAAAGTCACACATTCTTCTAAACAAAAGCATGGTTAGGCCTGTAAGAGCAATATCTTTCAACTGGTAGCAATTTCTTTCTTAGGGTTTTACTGCTGTGAAAACATACCATGACCAAGGCAAGTGTCTATTTCTTCATCCAAAGGCAGCCTGGACAGGACATCACACATTGGGTAGAGTTGGAGCATTGGAACATCAAAGCCCACCACTATAGTGACACACTTCCTTTTATCTTTTGTTTTGTTTATTTTTTTTTTAGCTTTGTAGAGAGAGGGATTCTCTGTGTAGTCCTGCCTGTCTTAGAACTCACTCTGTACACCAGGTTGGCCTTGAATTCTGAAATCCACCTGCCTCTGCCTCCCAAGGGCTGGGATTACAGGCATGCACCATCATGCCCAGCTGTGACACACTTTCTTCAACAGGGCCACACATACTCCAAAAAGGAAACAACTCTTCATAATGAGACTCACTAGGCCAAGCACATTTTAATCACTGCATTCTATTCCGTGGCCTCATTGGCTTATTCAAACACATGAATTATGTACCTGATATAAACAGTAAGTATTAGGGTGTGGATTCAATAAATAATCCCTGTCTGACTGAGATTGGTGATTGTGTGGTTTCTGCATCAACTCTCAAACCCCCAACTCCATGGCCCCTAAATGTCTTCCAAAGCATTACTACCCAGGGGAATGTTTTACATTACTAAGTTCAGATGCAGCACTAGTTACAGTCTTAGTTATCTCTGAATCACAGCTTCTTTATATTCTCAGAAAACACTGCACAGAAGATTTCAAATCAGTAAAATGGCCTCTTTTTATCACTATTAATTTCTTAGCTCTACCAGCCAGCATTGTCCCTGTAATCCTTTCTATATTTGAATGTAAAGCTAGAGCCAGAGGGCTAAAGTTCTTGCAACTTGCAACTTCCTGTGGCTGGAACATGTCTCCCTTATTCTATTAAATCCTTACTACTTAGGATTTGCTGTCCTGGGACTTGTTTTGTAAACTCACTATGAACTCAGAGATCTGCATGTTACTATCAAGTGAGTTCTGGGAATAAAGGTATATATCATCATGTCTGGTCCTAAGCATTATTTTTTAAACATGGAACTGCTTCAGTATTGGGGTGGCCTTGAACTCTGCCTGCCAGTGTTTCCTGAGTGCTGGGATTAAAGGCCTATACTATAATGCCTGGACCTAATGTCCAAAACATATAAAAAACTCAAAATAGTAGTGATGTTGAAATATTACAGATCGTCAGAAAAACCAGACAGCCTCAGATCTGATGCAACACACACCAGGATATTTAATCTGTTTAGGATAGCTTCCACCCAACCCCTCAACCTCTCACTGCCCCACCATCACAGAGGATGGTTTTGGTGGCAGACCCATGAATATGTTTCTGGGAAAGGCTTTATAGTAAGCAACAAACAGAGTTTATGTGTAATCATCGAATTGGAAAGTTACTGTGTCCTTTAACATAATTGCCTTGTGCTGGGAGTCATATCATAAACTTAATTTCTGCTCTACTCTGTATTGGTCATCATTAGGCAAGTGGTAGGCTTGTCACCTGGAGAGCAGGTTTGTTGGGGAAATAATCTGGAGATGTAGGTCTTGTTGAGTCTGTAAACTGCAAAAGCTCATCTTGTTGGAATTAGCATAGAGAATGGAACTAGGGACCAGTTTTGTTAGGGATTAATTTGGAGGCTGGACCTTGACACCAGCCTGTTAGTTTACCTGAGTTTAAAATTAGGTCAGGGTCTCTAAAATGGAGTCTGAACTTAAAATATTTGGTTTCTTAAGGCTAAACTGAAAATAACAAAACAACACAATCAAAAAATGGAGTATAGAACTAAACCGATAATTCACAACAGAACACTAGTGCATGGCTGACAAGTACTTAAAGATATTTTCAAAGTTCTTAGTCATCAGGGAAATGCAAATAAAAACAACAATGAGATTCTACCTCATACCAATCAGAATGGCTAAAATCAAAAACTCAGGTGACAACAATGCTGGCAAGGATGTGGAGAAAGCAAAACACTCCTCTATTTCTGCTGGAATTGCAAATTTATACAACCACTCTGGAAATCAATCCTGAGGTTCCTCAGAATATTCGAAATAGATATACCTGAAGACCAAGTTATAGCACTCTTGGGCTTATACCCAAAAGTTGCCCCACCATGTTACAGCAGCACTTGTTCCACTATGTTCATATTTGCCTTATTTGTGATAGCCAGAAGCTGGAACAAATCCAGATGTCCTCCAGCAAAAGAATGGATACAGAAAATGTGGTTTATGTACAGGGTGGGATACTACAGAACTATTAAGAATGAGGATATCCAGAGTTTTGCATGTAAATGGATACAAATAGAAAATACTATCCGGAGTAAACTAACTCAAACCCAAAAAACCATGCATGGTATGTACGCAGTAATAAGTGGATGGAAGCCAAAAAATGTGCAGAATACCTAGGGTACAATCCACAGAACTCAAGAAGGTTAACAAACCGAAATAAGAATGCCTCAGTTCCACTTAGAAGGGAGAACAAATCAACCACAGAGAGCAGAGGGAGGGAGGGGACAGGGTGAGAGAGGGACAGTGAGGGGGAAAGGGGAACAAGATCAGGTATTGGGTGGCATGGGGAAAAATACTGAAGCCCTAGGGGCAACAGAAAGAATGGAAACAACCAGGCTCAAGAGGTGGAGGTGGGGGACACTCTAGAATGTATCAGACACCCGGGAGGAAAGAAACTCTCAGGACTCAAAGGGAGGGACCTTAGCTGAACTGCCCATAAGTAGGGAGAAGAAACTTCTAGAGTTGACCTCCTGAAGAAAGACATGGCATCAAGTGGAGAAAATGTGGTTGCCATCCACAGTCAAATGCTCTCACGCTGAATTGTTCCTATATGAATGAATTAGAAGGACAGAAATGGGGAAATGACTGAGCAAAAGAGTTCTAGTAATAAGATCAAATTCTGATCCAGCTCAGGGGAACACCCCAAGCCCTGACACTAATACTGGTGTGCTTACAAATAGGGGCACCTATCCTGAGTGTCTTCTGACAGGCCCACCAAGCAGCTGAGTCAGATGCAGATAGTTACATCCAACCACTCTACAGAAGCTGGTGATCCCTGTGATGGAATTAGGAAAAGCTGGAAGAAGCTGTGGCAGAG
The DNA here is from genome assembly GCF_947179515.1 of Apodemus sylvaticus. Classification (NCBI taxonomy): domain Eukaryota; kingdom Metazoa; phylum Chordata; class Mammalia; order Rodentia; family Muridae; genus Apodemus; species Apodemus sylvaticus. The sequence goes on from NC_067474.1 coordinate 104,592,318, forward strand.
CATGATCCCATATGAGGACCAGCAGTCTCAACTGACCTTGATTTCTGGGAAATCTCAGACACTGAACCACCAACTAGGGAGCATTAACCAGCTGGTAGGAGGCCCCCCACCTATATTCAGAAGAGGACTGCCAGGTCTGGACTCAGTCAGAGAAGATGTAACTATCTCTTGACAGACTTGGAACCCCAGAGTGTGGGGAGGTCTTATGTGGTAGTGTGGAGTCATCCTCTTAGAGACAGGAGTGGGTGGGAGATTTAGTATGTGGAATAATCAGTGGGTAGAGCTGGAGGGGAATAAAGCTTGGACTGTTAAAATAAAGATTAAATAATAATGATTGTCATAATCATAAAAACTGATCAACTGAGACATACATCCTCTGCAACTGGACAAGTAGTAGATTCTTACTCTAGTAAACCACATGGAACCATTGTTGTTTTAGGGTTAGCACAACCTATATAAGCCATTTTAACAAATCATTGCCTTTATAAATGTATAGAAAAACGCATTGTATAAGTTCTGCTTCTTGCCGGGTGGTGGTGGTGCACACCTGTAGTCCCAACACTCTAGGAGGAAGAATCAGGCCAATTTCTGAGTTCAAGGCCAGCATGCTCTGCAGAGTAAGTTCCAGGATAGCCAGGTCTATACAGAGAAACCCTGTCTCAAAAAACAAAAACAAACAAACAAAAAAAAACAAAAAACAAAAAACAAAAAACAAAAAACAAAAACAAAAACAAAACAAAAAACCCAAAACAAAACAAAAAACAACAACAACAAAAAAAAAAAAACAAAACAAAACAAAAAAAACAAGTTCTGCTCTTCTAGAGAACCCTGACAAATACAGGAGGTAAGGCAAAGAAAGAGATCATTAGCAAGTATACATGGGAATACTGGGATACTGAGGTATTGCAGGCATCTGATTGTAATCATCAGAAATGGAAGTATTACTCGCTGGGGTATACTCTACTTTTAATGTTTCTAAGGAGCTGAAACCACATTTTTCTGAGGTCAAGGTTGTGATGTGTACTCTTGGTTGCCACTTGAAAATATCTAGATAAAACAAATATCAACACAGGAGGACACATCTCTGAAATATTTTCTGATTGAATTTTGTTAATGACTTCTAGGCAAGAAAGGAAGGTGGAAGACATACAAACTTAATCTAAAGTTCCTAAACCAGGTTGACACACCTTTAATCCTGGACACACCTTCTGCTGGAGGTGTATATAAGGATGGAAGCGTGAAGATTTACCCATTTTTCAGCTTCTCCTCAACTTGTTCACACATCCATCCCTACACTGGCATTGGAGCCAAATGCTTCCAGTTTGCAGCCTATAGAGAACATCTGAATACTTTCTAGTGGGACTGCAAAACTAAACGACTGTTAAAGTTTTTGTCTTCAGGTAACCACTGATGGATTAGTAGGACTGCACTCTGTAAGTACTACCAAAAATTCCCCTTATGGCATGTATATATATATGTCTCCTCCCCCCGCAACTAAGCTGGCTGGCAGCTCCCAAACTCTTCCGATCGCTACCTCCGGCCTTTGTTCCTGTGAACAATAGGCTCCGCACCTCGACTACTGACACCACCCCCAAGGCAGTGTTTACCTGACTTGCCAGTTGAAGTCAGGCGACCCGCTGAGACCTGGAGCCAGGAGAATTCACAGGAACGCCTTTGAAGCGACCGAATTCTGGGGGCGTGGTCGATCCCCCAAAATACTATATAACTTGCCTTAAATTTATTAAAACTAGTCTTGACCGGATTTCCCGCCTTTACTCATGTCTCTCCGCCTCCCTGTCCCTGTATCCTCAAAATTCTCTTAACAGGTAACCCGGTTCACATGTAGCTGCTGGCCGACTACATAATTGGCGCCCAACGTGGGGCAACCTGGTACGGGAGAATTTCCTGAGGTAACCCTATCGAGCGAAGCTTCGCAGAAAAGGTGATAAGGAATGGTATCCGCACGGTAAGCAACATAGAGGTCAAAAACTAGCGCTAGTGGAAAAATTTTTCTATTGTTGTGAGTGCAGAGGGATACAGGTTTTTCAAGCAAATTGTGTTGACCCGGCACAGTGGCCGCTTGAGTTGAAAAGATAGGGAAAAATGGGACAGGAAAGTTTGCACAAAATTTGCGCCCGCAATATTCAAGAGTTGCTTCAGGCGAAAGGGATAGGGTTTGAAGAAGAAAGATTAGAGGATTTCTTGGACGAGATATATTCTTGTTGTCCTTGATTCCAAGAAAAACGAACGTTAAATGAGAGAACTTGGGTGAGAATTGGTAATTCACTAAAGGCAGCCAAGGCAGACAATATCACTCTCTGCCTTTGGACGCTTATTAAAGATATCATAGATGAAGGAGGTTTGGAAGAATTAGGTGTCATTCAAGAAATTGAGGATTCTCAAGTAGAAAGCCTTATAGAAAGGATCCCTGTAAGAGAAGACTCTCCACACCCTAAGTCTCGTAAACACAGAGACAGTTCTGATGAGTCTATTGTAAGAAAAAAAAATAGCTCATCCCGAGAAAGGAGCGACTGAAGTTCATGGAGAAGATTGGCCCCCTGTAGCGCCATCTGCTCCGCCTATGACCTTGATGGCAGCGGCCGAGATCCAGAAGGACATGCAATTACAAAAGTTAGAGTTTGAAATTAAATTGCAGAAATTGACTAATGAGTTACAGGAGCTAAAAAGGGTCTCTAATACTAGAGAGAACAATAACTCGGAGACCCGACAGTCGCCATTAGAAAGAGTTATAAACCAGGCCCGAGGGGAGGGGCAGGATACATCAGAAATCTTAGCTTTTCCAGTCCTTGAGATAGAAGACCAGGACAATGTGATTAGACAATATCAGACCTTGGAATTTAAAGTGATAAAAGAATTAAAGCTAGCCGTAGCCCAGTACAGCCCGACAGCTCCCTTTACACAGGCGTTATTGGATACTGTGATAGAGTCGAATTTAACTCCACAGGATTGGAAAACGCTGTGCAAAGCCAGGTTGTCGGGGGGAGATTTCTTGCTTTGGAGTTCTGAATGGCGTGAGGCTAGCAAAAGAACCGCTGCCACTAACACTCAGGCAGGCCATCCAGAATGGAATGCTGAGATGTTACTGGGGGAAGGCCTATATGAAGGAAATAATAATCAGATGGGTTTTCCCATCGCAGTGTATGCGCAGATTGCGGTGGCCGCCTGCCGTGCATGGAATCTTTTACCATCTAAGGGAGATGTTAGTGGAAATCTAACAGCTGTGAAACAGGCTCCCAACGAAATCTTTCAAGATTTCGTAGATCGATTGCTAAAAACGGCTAATAGAATTTTTGGAAATTCTCAGGCAGAGAATCCTCTGGTTACTCAACTAGCCTATGAGAATGCTAATGCGGCCTGCCGGGAGGCGATTAGACCCCATAGGGGAAAGACGGACCTAGCTGGTTACATTCGTCTTTGTACTGAAATCGGTCCCTCCTATAATCAGGGTTTAGCTATGGCTGCAGCGCTGCAGGGAACCACAATCCAGGGAATTCTTTCGCAGAGACGAGGAAATAGAAGGTGTTTTAAATGTGGTAGTCTGGGTCATTTTAAAAGTGATTGCCCTGATAATAAGACTACTATAAACGGGCAATCAGGTGGTCCACCAGGAACATGCCATAAGTGTAGAAAAGGAAATCATTGGGTAAAGGGATGCAAGTCCAAAAATAATTTCCAAGGCAGACCCGTGTCGGGAAACGGGGGGAGGGGCCAGCCCCAGGCCCCGATGCATCTAGGACAGTCTGTGGGGCAACGCAGCTGCTGCCGAGCCAAGGAAATCTATCTTTGAACTCGCCAGAGCTACACCAGGAAGTGCAGGATTGGACCTCTGCAGTGTATTCCAAGCCATACTAGCGCCAGAGATGGGTGTTCAGGTTTTGCCCACAGGAGTCTTCGGACCATTACCTGAAGGCACTTGGGGATTGCTGTTAGGACGAAGCAGTTCTACTGTAAAGGGACTGCAGATTTATCCAGGGGTCATAGACAGTGACTATGAGGGAGAAATAAAAATTATGGCTGCTTCGCCTCATGGTGTCATAACTATACCGGCTAATCAAAGAATTGCTCAGCTAGTTTTGGTTCCTTTACATCCACTGCCTTCCAAATTCATTAAAGATAAAAGAGGGGAGGAGGGCTTTGGCTCCTCCGGAGTGTTTTGGGTTCAATCTATCACAAATAAAAGACCTAACCTTAAATTGACTATTGAAGGAAAGAGTTTTGAAGGATTAATAGATACGGGAGCTGATGTTACAATTATTAAGGGACAGGATTGGCCGTGTAATTGGCCATTGACTGAGACGCTAACGCATCTCCAAGGTATCGGTTACGCAAATAACCCCAAACAGAGCGCGAGACTTTTAACTTGGAAAGATGCAGAAGGGAATTCAGGACAAATTCGGCCTTTTGTGATGCAGAACTTGCCTACTACCCTCTGGGGTAGAGACCTCCTATCTCAGATGAATTTAATCTTGTGTAATCCAAATGAAATCGCCTCTAAGCAAAAGACAGTGTCGGAGGAATCCGTACCTGCTCAGGGGCTTGGAAATGAAGGACAAGGCACTAGAAAGTTTAAAAACTCCCAGGCAAACCCTAACTCTAGAAGTCTGGGGCATTTTCAGTAATGGCCACTATCTTGCCTGCAACCCACGCCGATAAAATTCAATGGCTTAGTGACAACCCTGTGTGGGTTGATCAGTGGCCTTTATCTAAGGAGAAATTGGAGGCCGCCTCTTTGCTAGTGCAGGAACAATTAGAGGCGGGACATTTAATAGAGTCATTATCTCCATGAAACACGCCAATATTCGTAATTAAAAAAAAATCCGGCAAATGGAGATTGTTACAGGATTTAAGAAAGGTAAATGAAACAATGTTGCCCATGGGAACCTTACAAGCGGGTCTTCCATCCCCCGTGGCTATCCCTAAAGGGTTTCATAAAATAGACATAGATTTAAAAGCTTGTTTCTTTACTATTCCATTGCACCCTGAGGATTGCAAAAGGTTCGCGTTCAGTGTTCCTTCTATTAACTTTACAGAGCCTATGAAAAGGTTTCAGTGGACAGTGCTCCCTCAAGGTATGGCTAACAGCTCGGCTTTATGCCAGAAATTTGTAGCACAGGCCATCCAACCTGTGAGACAGAAATGGCCAGATATTTACTTTATCCATTTCACAGATGATTTTCTAATTGCAGGAAAAAATCCTCAGACCTTGCTTTTATGTTTTAAAGATTTACAGCAAGCCTTGGTCGCCAAAGGGTTACAGATAGCGCCGGAAAAGGTTCAGATCCAGGAGCCATATAATTATCTGGGTTTTAAACTTACAGACCAGGCAATTTTTTCCCAGAAGATAATTATCCGCAGGGACAATTTGAAAACTTTAAATGATTTTCAGAAGTTATTGGGTGACATTAATTGGCTTTGGCCGTATTTAAAACTTACAACAGGAGAATTGCAACCTTTATTTGATATTCTTAAAGGGGATGCTGATCCAACGTCTCCTAGGTTATTAACTTCAGAAGGACTTTTGGCTTTACAGACAGTGGAGAAAGCTATTGAAAATCAATTTGTTACCTATATAGATTATTCTTTACCTCTGCATCTGCTAATTTTTAATACTACTCACTCGCCTACAGGTTTATTATGGCAAAAGGCTCCTCTGATGTGGATTCATTTGAGGGTGTCTTCAAGGCGTAATATTTTGCCATATTTTGAGCCAGTGGCCCAAGTAATTATGCTTGGTAGAAAGCAGGCGCTAACTTATTTCGGCAAGGAGCCGGACGTTATTATACAACCTTACAGTGTAAATCAGGATGAATGGCTAAAACAGCATAGCACAGATTGGCTGCTAGCTCAGATTGGTTTTAAAGGGTGTATAGACAATCATTATCCTCAAGACAAGTTAATAAAGTTTTTTAATATGCATGAGGTTGTATTTCCTAAAATGACATCTCTACGGCCGTTGCAGAGCCCACTCCTAATTTTCACAGACGGCTCGTCTAAAGGAAAAGCCGGATATTGTATTAACAATCAACAGGTGGTCGTAGAAACGCCTGGGTTATCCGCTCAGTTAATCAGAGCTTACAGCAGTGCTGTGTGTTTTTCAAACTGTAAATAGTACGTTTAATCTTTTTACTGACAGTGCTTATGTTGCATTTTCTATACCGCAATTAGAAACCTGTGGCACGTTTAATTTTAATACGCCAGCTGGATCCTTGTTTTCACAATTGCAAGGTATCATTCTTGCTAGGAAAAATCCTTTTTATATAGGACACATCAGAGCCCACTCGGGTCTTCCTGGACCTCTGGCTCAGGGTAATGAGTGCATTGACAAGGCGCTAATAGGACAAGCCTTGGCACTCACACCCGTAGAATTGGCAAAACGTGATCATGATAAATTTCATCTTTCTAGTCATACGTTGAGACTCCTTCATAAGATCATAAAGAAACAAGCTAGAATGATTGTAAAGCAATGCCCCAATTGTCTCACTTTAGCACCAGTGCCCCACTTAGGGGTTAATCCACGTGGCCTTATGCCCAATCAAATTTGGCAAATGGATGTAACTCACTATGCAGAATTTGGGAAATTAAAATTTATACATGTTTGTATTGATATGTGCTCCGGACTTATTTTTGCTTCCCTGCATATGGGAGGAGCCTCTAAAAATGTAATTGATCATTGTTTACAAGCCTTTAATACCATGGGATTACCCAAGGTCATTAAGACAGACAATGGACCAGCCTACACTGGTAAGAACTTTATCTCATTTTGTAAGGAATTTAATATAAAACTTAAAACTGGAATTCTTTATAATCCAATGGGGCAAGGAATCGTGGAGCGTGCCCATCGCACCCTTAAAAATTGGCTTATTAAAACTAAGAAGGGGAATTTATATCCTCCCAGGTCCCCTAAATCACATCTTGCCTTTGTTTTATTCGTTTTAAATTTTCTCCAAACGGATGCTTAAGGTCAGTCTGCTGCAGACCGACACTGGCATCCAGCTACTTCCAATTCCTACGCCATGGTTAAGTGGAGGGATCCTTTAAATAATACATGGAAAGGCCCAGACCCTGTTTTGATCTGGGGAAGAGGGTCTGTTTGCGTTTTCTCCCAGGAAGAAGACGGAGCACGTTGGTTACCAGAGAGATTGGTAAAACAGGTATATTCCACCCCCAAAACTGTTGGTAAGTATAATTAATATAAAAGGCTGTTTTTCAAGCCGCTTCCCATTTACTTGGGAAGGTATAGTTCCTTTGTGTTCTTGCAAATTAAGTTGCAAGCCAGGCCTCTTGCCTGAGGCCACTGAATTTCAATTAAACTAAAACCGGTTTGAGTTTCCAAGACTAACCAAACAGGTTGTTCTCTTAATCTCCTTTTATATTTCAAGCAGATAACACTCAGAAGACAAAATTCCTTCAGCGATGGCTCCAGGTTGAGGATGGGTAGTATTATAGCCAGCCAGCGCTTATCCGCAGAGAATTTACTCTGCCAGTGTAATCCTCAGAGAGGAGGCTGCATGGTACTCAGAATTATGCATGTTTGTTAATATAACAAACATGGGCATCAGTTGAGGTGCGAGGCGAGGCACTGCAAGGGAAAGGGAAAAAAATCCTGGCTCCGAGTTTCCTTGAAAAGCATGCCCAGCTGCATGGGGGTTTGACATCGAAAGACTGTCCTTGAAAAAAAAGGCGGTCTATTCCCCCACCCCCTCCCGAAAAAGATGTCCGTAACGCTTAAGGGGGCTAGGGCCTCTGCTTTCACTCACTGATGAATGCCCGTCATCCATTGGATGAACTTAATTATTTCCACTGAGTTGTTTAAAATTAATAATTAAGGGGGAATTGTCTCCTCCCCCTGCAACTAAGCTGGCTGGCAGCTCCCAAACTCTTCCGATCGCTACCTCTGGCCTTTGTTCCTGTGAACAATAGGCTCCCCACCTCGACTACTGACACCACCCCCAAGGCGGTGTTTACCTGACTCGCCAGTCTGAAGGCAGGCGACCCCCTGAGACCTGGAGCCAGGAGAATTCACAGGAACGCCTTTGAAGCGACCGACTTCTGGGGGGGTGGTGGTCGATCCCCCAAAATACTATATAACTTGCCTTAAATTTATTAAAACTAGTCTTGACCGGAATTCCCGCATTGACTCATGTCTCTCCGCCTCCCTGTCCCTGTAACCTCAAAATTCTCTTAACAGGTAACCCGGTTCACATGTAGCTGCTGGCAGACTACATATATAGATGCATTCCACAACTTGTTTTTTATTGGACATTTCATTTATTTACATTTCAAATGTTATGCCTTTCCTGGTTTCCCCTCCAAAAGACTCCATCCCCTTCCCCTCTAATTCCCCCTACTTCGATGAGGTTGCTCTCCCCAAGGACCCATATACTCCCTCCTCACTCCCCTAACATTGCCACACTTGGGGCATAGAACCTTCAGAGGACAAAGGCCCTTCTGCTTTTCCTTGGGGGGGGGGGGGGGGACAGTGTTTCTCTGTACAGCACTGGCTGTCCTGGAAATCACTCAGTAGACCAGGCTAGCCTCGAACTCAGAAATCCCCCTGCAACTGCCTCCAAAGTGCTGGGATTAAAGGCATGTGTTATCACTGCCTGGGATTTTTGGTTTTGTTTTTTGTTTTGTTTTGTGTGTGTGTGTGTGTGTGTGTGTGTGTGTGTGTGTGTGTGTGTGTTTAATCAGGCAATCCTTTGGTACAAAAACAGATGGAGCCATGGCTCCCTTCCATGTGTAGTCTCTGGGCTTTAGTCACTGGGAGCTCTGCAGGGTCTGGTTCATTGATATTGTTGTTTTGCCTATGCAGTTGCAAACTTCTTCAGCTCCTTGGATCTTTTCTCTGACTCCATCATTGGGGTCCCTGTGTTCAGTCCAATGGTTCCCTGCTAGCAACAGCATCTGTATTTGTCAGGCTCTGGCAGATCCTCTCAGGAGACAGCTATATCAGGCTCCTGTCAGCAAGCACTTCCTGGCATCTACTATAGTGTCTGGGTTTGGTGACTGCATATGGTATGGATTCCCATGTAGGGCAGTTTCTGGATGGCCTATCCTATAGTCTTTGATTAACTCTTTGTCCCTTTATTTCCTTTGGTTTTTTTTTCCCCCAAAACCTCTTTTGAAGAAAAGTTTATTTAAATCCATTAGCTACTTTTTTTTTAAATTTCATATATTTATTTACAATTCGAATGATTTCCTCTTTTCTGGCCTCCCACTCCCAAAAGTCCCATAAACCATCTTCCCTCCCCCTGATCTCTCATCCACCCCTTCCCACTTCCCTGTTCAGGTTCTGCCCTATATTGCTACACTGAGTCTTTCCAGAACCAGTCCACTCCTCCTTTCTTCTTGTACATCATTTGATGTGTGGATTATGTTTTGGGTATTTCAATTTTCTAGGCTTATATCCACTTATTAGTGAGTGCATACCATGATTAATCTTTTGAGACTGGGTTACCTCACTTAGTATGATGTTCTCCAGCTCCATTCATTTGTCTAACAATTTCATGAATTCATTGTTTCTAATGGCTGAATAGTACACCATTGTGTATATATACCACATTTTTTTATATCCATTCTTCCGTTGAGGGATACCTGGGTTCTTTCCAGGTTCTGGCTACTATAAATAGGGCTGCTATGAACAAAGTGGAACAAGAATCCTTATTACCTGCTGGGGAATCCTCTGGGTATATGCCCAGGAGTAGTATAGCAGGATCCTCCGGAAGTGACATATCCAGTTTCCTGAGGAACCACCAGACTGAATTCCAGATTGGTTTTACCAATTTGCAACCACACCAGCAGTGGAGGAGTGTTCCTCTTTCTCCACATCCTTGCCAACACCTGCTGTCTCCTGAGTTTTTAATCTTAGCCACTCTGACTGGGATAAGGAGAGCCGGAGGGGAATAAAGCCTGGACTGTTAAAATAAAGATTAAATAATAATAATGATCATAATCATGAAAACGGATCAACGGAGACATTCAACCTCTGCAACTGAACAAGTAGTAGATTCTTACTCTAGTAGACCACATGAAACCATTGTTGTTTTAGGGTTAGCACAACCTATAAGCCATTATAACAAATCATTGCCTTTATAAATGTATAGAAAGACTCACTGTAAATGTTCTGCTTCTAGACAGGTGGTGGTGGTGCACACCTGGAATCCCAACACTCTAGGAGGAAGAATCAGGCCAATTATTGAGTTCAAGGCAAGCATGTTCTGCAGAGTAAGTTCCAGGATAGCCAGGCCTATACAGAGAAACCCTGTCTCAAAAAAAAAAAAAAATCCTGCTCCTCTAGAGAACACTGAAAAATACAGGATGTTAAGCAAAGAAAGAGATCATTAGCAAGTATACTTGGGAATACTGGAATACTGAGGTATTGCAGCCATCGGATGGTAACCATCAGAAATGAAAGTATTACTCGCTGGGTTATACTCTACTTTTAATGTTTCTAGGGAGCTGAAACCACATTTTTCTGAGGTCAAGGTTGTGATGTGTACTCTTGGTTGCCACTTGAAAATATCTAGATAAAACAAATATCAACACAAGAGGACACATCTCTAAGATATTTTCTGATTGAATTTTGTTAATGACTTCTAGGCAAGAAAGGAGGGTGGAAAACATACACCCTTAATCCAGATCCTAAGCCAGGATAACACACCTTTAATCCTGGACACGCCTTCTGCTGGAGGTGTATATAAGGACATGGAAGCATGAAGATTTACCCATTTTTCAGCTTCTCCTCAACTTGTTCACACATCCATCCCTACACTGGCATTGGAGCCAAATGCTTCCAGTTTGCAGACTATAGAGAACATCTGAGACTGTCTAGTTGGACTGCAAATCTAAAAAACTTTTGAAGTTTTTATCTTCAGGTAGCAACTGCTGGAATAGTAGGACTGTACTCTGTAAGTACATCCAAAAATTCCCTTGCCACACCTGCTGTCTCCTGAGTTTTTAATCTTAGGCACTCTGACTGGGGTAAGGTGAAATCTCAGGGTTGTTTTGATTTGCATTGGCGAGGAACAATTTTAGGGTTTAAATTTTGTTGATGGGTAAGTAGCCCATCTGTCAGTAGGAGGTTGTGCCTGACCTCTGGTCATAGGTTCTATAGTTTCTTACTATACCTTTTTTTTGGTATTTCAGTTAATATTATCCCCATTGTGTCCTGGGAGACCCTCGCATTCCTGGCTTCTGAGACTTTCTGGTGGCTCCTCCATATTTTGCATCCTCCATTGCTATACACTCGCTTCAAATTCTGAAGATCTATACGTCTACTGTCTCTTCCCATACCTGATGCTGTCCCCCTTTATATCCCTTCTACTTTCTCTCTTTCTCCTTAGATCCCTAACATGTTCTACCTCCCTTGATTATTTTATTCTCCATTTTAAGAAAGACTGAAATATTCACGCTTTGGTCTTCCTTCTTTTAAAGCTTCAAAAGACCTGGGAATTGAATCTTGAGAATGCCAATCACTTTGCCTAATTCTCAATTTATGAGAGACTACATACCATTTGTGTTCTTTGGTGATTGGTTTAGCTCACTCAAGATAATATTTTCTAGTTCCATCCACTTCCCTGAGAATTTCCTGAAGTCATTGTTGAGTACAACCCCATGGTGTCAATGTATGACATTCACTGTATCCATTTCTTTGTTGAGGGATATCTGGATTGTTTCCAGCTTGCAGCTATTAAAAATAATACTGCAATTAACATAGTAGATCATATATCGTTGTTATATATTGCGGCATCTTTTGGGTATATGCCCAGGAGTTGTATAGCTGGGTCCTCAGGTAGTATTATTTCCAATTTTCTGAGGAACTGCCAGACAGATTTCCAGGTTTCTTGTAACATCTAGCGATCCCACGAGCAATGGAGGACTGATTCTCTTTCTCCAAGTCCTTTTCAGCATCTGCTATCACTTTAGGTTTTGATCTTAGCCATTCTGATTGGTAAGAGGTGGAGTCTCAGGGTTGTTGTGATTTGCATTTAACTGATGGCTAAGGATATTCAACATTTCTTTAGGTGATTCTTGGCCATTTGAGTTCCTCAGTTTAAAATTCTGTTAATCTCTGTACCCCATTTTTAATAGGGTTATTTTGTTCTCAGTGTTCTAATTTGTTTATTGAATATATACTATATTGAATAGATAGAGAGAGACTGGGCAGGCATGATTTATCCTTGATTTTGCTGAAATTGCTTCAATTTTCTCGCCATTTAGTTTGATCTTGGCTACTGGTTTGCTTTTACTAGGTTTAGGTGTGAGCCTCATTCTAGAGCTCAAAAGTTGTTCTGATTCTTCAACTTTATCTTTGAGAAAGACCAGGGTAAATCCCACCAGCTACTATGTCACTACTTATGGCATGAAGAAAAGTCCAGTTTTCTCCTGCTTGGACTTATGAAAACGATTTCAAGGAATCTTTCTACATTTTGCCACATGTTTCAATAAATATTTGGATGATTTTATTCTCTTCCCATAATTTTTATTATTATTTAGTAATCATAAACAAAAATATAGAATTTTTACTTATAAATTTATAAATTTAAAAAATATAAAATATTTTAAAACTGAGGAATGTAGAATGGTATCAAGTAGAGAGTATCCTGCAGCTATGTTTTATGAGAATGTTAAGAAATAGAGACCTGAGCCAATTTTCAGGCAAATATTTTCCATGTCTGCAATCAGAAGTTAGAGACAAAAGAATACTGAATTTGAGACTAGATTGAAGTAGTAAAAGACTTTTTAAAAAAACAAGTTGCCTTGTAACATCTTGGAATCTTCTTGGTGGGAGGAGGTCCCCAGTTTCCTGGGAGAGGGCTAGATGTTGAGCTAAACACCTAATACGTGTTTTAATCAGTGATGCTTTTGCAAAGATACCATCACAAAACATCAGAGGATACTTTTTGGAGCATTTTCTAATTGGGGAAAAGGTGAAAGATTGTGCTAGCAGTTGCCAATTTTTAATTTCATGTATTACAAGTTCCTGAATTAATTTCAAAAGTATACCTATCCATCCAAACTTTACACTTATTTTCTCAATCTACATGTTGTGACAAATCATATTGATGGTAATGATGAAGATGATAATTATGATGATGATATGATTTCTATTTTTTCCTTTCACTTTTTCTCTTTTTCTCCTTTGTTTCTTTCTTTCTTTCTTAAATATTTGATTTCATCATTCCATTTTTTAAATTTAAAATTAGATTTTTTTCTCATTTGTCCTTCCTTACACCAGGTTCCATGTGCCAGGAGGATATAATCCTAGCCAATGTGCTCCTATTGTCAGTATGCTGAGAGTGAACCTCCCTCTTGCATTAGTCTATATTATTTGAGTAACTTGATGGGACCCCATAGAACAAGGACACTAGAGAATGCAGCAGATTCCTTCCCCAGGGAGACTGGCCTGGATCCAAAATTGGCCACACCAGATCCTGTATTGAGATTCCCATTATTGAGATTACCCTCATATGCACTATAACTCTCCATTGCAAGAGGTTTCAACAACACCATACAATTTTATATTTATTCACAATCTTCATCCAAAACAACCCTCACTTGAACTCTACTACTCCTTTACAAACCCACCACAATACCCCCAACAAATCCTATACCACATTGTCTTCCAAGATGGATGAGTACAACCTATTAAGTGCACATTAGCCATTAAGTAAATGGTAGTAGGCAAGCTAACACCCAAGAACCTAAGAGGCTGGTTAGCCAGAAGCAACTTCTGAATTCTAAGAGCCTGGGATGTAATGTTTAAGCAAGTTCTCTAGATATGAGGCCCTACCCACTGAAAGGTATGGCCTACCAAATTGTAGAATCATAACTTCTGACCACATCAGGATGAGCTTTACAAAAGGAGACCCCAGAGCAATTGAGTTGAGTTTTACTTGACCATTCCACATTCATCAGAACCAAAGAAGGTGTGAAGCCCTGGCATCCAGCACACATTCTCTGCCTTCTTTCTACCATGTATGTAACTTCTGTCTGTCCACTGAATGTGAGTATTCTCAAGGACTTTAAGCTCTCACAGTGGGATATCTAGTTCAGCCCAGTGTTCTCCTTTTCCCAACAGTGTAAGAACATGGAGAGTTCCTACACCTTCTGTGAAGCCTATATGGAGATGGCAGAAAACACAGTTGCTTCCCAGCCAGGATCCCTGAATACCCAGCCTTCCCCTGTGGGGTCCAGCCAGCTTGTATCAGGACAGAGCCCAGATATGCCTACCTGGAAACAAACAATGATGGCATCAACATCCTGTAGCAACCAAGATGCAGCCTGTACTCTGAGTTCAACAGCACACCTGGGAGAAGCCAATGATTTCCAGTTTGGAGAGCCAATTGAGACCTCTTTTTGGTACCAGCAAGTTGTGTCTGCTGAGCAGAAAATCTCCCCTGCAGGCCCTCAGCACATGCAGCTCAACAGCACCCCGAAGACATGCCTCTCTCATTCCCAGCAGAGAGCAATACTTGACACCAGGGATACTCTCTACAATGAAGGCTACTGGAAGAGGACACTGAACTCTGACAAGACCCTCTTGTTCAAAAATACAGACATGTGTTTGAATCCCAGGATTAACTTTGGTAATCAACAAAAGGTCCTCTCTGGAAGTCATGCAGTCCAGGACCCAAATGTAGATCACTCCCTTGCTTCTAAACATGACCAGATTTTCAGTGGTGAACATGAGATGCCTTTCCATGGTTACCAGACCAACTACAATCAAATGTTACACAGTAATGTAGGGCATCTGACTCTCTATGGGAATCAGATGATATCACCCAGTTATACACAGGCCCCTTATCCCAATCAAATCATAACATCCTTTTCTGAACAGAATCGTTTTAGGAATCACCAGGAGAGCCCAGTAGCTGACAATGAATACTATGGAGATCAGGTGATACTGCCAAATGGAAACCAGGTTTTCTCTGAGCCTCAGATGAGAATTAACTGTGACCAAACAAATGACCAAATGAAATCCTTCAGTGTTCAGAATGTCTCCAAAGATCAAGAGAATCTCCTCAGTGGTGAGCACTCCCTCTCTGGGTATCATTCATCAGGGTACAGATGTGACCAGGATTTGATTGTGAATCACCAGGTATCAATTTCAATTGCTGGCCAGTCTTTCTATGAGTTTCAGAAAGAGACTTCCAGTTTTGACACAACTCTTCATGGGTATAAGAGGACAACATACAGTCCAGAAGAGAACCTGGCTAGCCATTCAGAGACAAGTCCCAGTTCTGAAGAGATATTCTATTTGGGTCAGATAAAGACCTCTTTTGATGAAAATGTCTGCCCAAGTCAGAATGGAACACCCAATCTGGAAGGAAGCCTTGATTGGCAGGTGACTTCACTTAGTCCCCAAGCCTCATATGTGGATGAAAACCCTTATCCTTCAAGTTCCCTTTGGTCCAAAGACAACCTCAGGAAAACTCTTCAGCTTCCAGTTTGGTCCAGGTACAACATGCAGAGATGAAGTTAGACACCAAGACCAAGAGCCCAGTGTCCCGGAAGAACCCTCATCCTTTGAAGAGCTTCGCCTGTACCTACCAGGATTGTCAGAAATCATACAAAAAGTCTCACCACCTCAAAAACCACATGAAGAAACACACGCGTCAGAAGGATTATGCCTGTGATGAGCCTGGATGCAAATGGAAATTCTTCCGCTCAGAAGATCTCAAGAGACACAAGCAAAAGCACAGTGGGGAGAGGCCCTACTCCTGTGACATGTGCAACAAAAGCTATTCCAGACCCGATTATCTCAAAAAGCATCAGAGGATCCATCTTCAAACATCACCCACCACTGCAACCTGAATGCCCACTCCCCTCCCCATACCATATCATATTACACTAACATATTTCTTCCTTCTTCTCAGTCACCATACCTGACCACTAATCAAGTACTTTGGGGATAATAGTGGGCCCCAGCAATGGTCTCACTCAAATATTCCCAACAGATTTTTTTTTTCAAGGAAAGCAGAGATGTAATGACAAAAGTGTAGCTAGTCTGAATCAAAATTGTATACAATGAAATTTTATTAACAATTAAACATAAAATTATAAATACTTTAAAAAGTAGGAAACTGTTCATTGTCACAGTTCACATTCCTGAATTTGAAATCAAATGCAATGTTCATAATAGAAAGACATAATAACTTCACTGTGTTCAAAAAATGTTTGCTTGAAAATCACTAAAAGTGATAAACAAGCTACCTCCAACTCAAATATTCACAAACCACATGTGTGACAAAGGAAGTGAAAAAACTCAATATTATGAAAATCCAACAGTCCAATCGAACTAGATGTTGAGATATTTCACAGGAGAAATTTAGATGAAATCAGATACACGAAGAAGAGTCATTGTACTTGCCCACTGAAAAACCTCAAATTAAAACCACACTCATGTATCATCATATACAATGGCAAATACAAAAAACAAAACAAACAACTTTCCTACACCCAACTTGAATGATCCTAAAGAATAGACTATACTCTGGGTAATGCTCCATTTTACACATTCCAGAAGACAAAACAACAAACCAGAAATTGAGTCCATCAGATAGAGCAGTGGCAGGGTCTGTGAGATTATTTGTTTTTCTTTTATATTTATTGTTTAAATATTTATTAGATATTTACTTTATTTACATTTCAAATGCTATCCTCTTTCCACTTTTTCCCTCTTTTTCACTCACTTTTCTACATGTGCAAGGATTTTTCCTCTCATTGACACCTGACCACCCCATCCTCTGCTACATATGCAACTGGGGTCATGGGTCCCTCCATGTGTACTCTGTGGTTGGTGGCTAAGTCCCTAGGAGCTCTGGGGGTCCTGATTTGTTCATGTTGTTGTTCCTCCTATGGGGCTGTAAACCCCATCAGCTCCTAGGGTCCTTTCTCTAGCTCCTCCATTGGGAAGCCTGTGCTCAGTTCAATGGTAGGCTAAGAGCATCCACTCTGTATTTGGCAGGCACTGGCAGAACCCCTCAGAAGACAGCTATATCAGGCTCCTGTCAGCTAGAACTTCTTGGCATCCACAATAGTGTCTGGGTTCGTTAATTGTATATTGAATGGATCCCCACGAATGGCAGTCTCTTGATGGTTTTCCTTCAATCTGCTACACACTGTCTCTGTATTTCCTCCCATAGGGGTTTTGTACCCCTTTTAAGAAGGACCAAAGTGTCCACCCTTTGGTTTTCCTTCTTCTTGAACTTCATGCGGTCTGTGAATTATATCTTGGGTATTCCTACCTTCTGGGGCAATATTCACTTATTAGTGAGCATAGCATATATGATCTTTAGTGATTGACTGGGTTAAGTCACTCAGAATGTTATTTTCTAGCTCCATCCGTTTGCCTAAATAAATAAAGCTGCTATGAACATACTGGAGCATGTGTCCTTATTACATGTTGGAGCAACTTCTGGGTATTTCTAGTTCACTGTTTTCCAACTCCTTCAATCCATATGCTTATTTGCCCTGGATCTTGCTCTGTAGATTGACCTTGAACTCAGAGATCTTCTTGCCTGCTTCCTGGGAATAAGGTATGTACCACCATGCCTGGACTTAAGCTGTTCTTCACCCAAATCTTGCTCTGTCACAGGCTGGCCTTTAACTCAGACATCTGATTGGCTTTATCACCTGGGATTGAAGGTGTGTACCAGAATGCCTTGATCTAACATTCACTAGGGAAATTCTGGCCTCAAAGTCCCAGTCTCTCAACACAGGATTTAGATCCATTTCACTTCCTGGTGCCTCTTTAAGTCTATAAGCATATAGCTTATATTTTTTTCTTCTAAGCTTGCTATGCTTGCTCAAAATGTTCTTAATGAGACTTAAACAGAGAAAAATTTATCTCCTGTTCTTTGTTGAGACTTTGTTTGTCAATGCAATTAATTGGAGCCTCTTCACCATAGCCATAGGCAGACTCTTCATTTAAGGGCAAAACCAAGCCACATCCTTCACAAAATTACTACAAAAATCAGTCTATACCAAATAATGAAGGTCTCCACTAAAACCTCTTGGGCCAGGTATGCACAGATAAAATCATTCAAAGCAACAAAGTCTTCCATACTCCTACAAGGATGGCTGATTAAGCCACAGTTAAACATTCTATGGCTTTCCAAATCCAAAGTCACACATTGTTCTAAACAAAAGCATAATTAGGCCTATCAGAGAAATATCTTGCTCGTGGTAACAATTTCTTTCTTAGGGTTTTACTGCTGTGAACAGGTACCATGACCAAGGCAAGTCTCTATTTCTTCATCCAAAGGCAACCTGGAGAGGACTCACATCATACATTGGATAGAGTTAGAGCATTGGAACATCAAAGCTCACCACTATAGTGACACACTTCCCTTTTTCTTTTATTTTGTTTTCTTTTTTTTTTTTCAGTTTTGTTGAGAGAGGGATTCTCTGTGTAGTCCTGGCTGTCTTAGAACTCACTCTGTAGACCAGGTTGGCCTCGAATTCTGAAATCCACCTGCCTCTGCCTCTGCCTCCCAAGGGCTGGGATTACAGGCATGCACTATCATGCCCAGCTGTGACACACTTTCTTCAACAAGGCCACACATACTCCAAAAAGGCAAAAACTCTTCATAATGAGTCTCACTAGGCCAAGCATATTTTAATCACTGCATTCTATTCTGTAGCCTCATAGGCTTATTCAAACACATGAATTATGCACCTGATGTGAACAGTACATATTAGGGTGTGGATTCAATAAATAATCCCTGTCTGACTGAGATTGGTGATTGTGTGGTTTCTGCATCAACTCTCAATCCCCCAACTCCATGGCCCCTAAATGTCTTCCAAAGCATTACTACTTGGGTGAATGTTTTACATTACTAAGTTCAGATGCAACATTAGTTACAGTCTTAGTTATCTCTGAAACACAGCTTCTTTATGTTCTCAGAAAACACTGCACAGAAGATTTCAGTTCATTGAAAGGCTATCTTTTTATTACCATTAATTTGTTAGTTCTACCAACCAGCATCAACTGTCCCTGTAACCTATTCTGTAGTTGACTCTAAAGCAAGAGCCACAGGACTAAAGTTCTTCAAATTTGCTACTTGCTGTGGCTGGAACAGGTCTCCCTTACTCTATTAAATCTTTCATAAGATTTGCTGTCCTGGCACTTGTTTTGTAAACTCACTTTGAACTCTGTGATCTGCACGCCCCTGTTACCTGAATTCTGGGATTAATGGCATATATCTCCATACCTGGACCAAAGCATTATGTTTTTAAACCTGAAACTTCTTCAGTACTAGACTAGTCTTGAACTCTGCCTACCTCTGTCTCCTGAGTGCTGGGATTAAAGGCATATACTACAATGCCTTGACCTAATGTCCAAAATATATAAAGAACTCAAGATGGAGTAGTTCCAGGGAAATATTACTGATCCCCCAAAGACCAGACAGGAGGGGATCTGATGCAACTCACAGTGGGATCTTTATTCTATTCCAGTTAGCTTCGACACCCCCCTGCCTCCCAATGCCCCACAATCACAGAGGATGGTTTTGGTGTTGGCAGACCCACGAATGTTTATCTTGGCAAGGCTTTATATAGGCAGCAAGCAGAGAGTAGATGTGTAAGCATTTAATTGGAAAGCAACTGTGGCCTTTCACATAATTTTCTGGTGCTGGAAGTCATATCATAAAATTAAATTCTTCTCTACTCTACACTGTTCATCATTAGGCAAGGGGTGGGCTTATAACCTGGAGAGCTGGTTTGTTGAGGGAAATAATCTGGAGATATTTGTCTTGTTCAGAGTGTAACCTGTAAAAGCTTGTCTTGTTGGGGGTTAATCTAGAGACTGGAACTATGCTCCAATTTTGTGATGGGGCAACTTGGAGACTGGAGCTAGCCACCAGCCTGTTATTTTACCTGAGTTTAAAATTAGGTCAGGTTCTCCAAAATGGAATTTGAACTCAAAAAGATTTGGCTTCTTAAGGCTAAACTGCAAAAAACCAAACAACACAATCAAAAAACAGGTTATAGAACTAAACAGAAAATTCACAAGGGAGGACTATCTAATAGCTGACAAACACTTAAAGAAATGTTCAAAGTCCTTAGTCATCAGGGAAATGCAAATAAAAACAACAATGAGATTGCACCTCATGCCAATCAGAATGGGTAAGATGAAAAACTCAGGTGACAGCTGATGCTGGCAAGGATGTGGAGAAAGGGAAACACTCCTCTATTTCTGCTGGAATTGAAAATTTATACAACCACTCTGGAAATCAATCATGAGGTTCCTTAGAAAATTGGAAATAGATCTACCTGAAGACCCAACTATAGAACTCTTGGACATACACTTAAAAGATGCCCCACCATGCCACAAGGGCATGTGTTCCACTATGATCATAGTAGCCTTTTTTTGTGATAGCCAGAAGCTAGAACAAAGCCAGATGTACTACAGCAGAACAATAGATACAGAAAATGTGGTTTATCTGCACAATGAAATACTACTCAGCTATTAAGAATGAGGACATCCTGAGTTTAGCAGGCAAATGGATGCAACTAGAAAAGATCATCCTGAGTGAAGTAACTCAGTCCCAAAGAGCATGCATGGTATGTATGCACTAATAAGTGGATATAAGCAAAAATATATATATATATGGAATACCTAGGATATGATCCACAGAACTCAAGAAGTGAACAACTGAAGTGAGGATGCCTCAATCCCACTTGGGAGGGAGAACAAATCAATTACAGAGAGCAGAGGGAGGGAGGGACCTAGGTGAGTGAGGGGACAGTGAGGGGGTAAAGGGGAACTTGATCAAGTATTGGGTGGCAGGGGGAACTTGACTGAAGCCCTAGGGGCAACAGAAAAAAGGGAAACAAGCAAGCTCAAGAGGTAGAAGGTGGGGGACCCTCTAGAATGTATCAGACACACGGGAGGAAAGAGATTCTCAGGACTCAAATTGAGGGACCTTAGCTGAAATGCCCATCATTTGGGAGAGGAAACTTCTAGAGTCCACCTCTTGAAGAAAGACAGGGATAAAAAAAAAGTGGAGGGATAAGGTTGCCATCCCAATGTCAAATGCTCTCACCCTGAATTGTTCCTATCTGAACAAATTGCAGGGACAGAAATGGAGAAAAGATTGTGCAAAAGGAGTTCTAGTAATAAAGGGGGAGGCCCCAAGTCCTGACACTAATATTGGTGTGCTTACAAACAAGGGCATATCATGACTGTCTTCTGAAAGGCCTAACAAGCAGTTGAGTCAGATGCAGATAGTTACATTCAACCAATCTACAGAAGCTGGTGATCCCTGAGATTGAATTAGGGAAAAGTTGGAAGAATCTGTGGTGGAGAGTGATCCCATATGAAGACCATCAGTCTCAACTAACCTTGATTTCTGGGAAATCTCAGACACTGAGCCACTAACCAGGGAGCATAAACCAGCTGATATGAGGCCCCCAACCTATATTCAGCAGAGGACTGCCAGGTCTGGACTCAGTCAGAGAAGATGTAACTATCTCTTGACAGATTTTGAACCCCAGAGTATGGGGAGATCTGATTTGGTAGTGTGCAACATCCTCTTAGAGACAGGAGTTCGGGGAGGTTTGGTATGTGGAATAATCAGTGGGAGAGCTGGAGGGGAATAAAGTCTTGACTATTAAAATAAAGATTAAATAATAATAATGATCATAATCATAAAAACTGACCAACTGAGACATTCATCTTCCGCAACTTGGTTTCTGTGTGTAGCCCTGGCTATCCTGGAAATCACTCTGTAGACCAGGCTGGCCTCGAACTCAGAAATCAACCTGCCTCTGCCTCCCAAGTGCTGGGATTAAAGGTGTGCACCACCACCTCCTGGCTATGTCTTGAGATTTTGTCAGATTGAATTTTGTTAATGACTTCTAGCCTAGAACAGGAAGGTGGAAGACATATACCCTTAATCCAGCCCTAAGCCAGGATGACACACCTTTAATCCTGGACATGCATTCTGCTGAAAGGGTGGAAGACATACACCCTTAATCCAGCCCTAAGCCAGGATGACACACCTTTAATCCTGGACATGTCTTCTGTGGAGATTTATAAGGCCATGGAAGCAGGAAGGTTTACCTATTTATCAGCTTCTCAACTTTTTCACATCCATCCCTACACTGGCATTGGAGCTGAGTGACTGTTTTCCATTTCCAACCTATAGAGAAGACCAGCTGAGTATATCTGTCTAGTGGGACTGCAAAACTAAAAGACCGTTAGACTTTTCATCTTCAGTTAACCACTGCTGGATTAGTAGGACGGCACTCTGTAAGTACTTCCAAAAAATTCCCTTGTTGACATGTATATATAGATTCATCCCATAACTTCTTTCGTATTGGATATTTTATTTATTTACATTTCAAATGCTACGCCACTTCCTGGTTTCCTCGGTAAAAAACTCCATCCCCTCCCCCTCTAACTCCCTTTCTTTTTTTTTTATTCGATATAATTTTTTATTTACATTTCAAATGATTTCCCCTTTTCTAGCCCCCCACTCCCCGAAAGTCCCGTAAGCCCCCTTCTCTCCCCCTGTCCTCCCACCCACCCCTTCCCACTTCCCCGTTCTGGTTTTGCCGAATACTGCTTCACTGAGTCTTTCCAGAACAAGGGGCTACTCCTCCTTTCTTCTTGTACCTCATTTGATGTGTGGATTATGTTTTGGGTATTCCAGTTTTCTAGGTTAATATCCACTCATTAGTGAGTGCATACCATGATTCACCTTTTGAGTCTGGGTTACCTCACTTAGTATGATGTTCTCTAGCTCCATCCATTTGCCTAAGAATTTCATGAATTCATTGTTTCTAATGGCTGAATAGTATTCCATTGTGTAGATACCCTTCTTCTAAGAGGTTGCTCCCCCACCAACCACATACTCCCTCCTCATTACCCTACTCAGGCATAGAACCTTCAGAAGACAAAGGCCCTCCCCTCCTTAGATGCTAGGTAAAGCCATACTTTGCCTCAAAAGCAGATGGAGCCATGGCTCCCACCCTGTATTCTCTTTGGTTGGGGCTTTAGTCCCTGAGAACTCTGCAGGGTCTGGTTCCTTGATATTGTTGTTCTTCCTATGGGGTTGCAAACCTCTTCAGCTCCTTGGGTCTTTTCTCTCTAACTCCTCCATTGGGGTCCTTGTTCTCAGTCCAATGGTTCCCTGCTAGCATCAACATCTGTATTGGTCAGGATCTGGCAGAGCCTCTCAGGAAACAACTATATCAGGCTCCTGTCAGCAAGTACTTTTTGGCATCTCCAATAGTGTCTGGGTTTGGTGGCTGCATATGGGATTCATCTCCAGGTAGAGCAGTTTCTGGATGGCCTTTCCTGGAGTTTCTGTTTAACTCTTTGTCCCTGTATTTCCTTTAGACAGGAACAATTTTGGGTTAAAATTTTTGGAGATAGGCATGTTGCCCATCCCTCAATAGGAGGATACCTAGCCTCTGGTAATGGACTCTACAATTTCTCCCTTCCCTTTGTTGGGTATTTCAGCTAATATCATCCCCATTGGGTCCTGGGAGCCCCTTGCTTTCCTGGCTTCTGAGACTTTCTGGTGGTTACCCCATGTTCTCCATCCTCTATTACTATACACCTCTCTTCAAGTTCCTGATGATCTGTACTTCTCCTGTCTCTTCCCATACCTGATTATGTCTCCCTTTTTATCCCTTCCCCTTCCTTCCTTCTTCCATAGTTCCCTACCATGCTCTACCTCCACTGATTATTTTATTCCCCATTTTAAATAAAACTGAAGCACTCACACTTTGATCTTCCTTCTTTTAAAGCTTCATAATGTCCTGGAATTGTATCTTGAGAATTCCAAGCATTTTGCCTAATCTAAACTTATCAGAGACTACATACCATGTGTGTTCTTTTGTGATTGGTTTACCTCACTCAGGGTGATATTTTCTAGTAACAATCCATTTCCCTGTAAATTTCATGAAGCCATTGTTGAATAGTACTCCATGGCATCAATGTACCTCATTTATTGTATCAATTCCTTAGTAGAGGGACATCTGGATTGTTTCTAACTTGTAGCTATTAAAAATAATTCTGCTATGAACATAGTATAACACATGTCCTTGTTATATATTGGGCCATATTTTGGGTATATGCCAAGGAGTGGTATAGCTGGGTCCTCAGGTAGTAGTATTTCAAATTTTCTGGGGAACTGCCAGACTGATTTCCAGGGTGGTTGTATCAGCTTTCAACCCCACCAGCAAAGGAGGAGTGATTCTCTTTCTCCAAGTCCTTGCCAGCATCTACTATCACCTTAGTTTTGGTCTTAGCTATTCTGATTGGTGAGATGTTGAATTTCAGAGTTGTTTTGATTTGCATTTTACTGATGACTAAGGATATTGAACATTTCTTTAGGTGCTTCTTAGCCATTTGAGATTCCTCAGTTAAGAATTCTGTTTATTGTTGTACCCCATTTTTAAATAGGGTTATTTCATTCTCTGTGGACTAATTTATTTATTGAATATATATATAATGGATATAGAGAGAGTGGGCAGGCATGACTTGTCCTTGATTTTGCTGAAATTGCTTCAATTTTCTCTCTGTTTAGTTTGATGTTGGCTACTGGTTTGCTTTTACTAGGTTTACGTGTGGGCCTCATTCTCAAGCTCCAATATTGTTCTGATTCTCCACCTTCAACATTATCTTTGAGGAAGATCAGGGTAAATCCCACCAGTTACTATGTTATTTCTTAGGGCATGAAGAAAAGTCCAGTTTTCTCCTATTTGGACTTATGAAAACGATTTCAAGGACATGTTTCAAGCCACATGTTTCAAGCCAACTATAGATGATTTTATTGTCTTCCCGTATTTTTTATTGTTACTTAATAATAATATTTTTGAGACAGGGCTCTTTGTGTAGTCCTGGCTGTTCTGGAACTCATTCTGTAGACCAGGCTGGCCTTGAACTCAGAAATCCACCTGCCTCTGCTCCCAAGTGCTGGGATTAAAGGCATGTACCACCACCGCCTAGCATTATTTTAATCATAAGCATAAAAATATAAAATATCTTAAAACTGAGGAATGTAGAATGGTATCAATTAGAGAGTAGCCTGCAACTATGTTGTATGATAATGCTAAGAAATAGAGGCCTTGGCCAGTTTTCTGGCAAATATTTTCAATCTCTGCAATTATGAAATTAGGGGCAAAAAAACACTGGTTTTGAGACCAGATTCAAGTAGTAAAAGACTTTTGTAAAAACACATTGTCTTGGAACATCCTGGAATCTTTTTGGTGGGAAGAGGTCCCCAGTTTCCAGGAAGAGGAGACAGGATGGATGTTGAGCTAAACACCTAATAAGTGTTTTATTAAGTGATACCTATGCAAAGATACCATCACAAAAACACCAGAGGATAATTTTTGGAGCATTTTCTAATTGGTGAAAAAGTAGAAGATTTTACTGGCATTGGCCAAGATTTACTTTCCTGTATTAAAAGTTTCTGAATTAATTTCCAGAGTATACCTATCCATCAAAACTTCACACTTATTTTTTCAATACTACATGTTGTGCCAAATCATATTGATGGTAATGATGAAGATGGTAATTATGATGTGATATGATTTCTCTTTTTTCATTCTTTTTCTCTTTCTCTCCTTTTTCTTTCTTTCTTTCTTTCTTAAATATTTGATTTCATCATTCCATTTTTTAAATTTAAAATTAATTTTTTCTCTCATTTTGTCCATCCTTATACCAGGTTCCATGAGCTGTGAAGATATAATCCTAGACAATCTATTCCTATTGTCAGTATGCTGACAGTGAAACTCTCTCTTAGCATTAGTCTATGTTATTTGAGACACTCGATGGGACCCCATAGAACAAGGACACTACAGAATGCAGCAGATTCCTTCCCCAGGGAGACTTGCCTGGTTCCAAAATTGACCATACCAGATCCTTTATCCGCCATTATTGAGATTACTGTCATGTGATCTATAACTCTGCACTGCAAGAGATTTCAACAACAGCTTAAATTTTCTCTTCATTCACTCTCTTCATTCACAATAACCCCCACCTGACTTTTACTGCTCCTTTCCAAACCCACCACTATCCCATTAACAAATCCTATTCCACATTCTCTCCCATGATGGATGAAGGCAACCATGTAAATCCACATTGGCCATTAAGCAAATAGTAGGTAAACGAACACCCAAAGAACCTAAAGAGTCTTGGCCAACAGGAGCACCTTCTGAATTCTAAAAGCCTGGGATGAGGTGTTTTAGCAAGTTCTCTAGATATGAGGCCCTATCAATTAAAAGGTATGGCCTACCAAATTGTAGACTCAGAAGGTATGACCACATCAGGATGAGCTTTATAAAAGGAGAACCCAGAGCCATGGAGCTAAGTTTTGCTCACCCATTCAAACTTCATCAGAGCCAATGAAGGTGTGAAGCCCTGGCTTCCAGCACACATTCTCTGCCTTCTAATGTCTACCATGTAACTTCTGTCAGTTTCCTGAATGTGAGTATTCTCAAGGACTTTAAGCTCTCATAACTACCTAGTTCAGACCAGTGTTCTCCTTTACCCAACAGTGGAAGAACTTGGGGATTTCCAAGGCCTTCTGTGAAGCCTATATGGAGATGGCAGAAAACACAGTTGCTTCCCAGCCAGGATCCCGGAATACCCAGACTTCCCCTGTGGGGTCCAGCCAGCTTGTTTCAGGTCAGAGCTCAGAGATGCCTACCTCGAAACAAACAGTGATGGCATCTACGTCCTATAGCAACCAAGATGCAGCTTGTACTCTGAGTTCAACAGCACACCTGGGAGAAGCCAATGATTTCCAGTTTGGAGAGCCAAGTGAGACCTCTTTTTGGTACCAGCAAGTTGTGTCTGCTGAGCAGAAAATCTCCCCTGCAGGCCCTCAGCACATGCAGCTCAACAGCACCCCGAAGACATGCCTCTCTCATTCCCAGAAGAGAGCAGTACTTGACACCAGGGATACTCTCTACAATGAAGGCTACTGGATGAGGACACTGAACTCTGACCAGAATCTTTTGATCCCATATATAGCCATTTGTGAGAATCCCAGGATTACTTTTGGTAATCATCAAATGGTCCTTTCTGGAAGCCATGCAGTACAGGGCCCAAATGTGGATCACTCCCTTGCTTCTGCACATGACCAGACCTTCAGTGGTGAACCTGAGATGACTTTCAATGGTTACCAGACCTACTACAATGAGATGACACCCAGGAATGGAGGGCATCTCACTCTATATGGAAATCAGATGACATCACCCAGTTATAGCCAGGCCCTTCTTCCCAATCAGATCATAAATTCTTTTCTCAACAGAATACTTTGGGGAATCACCAGGAGAGCCCAGTAGCTGATAATGAATACTATGGAGATCAGATGATACTGCCAAATGGAAAGCAGGCTTACTATGAGCCTCAGATGAGAGCTAACTGTGACCAAACAAATGACCAAATGAAATCCTTCAGTGGTCAGAATGTCTGCAAAGGTCAGGAGAATCTCCTCAGTGGTGAGCACTCTCTCTCTGGGTATTAGACATCAGGGTACAGATGTGACCAGGATTTGATTGTGAATCACCAGGTAACAAGTCCAATTGGTGGCCAGTCTCTCTATGACTTTCAGAAAGCAACCTCCAGTTTTGACACAACATTTTATGGGTCTAAGGTGACAACATCCAGTCCAGAAGAGAACCTGACTAGCCATTCAAAGACAAGTCCCAGTTCTGAAGAGATATTCTCCTTGGGTCCGATGAAGACCTCTGTTGATGAAAATGTCTACCCAAGTCAGAATGGAACACCCAATCTTGAAGAAAGCCTTAATCGTCAGGTGACTTCACTTAGTCACCAAGCCCCACATGTGGATGAATCCTCATATCCTTCAAGTTCCCCTTTGGCCCAAAGACAACCTCTGGAAAACTCTTCAGCTTCCAGTTTGGCCGAGGGACAGGATACAGAGATGAAGTTAGACCCCAAGACCGACAGCCCAGTGTCCCAGAAGAACCCTCATCCTTTGAAGAGCTTCTCCTGTACCTACAAGGATTGTCAGAAATCATAAAAAATGTCTCACCACCTCAAAAACCACATGGAGAAACACACAGGTGAGAAGGATTATGCCTGTGATGAGCCTGGATGCAAATGGAAATTTTTCCCCTCAGAAGATCTCAAGAGACACAAGCAAAAGCACAGTGGGGAGAGGCCCTACCCCTGTGACATGTGCAACAAAAACTATTCCAGACTGTATTATCTCAAAAAAGCATCTGAGGAGCCATACTTAAGCATCACCCACCACTGCTAAGTGACTGTCCACAAGTAATATCTTCTCTTAAAAAGCTTTATTGTTTCCTGCCTACAACTCTTTCAACAACAAATAGGTTTTAATGTTTGTAGAAACAAACAAAGGAACAAATATTTAGAATATGAAAGTGAGCATGTAATCCCCAGTCCTCTTATTTTACAGGGGGTAATCTTAATATACCCTTTTCAATGAGAATATAACCATATTTCTATATCAAATTTTGGCTTATTTTAGTTTGGACTAAGATGATATACAAATATAAAAATTTAAGACATTGCTGAAAATATCATTGTACACTGAATATTTCTCCCATGGTTATCTTTACCCTTGAATTTTGTTTAGTTTTAGTTATGTATGCCAGTTAAGCTATTTGACAATTGCATAAATTAATACTATGATTGACACAATTTGTACTGTTATATTTGGTTGAGAATGTGTTCATAAAGATACTTATTCATTTTTTCTGGTTTCATAATTGCCGAGTTTCTTAAAAGATCTATCCTTCTTCTATTTTAACAGAATATAAACTGAGATGTCTAAAATCACTTATGAATTTCTAGTTGATTATAGGCATCATTATTTGGTTCCAGTGACTTTTTGTTTTGTTAATAAAAAGGAAAACCCAAACTGTGGATTACTTACATGATAGAGAGCAGAACAAGCTTTGGTTTTAGTCATAAAATGGAGGAAAATGAAAACAGTTCCTGTGCTTTTTGGAGAGTGAGAATGAGGAAGGGCAACACAAGTTGGAAGAGTGAGCTCAGGAAGAGTGACTGTAGCTTGCTGCTCCTTCCTCATCTCCTGCCTTATTCAGTGGGAAGACGGAGGCCAGTTTGACTTAGCTTGTTATTTGTCATCTATTGTTCTATTCTGTCACTGACTTTTCATTTTTGATTAAAAGAAAACCTTTTTCTTAATTACCGGAAAGAATAAATTATCAGTAATCTCAAAGAAGAAGGAAGCTAGTCATACAGAAAGAAGAAACTAGTTTTAATTTCTGTAACCTGCAATTAAAAACAAAGAATGGATTAGAAGCAAGATAAGGACCTCAAACGGGGCTGTAGAGATTCCTGAAATCATAAGAGACCTCTGGAGAGTTTTTAAGTATAGATGGTTAATCTAGCTATTTTTATTGCTTTATACAATAACATCATTGTCAATGTGTTATCATGATTGCAAATGTTAAAGATTATTTTAAGAATTGCCAATTTTTGTTTCAATATACTATGAATAGAACAACAGCTAGTTCAAAATAATTATATAACAGATGTATATATTCTCACTGTCACAGGAAGAAAATAATCACTCTTCAAATCAGGTAAAAATATCAGAAAACTTCAAACTACCAAATTAATATAAATATAAAATTTTAAATAAACAAATGAATTTTCATATTTGAAATGGTATCAGGTAAAACTATTTGAATATACTCATTTATATGTATAAGATTACTTTTCAAAATATTTCAAGCAAAAATTGTAGGAGAAATAATTAAAACTATGAACATATATATTTTTGTGAAACCCATGACTGTGAGTTAAGGTACTTAATTTTAATTTGTAAAACAGTAAGGGCATATAGATGTTAGATCGTCAGAAATATTTGCATTTATAGGAGGAATCCTTTGTATATATTAATAGAAATATTATTTTACAGTATCTAAAATTCAGAACAAACAAAACAAAATGATCTCCTCAATAACAAAAACCTCAACTGGCACGAAGAGGAGAAAACCTCCAATAAAATTCTTTTCTCACAATCAATGGACTAACAGAAAGGTACCAGGTGCCACTAAAAGCATCTTAACAGAATAGATAAACTTTGTATGACACTTATGTTTGTCTATCTAAATACAAATATAAATACTTAATGCCCAAAGATTTCAATGAGGAGAATAAACACATTACCTTCTGACACACTGTAAATGGAGAAGCACGAATCTGATTTTCCCTACGTGGATTATATACTCAGAGAATTCAGTAAGCGTACTATTCAGCCATTAGAAACAATGAATTCATGAAATTCTTAGGCAAATGGATGGCGCTAGAGAATATCATACTAAGTGAGGTAACCCAGACTCAAAAGGTGAATCATGGTATGCACTCACTAATAAGTGGATATTAACCTAGAAAACTGGAATACCCAAAACATAATCCACACATCAAATGAGGTACAAGAAGAAAGGAGGAGTGGCCCCTGGTTCTGGAAAGACTCAGTGAAACAATATTCAGCAAAACCAGAACGGGGAAGTGGGAAGGGGTGGGTGGGAGGACAGGGGAAGAGAAGGGGGCTTACGGGACTTTCGGGGAGTGGGGGGGCTAGAAAAGGGAAATAATTTGAAATGTAAATAAATTATATCGAATAAAAAATAGCTAAAAAGAAAAAAAAAGAAAAAGAAATATCATGTCAACAGAAATTGAGCTTGTGCTGCATCTAAAAGTAAGCAGAAGTCGTGTGGCAGTTACACATCTGACAAATCACTAATCTGAATTTGTAGTTGTTGCTATTGTTTGTTTTGTTTTGTGGACGTTTTTTGAGATCCCGTCTCACTATGTGTCCCTCGCTGTCCTGGAACTCACCATGCAGACTAGTCTGGCATTGAATACAAAGAGTTCTAAGTCTGCCTGCTGAGTGCTATGGTGACATTATAACTATGCGTCAGTGTTGACATTTGTCTAGGTTCTGCCTCACAGTTACCTGGAAACAGCCAGGTGTGCCTAAGTAAAATAAGGGGGCTACTTGCCTGCTCCTCACTCTTTTGCTCTTGCCTCCTTCTGTTCTCTTACTCCTGTCCTTACCCTCTCACTCCCCAGTCCCCTCGCTCCTTCCTCTGCAGAGGCACCCTCTCCCCCACACCATACCATGCCTCCACTAAATATTTCTTCCTTGTTATCAGTCACCACACCTGACCACTAATCAAGCACTTTGGAGCTATTAGAAGGACCCAACAAAGGTCTCACTCAAATATTCCCAACAGATTTTAAAAGGAAAGCAGAGATATAATGACAAATGTACAGCTAGCCTGAATCTAAAATGTACACATTGAAATTTTATTACCAAGTTAAATGTGAAATTATTGACACTTTAGAAAAAGTAGGAAACTATTCACTGTCTCAGATAGGTTCCTGAATTTGAAATGTTCATAATATAAAGACATAATAAATTTATTCTCTTCAAAAAATGTTTTTTGCTTGAAAAATCACTAAAAGTGATAAACAAGCTACCTCCAGCTCAAATATTCACAAACCACATATGTGACAAAGAAAGTGAAAACCGCAATATTACGAAAATCAAACAGTCCAATTGAATAAGTAGATGTGGAGATATTTCACTGGAGATATTTAGATGAAATCAGACACAGGAAGAATATTCAGCATGCTTGCCCATTGCAAAACTGCAAATTAAAACCACACTCATATATCATCATACACAATGGCAAATACAAAAACAAAATAAACACCTTTCCCCACCAACTCCTAAAGGATAGACTATATTCTGGGTGATGCTCCATTTTACATATTTTGGAAGAGGAATCAACAAATGAGAAATTGACTCCATCAGATAGAGCAGTGGCAGGGTCTGTGAGGCATTTTCGTTATTCTTTTTATTTATTGTTTAAATTATTTTTATTAGATATTTTCTTTATTTGCATTTCAAATGTTATCCCTTTTCCACTTTTCCCCTCTGAAGAAAAACCCCTATCCCATTTCCCCTCCCTCTGCTCCCTAACCCACGAACTCCCATTTCACTGTCCTGTCATTACCCTACACTGGGGCAATGAGCCTTCACATGTCCAAGGATCTCTCCTTTCATTGATGTCTGACCAGGCCATCCACTGGGGCCATGGGTACCTCCATGTGTACTCTTTGGTTGGTGGTTAAGTCCCTGGGAGCCCTTAGGGTACTGGTTGGTTCATATTGTTGTTCCTTCTGTGGAGCTGCACACCCCTTCAGCTCCTTAGATCCTTTCTCTAGCTCCTCCATTGGGGACCCTTTGCTCAGTTTTTCATATTTGTCAGGCACTGTCAGGGCCTCTCAGGACACAGCTATAACAGGCTCCTGTCATCTAGAACTTCTTGGCATCTACAACAGTGTCTGGGTTTGGTAACTGTATATGGGATGGATCTCCAGGTATGGCAGTCTCTAGATGGTGTTTTCTTCAGTCTCTGCTACACACTGTCTCTGTATTTCCTCCCACAGGTATTTTGTACCCCTTCTAAGAAGGACAAAATTATTCTCACTTTGGTCTTCCTTTTTCTTGAGCTTCGTGTGGTCTGTGAATTATATCTTGGTATTTCTAGCTTCTGAGCTAATATCCACTTCTCAGGGAGCATACCATGTGTATTCTTTTGTGACTGAGTTACCTCACTCAGAATGACATTTTCTAGTTCCACCCATTTGCCTAAGAATTTCATGAAGTCATTGTTTTTAATAGCTGAGGAGTATCCCACTGTATAAATGTACCACATTTTCTGTATCCGTTCCACTGTTGAGGACATCTGGGTTCTTTCCAGATTCTGGCCATTATAAATAAGGCTGCTATGAACATAGTGGAGCATGAGTCCTTATTACATGTTGGAGCATCTTCTGGGTATATGTCCAGGAGTGGTATAGCTGAGTCCTCAGGTAGTACTATGTCCAATTTTCTGAGGAACTGATTTTGAAAGTGGTTTTACCAGCTTGCAATCCCACCAGCAATGGAGGAGTGTTCCTCTTTCTCCACATTCTTGCCAGCATCTGCTGTCACGTGAATTTTTGATCTTAGCTAATCTGACAGGTATGAAGTTTTTTTGATTTGCATCTCCCTGATGACTAAGGATGTTGAACATTTCTTTAGGTGCTTCTCAGCCATTTGGCATTCGGTGAGAATTCTTTTTTTAGTTCTGTTAAAATTTCTAGTTTTAATAGGATTATTTGGTTCTCTGGAGTCTAACTTCTTGAGTTCTTTGTGGGGCATTTTCTTGATTACTAATTGATGGTGATTGCCCAGGCAACTGTGGTGATACTTATTTTTAGGCAGGTTGCCCAGGGCTATGTATGAGAGGCTAATGAGCAAAAGCCTGTAAGCAAGCTACTAAGCAGTATACCTTCATTGTTTCTGCTTCAAGCTCCTACTTTGAGTATCTTGTTGATGGGTTATACCCTGTCAGATAAACTCTTCCCCCACCCCCAGTTCTTTTGGTCACGGTGTTTAATTATGGCCAAAAAAGCAAACTAGAACATCAACTTAACTTGAAATACCTCATCTTGGACACAGTGTTCCCAATAATGTTGGTAAGAACTCCATGGTACATCACTGTAGCAGATTACAATGCAGTCCTTCCATCAGCCTACTGATGCATTCAACAAAATAGTTAAATACTCAGATTAGTATTAGGAGCAAAATTATACAAGTACATATGTGTGTATGTGTATAATATGCTAAATAGTACTTTTATGAAGGTTAATATCAGGCAAAATTAATTTATGGTCATATAAATTTCATATAGTAATGATTGACTTTGGAACAGGGATTCAGTGGAACATAAGAAAATACCTTTGACTAATAGAAATGCTTCATGTCTTAATTCAATTGATAAATACTAAGTTTATAAATCTTTCCAAGTTCTATGAACTGTATACCAAAATTTATATGTTTAATTTTATGTAAATTGTGTCTTAAATAAAATGATTGAAAATACTGTTTTCTAAACACTGTGGCATTTTTGGTGTTTAAAAATTGTATGCTTCATTGGTCCTTCTAATAAATATTTGGTGTGCACCTAGTTTTGTGTTTTTAATTTTATAGTCTTTCTATGGAAGATGGTTTCCATAGTTATATAATCTACAAGTCCTTGAATATAAACTCTCTTTTACAAATATTCTTGTTACAAATATTCCCTTCCCAAGTCTTCTTAATTCAACCCAAGTCACTACTGTAGACAAATTCTGCTTCTTCCCTACTCTTCCTCTAATAATCTCATACATATCTCATGAAGTTGGT
Source organism: Apodemus sylvaticus (assembly GCF_947179515.1). Lineage (NCBI taxonomy): Eukaryota > Metazoa > Chordata > Mammalia > Rodentia > Muridae > Apodemus > Apodemus sylvaticus. The sequence goes on from NC_067474.1 coordinate 104,626,574, forward strand.
TTTGTAAAGCTTTAATAAATTAGAATAATTATTTTTGTTATTTTTCTGATATTTCCTTGGACATATGTCAGGTTGAAAAGGTCATCTTTGTAATATATATCAGCCACTTTCTTTAGCACCTCTATGGTATGCCTGTGTCACAGAAACAAATTATCATGTTGTTCCTTTCTGGCACTATCAGTCACCATTTTTGACACCATCATTACTCAAAGCAATGTCTCTAGTTCCCCAAAGAGTTGTATAGCATATGCTAGGATAGGATGCAATGTCAAAATCTTGTTTTCAAATTCTATCTCTCTTTTTTGTTAAGTGCTTCGACCTATCTTCTATATTTGTGGCTCCTAACCTGGCTTACATTCACTATTCATAAGCTGCTTTATAAATTTATAGATGAAACACAAGGTAAATGGTAAATATAAATTTACCAGGCAAATAAATTGGTAAGGGGCTTTTGCAACAGACAGAATCTTCACTGTAAAAATTGAAAATAAGAGAAACAAACTTAATAATATAAAAGTTAGATTGGATGGCTAGAACACAAGGACTTAAGAGAAGTAAGACATTATGATTTTGAGCTGCAAAAGTTAGCCATTTCCTCTGAGACTGTAACATTCCATACTTCAGGAAACTCCTTAAATAGGAAGTGAAACAAATAAAAATAGCTTCAAGAAGTCCCCAAAACTAACCAAATTCACTGTGCCCCTATCCCTAGAGTAAATAAGCCAAGAAGTAAAAAAAAAAAAAAAAAATTCTGAGACCAGCCAGTTTCCTGGAAGAAGCCGAAACATTCCAAAATGTTTGTTACACATTTGGAGCTCAAAACTAGATGCCTGGGAGAGATTTTTATTAGCTTAGTCACTTGAAAAGGGCACTATCCAAACTATTGTGTGTCAATATGCTCCAGGTTTCTAGTTTTGAGAGCTGTCACCCATGCTGGGGTAGACTTTGGTCATGTAGCTGTTTTGGGGCCATCTTTGCCCCTGCAACACCTCATCTACATTCCTGAAAATAACTTCAATAAAACTTACTGAATCACCAATTTGGACTTTGGTGGCACACATATTTTGGTTTGTTGTGAGCCCTATCTGAGATTAGTAGACCTGAGTATTGAGAAAATAAAATATCTCAGGCATTAAGTCTCTTATCTTGCAATAATAAAAGACTGAGTTCAAATCTAGAACTCATATTAAACTAATTTGGTGTGCTGGTTCACCATTGTATCCTAAATACTGGGGTAGAAGACAGGCCCAGGCTCACGGACTAGTTATGTAATCATGAATTCTGCAATGGTGCAATCCCCTATTTCAAAAGAAATAAATAGATTGATGGTGCCTGACAAAAGTGTCTTGATAAGGTTGTCTCCTGAACACCACATGTGCATATATATATATATATATATATATATATATATATATATATATATATAGCAAACACATATTCACCTTCATAAATATACAAATATACAGATTAAAATATGTTGTCCAACCAGTACCTCCAGTACTCCCAGGAATTAAACCACCAACCAGAGAGTACACATGGAGGGACCCATGGCTCCAGCTGCACATGTAGCAAAGGATGAACTTGTTGGAGTAGAGGCCCTTGCTCCTAAGAAGGCTTTATTCCCCAATATAGGGGAATGCCAGGACAGGGAAGCAGGGGTGGGTGCATTGGTGAACTGGGGGAGGGAAGATGGGATAGGGGCTTTTTTGAGGGCATAACATTTGAAATGTAAATAAAGAAAATATATAACAAAAACACATTCAGAAGTGTTGTCTTGGAGGTGTTCTAAGGTTCCATTCTTGCACACTTATTAAAAAAATTAAGTATATACTTTCTTTGGTTCAAGAAATACAGCATTCTATATTTACTTTATTTCTTCAGTTAATATTATTCTCTCATTTTAATACACTCTGAAAACTTAATTTATGTAATACTTATTAAAAGCATGTTGATGTTTTCTTTATTTTAAAGCAGCTTTAATGACATGTGAATAAAGATTCTATGATTAAAAAAATAAAATAGAAATGAAATATGTTGTAACTTCAGTGGCTGTAGGCATGACAGCACAGAGTTTGGATGTTTACCTGAGGAATGCCTAGACCAATACTAGTCTGTCAAAAATGTTAGCTGGATCATTTCTGTCATGGAATTTTTATTTCATTGATAATACAGATAATTAGTAATTACGTACAATAAATAATTTTATATAGTTACTGTGGTGAACTACTCAAAACCATTTATATAGTTGTCATAGCTTAGGCATGCAGGTTAAAAATAAGTACTCTGTTTGCTTTGAACAGCACTGCTTTCCTGGCCTAAGAGCAGCACTTATACATAATACATGCTCAATAACTTTTGCATGACAAATAAGTGAGTACTTGAATTCTCTAACACATAAATGTGCGTGGGTTATTTATATAGAGAGTACCCAACCAGTATTCAACTTGGAATGTAAAGTTCATGGGTAAAATAGTATTTTCTCAACTGAGCTTCCTCTAGCTTATATCAGTTGACAAGAAAAATTAACAAGGACAGGGTATGATAAAAATGGAAAGCATGGATAGCCTGAAGATTCTATAGAATCTAGGAGCAATTGATAAACTAAAAAAAAAATTGAAAGAGGTCAAGAAAACTAATGAACTTATATATTACAAAATTTATCGGCAGGAGTGCCAGTTATTGAAGGTACCGTTTTTAAACGTAGGGCTAGAATGGAACATTGTACATAAAGACACTGATGAAATTATTCTTCACAGAAAAAGAGTTGGGAGGAGATTATGGCTCACTCTACATGTGGAGGAATAGTCCTTAGAAGAGAGGTAGAAGTATAAAATGAAAGACCTAAGGACCAAATCCCAAGGAACTTAGCTATAAGCAGGTACCTGGGAGTGTGATTGTGAATTCTGAACACACTTGTTATTAAAAATGTTAGGAGATGACAGTGGTGCTGGCAAAACGTGTTGCATTTTCTTTTAGTTAAGGTGTGCTACCTTCAATCTGAGTAGAAGATTGCTGTCTTAGAACTGGATGCATAAACGAAACCAAAGTGTTTATGAAAAACTCTCCATGTAATACCAGACACACTGAAACTAATAGAAAGGAAACTGGAGAAAACCCTTGAGGACATGGGCACAGGGAAAAAATTCCTTAACAGAACACCAATAGCTTATGATTTAAGATAAAGAATTGACAAATGGGACCTCATAAAATTACAAAGTTTCTGTAAGGCAAAGGACACTATCAAAAGGACAAAATGGCAACCAACAAACTGGGAAAAGATCTTCACCAACCCTACATCAAGTAGAGGGCTAATACCAATATATACAAGGAACTCAAGAAGTTAGACCCCAGGGAACCAAATAACCCTATTAAAAATGGAGTGCAGATCTACACAAAGAATTTTCACCTGAAGAGCTTCGGATGGCTGAGAAGCACCTTAAGAAATGTTCAACATCTTTAGTCATTAGGGAAATTCAAATCAAAACAATCTTGAGATTTTACCTCACACCAGTCAGAATGGCTAAGGTTAAAACCTCAGGAGACAGCAGGTGTTGGCAAGGATGTGGAGAAAGAGGAACACTCCTCCACTGCTGGTGGGGCTGTAAGATGGTACAACCACTTTGGAAATCAGTCTTGCGGTTCCTCAGAAAGCTAAATGTGACACTACCGGAGGACCCTGCTGTACCACTCCTGGGCATATACTCAGAGGATTCCCCGGCATGCAATAAGGACACATGCTCTACTATGTTCATAGCAGCCTTATTTATAATAGCCAGAAGCTGGAAAGAACCCAAATGCCCCTCAAAGGAGGAATGGATACAGAAAATGTGGTATATTTATACAATGGAATACTACTCAGCAATTAAAAACAACGAATTCATGAAATTTGTAGGCAAATGATTGGAACTGGAAAATATCATCCTAAGTGAGATAACCCAATCACAAAAGAATATACATGGAATGCAATCACTGATAAGTGGATATTAATTAGCCTGGAAGCTCTGAATACCCAAGACACAAGTAGCATATCAAATGACTCCCATGAAGAAGTAAGGAGAGGGCCCTGATCCTAGAAAGGCCTGTTCCAGCATTGTAGGGGAGTTACAGGACAGAGAAAAAGGAGGGAGGTGATTGGAGAATGAGTATATATAAGGCTTATGGGACATATGGGTTTGGGAGAACTGGGAAAGTGGAAAGCGTTTGGACTGTAAACAAAGAATTTAAAAAATAAAAAAAATGAAAAAGAAAGAAAGAAAGAAAGAAAGAAAGAAAGAAAGAAAGAAAGAAAGAAAGAAAGAAAGAAAGAAAGAAAGAAAGAAAAACTCTAGAAGAAACACAGGCTACCCACCAGACTCTGATCAATAGGAAACCTCACACTTGCTATATTTGTTCTCATGAAACAACAAAGCATTTATCAGCTAGGTTATGATTATAAGTCTTTATACAGTCTCTCTCTTTTTTTTTTTCCACCACAACCGGCCTTTATACAGTCTCTTAAACTTGAGCAATATTGATGTAGTTTGCAAATACAAAAGTTTAATGATTTAGACTGATTTTTAAAGTTACCTATTTTTCTGAGTAAATTATGCTTTATATGGAATAAGCATATAAATGCCTTATTTTAATCTAATAAGAGGAGCTACAACTTGGTTTTTAAGATTGCTGCAAGTTAAAAAAGTAAGAAGAACAGGAATTAATGCTTCATCTATTGAAAGTCATGATTAATTTCTTTCCTTTCTATCCCTCTTTTCTGTCTCTCAAATACATATATCCACTACATTCCTTCCATTGATAGGGTTATATTCATGTAAGTGTAATGTAAAATGTGATTTGTGATAAGTATTTGAGATTCATCTAACACCTAAGGTTTTATTGCCAATAACTATTTTTAACACTCACAACAAAAGGATAGTAATCATAATATCCTCTTTTTTTATTCGATATAATTTATTTACATTTCAAATGATTTCCCCTTTTCTAGCCCCCCACTCCCCGAAAGTCCCGTAAGCCCCCTTCTCTTCCCCTGTCCTCCCACCCACCCCTTCCCACTTCCCCGTTCTGGTTTGCCGAATACTGCTTCACTGAGTCTTTCCAGAACCAGGGGCCACTCCTCCGTTCTTCTTGTACCTCATTTGATGTGTGGATTATGTTTTGGGTATTCCAGTTTTCTAGGTTAATATCCACTTATTAGTGAGTGCATACCATGATTCACCTTTTGAGTCTGGGTTACCTCACTTAGTAAGATGTTCTCTAGCTCCATCCATTTGCCTAAGAATTTCATGAATTCATTGTTTCTAATGGCTGAATAGTACTCCATTGTGTATATATACCACATTTTTTGCATCCACTCTTCTGTTGAGGGATACCTGGGTTCTTTCCAGCGTCTGGCAATTATAAATAGGGCTGCTATGAACATAGTAGAGCATGTATCCTTATTACATGGTGGGGAATGCTCTGGGTATATGCCCAGGAGTGGTATAGCAGGATCTTCTGGAAGTGAGGTGCCCAGTTTTCGGAGGAACCACCAGACTGATTTCCAGAGTGGTTGTACCAATTTGCAACCCCACCAGCAGTGAAAGAGTGTTCCTCTTTCTCCACACCCTCTCCAACACCTGCTGTCTCCTGAATTTTTAATCTTAGCCATTCTGACTGGTGTAAGATGAAATCTCAGGGTTGTTTTGATTTGCATTTCCCTAATGACTAATGAAGTTGAGCATTTTTTAAGATGCTTCTCCACCATCCGAAGTTCTTCAGGTGAGAATTCTTTGTTTAACTCTGTACCCCATTTTTAATAGGGTTGTTTGGTTTTCTGGAGTCTAACTTCTTGAGTTCTTTATATATATTGGATATTAGCCCTCTATCTGATGTAGGATTGGCGAAGATCTTTTCCCAATTTGTTGGTTGCCGATTTGTCCTCTTGATGGTGTCCTTTGCCTTACAGAAACTTTATGAGGTCCCATTTGTCAATTCTTGCTCTTAGAGCATACGCTATTGGTGTTCTGTTTAGAAACTTTCTCCCTGTACCGATGTCCTCAAGGGTCTTCCCCAGTTTCTTTTCTATTAGCTTCAGAGTGTCTGGCTTTATGTGGAGGTCCTTGATCCATTTGGATTTGAGCTTAGTACAAGGAGACAAGGATGGATCAATTCGCATTATTCAATGCAATACCCATCAAAATCCCAACTCAATTCTTCACAGAGTTAGAAAGAGCAATTATCAAATTCATCTGAAACAACAAAAAACCCAGGATAGCTAAAACTATTCTCAGCAACAAAAGAAAATCTGGGGGAATCAGTATCCCTGACCTCAAGCAATACTACAGAGCAATAGTGTTAAAAACTGCATCTTATTGGTACAGTGACAGGCAGGAGGATCAATGGAACAGGATTGAAGATCCAGAAATGAACCCACACAACTACGGCCACTTGATCCTCGACAAAAAGGCTGAAAACATCCAATGGAAAAAAGATAGCCTTTTCAACAAATGATGCTGGTTCAATTGGAGGTCAGCATGCAGAAGAATGCGAATTGATCCATAATATCCTCTTTTAAGTTAGCCATTATTAAGAACAAAGGGGAGTAGGAGGGATGGTTTAAGGTTAAGAGAACTCATTGCTCTTACAGAGGAACCGGTTTTTTTTTTTAGTACTCTGTTTGTTTGTTTGTTTCTTTGTTTGTTTGTTTGTTTTTGAGACAGAGTTTCTCTGTATAGCCCTGGCCATCCTGGAACTCACTCTGTTGACCAGGCTGGCCTTGAACTCAGAAATCCGCCTGCCTCTGCCTCCAAGTGCTGGGATTAGAGGCATGCACCACCACTGCCTGGCCTTGTTTGTTTTTTATTAGTATTATTTCATAGTTTTATTCTCTCCATTAAAATTTTTTAACAAAATATCTCATAAGAGCCATCTCCCTTTATACTATGCCACAAATTCAAAGCAATGATCTACTGTTTCAGGTAACTGTGGCTCTCTTCCTCTTTTTTTTAAAATGTTTTATTAACTTTTCATCCCAATCACAAACGCCCTCCTTCCTCTCTTTTCATTTCCATCCTTACAACTCTCTCACCCCATTGGTACTTCCCTTTCTCTGAAGAGAAATGGAGCCCCCTTGAGTATCTCCCCACCCTGGGGTATCCAGTTCCAGTAGGTCTAGTCATAGCCTTTCCTACTGAGACCCAACAGTGCAGTCCAGATAGGAGAAAGGAGATTCAATGGCAGGGAGCAGCGACCAAGATAACCCCTGTGACACTTGTTAGGGCATCCACATGAAGACAAAGCTGCACATTTGCTACAATTATGTAGGTTGTCTATGACAAGCTCCTGCATGCTTCTTGGTTGGTTGCCCAGGCTCTGGAAACCCCCATGATTCCAGGTTAGTTGACTCTGTGAGTCTTTCATCTTATAGAGTCCTTGAACCCTCTGCCTTGCTCACTTCTATTCCCTACTCTTCCACAGACTTCCTGGGCTCCACAAGTTTGACTGTCAATCTGCTTTCATCCTCTGCTAGATGAAGTCTCTCAGGAGACCATAATGCTAAGTTCCTGCCTGCAAGCATAGCAGAGCATCATTAATAGGATCTAGTGTTGGTCTCTCACATCAAATGCTTCTCAAGTTAGAACATCCAATGACTATTGGATGGCTGTTCCCTCACTCTCTGCGCTATCTTTATCCCTGCACAATTTGTAGGCAAGACAAATTTGATGTTCCAGCCAGGACAGTAAGACAAAAAAGGGAGATCAAAGGGATATAAATTGGAAAGAAAGAAGTCGAAGTATTGCTGTTAACAGATGACATGATAGTTTATATAACCAACCCCCCAAATTCTACTAGAGAACTCCTAAAGCTGATAAGCACTTTCAGCAAGATCACTGGATACAAAACTAACTAAAAAAATCAGTAGCTCTTCTTTTTACAAATGACAAACAGGCTGAGACAGAAATTATGGGAAAAGTACCCTTTATAATACCAACAAATGATATAAAATATCTTGGTGTGGGTCTAACCCAGCAAGGGAAAGACCTGTATAATAAGAACTTCAGGCCTATGAAGAAAGAAATTGAGGAAAATATTACAAGATATTTATCATCCTCATGGATTTATAGTAGCCAGAAGCTGGAAAGAAGCCACATGTCCTTCAACAGAGAAATGGACAGAAAATGTGGTGTTTTTACACAATGGGGTACTACTCAGCTATTAAAAACAATAACTTCATGAAATTCACAGTCAAATGGATGGAACTAGAAAATATACTGAATGAGGTAACCCAGTCACAAAGGAACACACATGGTATGCACCCACTGATAAGTGGATATTAGCCCCAAAGCTCAGAATACCCAAGATCTAATTCACAGACCACATGAAGCCCAAGAAGAAGGAAGACGAAAGTGTGGAGGCTTCAGTCCTTAGAAGGGGAAACAAAATAATCAAGGGAAGTAGAGGGTGGAAGTGACTTGGGAGGAAGAGGGAGGGAGGAAGGAAGCCAGGATCAGGTATGTGAGGAGACTGGGGAGAAGGAATAGGAAGGGTCAAGAATTTGATCAGAGGTGTGTAGCAATGGGGAATGGGGAACTAGGAGTAGTCACCAACAAGTTCCAGATACCATGAAAGCAGGAGGCTCTCAGGACCCAACAGGGATGGGATTAGCTAAAACAAAGGGAGGGAAAACCTGTAGAGACCATTTCCAGGGGTCAGGCAAGGTCCCTGGTTGGGTGATGGGGCCACCTACTCATCTCCCAAGTTTTTAAGCCAGAATTACTCCTTTCTAAAGGAAATAGAGAGACAAAATGTGGAGGAGAGTCCATTGGACTGACCACAGGGTTCTCAAGGAAGGAGTTAGAGAAAGGAGTGAAGGAGGTGAAGGGGTTTACAGCCCAACAAGATCAGCCAACCAGACACCCCTCCCCCAGATCTCCCAGGGACTAAGCTACTAACTAAAGAGTACACATGGAGTGACTCATGGTCCCATCTACATGTATAGCAGAGGTTAGCCTTGTCAGGAATCAGTGGAAGGAGAGGCCCTTGATCCTGTGAAGGTTGGATGCCCCAGTGTAGGGGAATGCCAGCGCAGCTAGGAAGGGAGTGGATGAGTTGGTGGGGACCACTGTTAGAAAAGTAGGGGGAGTGAAACCAGGAAAGGGAATAACATTTGAAATGTAAATAAATAAAATATTCAATAAAAATAAATAAAAAGTTCATTTTGTACATTCTGGGCTATTTTTTCTTGAATTGAATTTACTACAAAATTTAAGAATTTTCTATAAATGAATAAATGAATTCCTATTTAAAAGCTGAAGAAAAAGAAAATATATACATAGAAGAAATATACAATTTTATTGCAGTTTTTATCTGGAAGAAAAAAACTCATTTTAAACAGAGAGTGCAGCTGTAAATAAAACACAAATAGTATCCAGGCAGAGCAGTGATGCAGGAGATTGCCTTTCAGCTTCATCAGTGTTAAAGTGCTGATTCCAGTAGAGAAGCAGAGCTGGCTTGCCATATTAAATATGAAGACTACATAGTTCTGCCCTTGTAAAAATAGGTCAGGCTTCAAAAGAGACATTTTTATGCTCAAACTTACAAAACAATTCTCATGGGTGTTGTTTTGCTTACTTAGTTTTAGCTGCATTTACTACATGTGAAATTTGAAAGATTTAGGGGAAGATCTGGAGGCGGAAGCCATCATGGCTAATGCAGTTCTATTCTAGCTGTTTCTAAATCAGGAATAAGGTGAAAGAAAAACAAACCACAAAAACATAGAGTAGCTGATATGAGTGTAGAGGGACTTTAACTGTACCAGAGTTATTTTATACTATCTTGTGTTTTGCCTCTTCCTGGCCTTTGAAGTATCACAGGCAAAAAGAACCTGTTCCAAGTTATTTCTTGATTTGACAAAAAAGATACCCATGTGCCCACAATCTTATGTCCTTACAGTACCTTCTCTTCCTCCACTTCCCCATACAACATAATATGGCATTCTCTGTAGCCAATTGACAGAGGAAGAAAAACCCCAGTATTTTCTTTATATTATCATATATAGGCCTACTTTATAGATAGTTCTATATGTCACACAGAAAAGGACAGATCAGCTGTCCCACTTTTGACTGTTCATTAAGAATAATGGTGAAGGAAAACTTCCCAGTAATGATAGAATTAGGTAATGATAGAATTAGATGAGGCATCTTGTTGTGTGAATCTCTTGAGGGAGGAAATGGCCAACTAGATGATTAAAAACTGATTCATAGGCTATAGCTATTTTGGATGTGAGTGAATGGTCTGTGACTCATAAGGAACATGATAATAGCACTGATCACAAAAAAACTTAAGAAAAGAGATATATGGAAAGATTTTTTTCAGCCTGACAAAAGTAGAGATTTTTGAGCTCTCATACCATGCTCAACAAAATAATTAATTTAACAGAGAATTACCTTGGTAGCCAATTGTATATGATCATCCATTCTGTGGATGCCAATCAACTTCATTGCCTAGATATTGCTGTTGTGGAAAAATGGCTTTGATAATAGTGCTGAAGTTTTGAAGGAGTTTAGAAACATGGACTTCTGCTCTCCAAAGCAGATGAGGATGTTGTCCTTTACAAGTCTTCATCTATAGGCCTAACTATAGAGTTATTTTGTGAGAGTCCCTTTATTTCTGATTTAGAAAGAGCTAGAGTAGAGCAGCCTTAGCCATGATAACTTCTACCTCCTAAATCTTTCAACTTTCACATGTAGTAAATGCAGCTAAAATGAAGCAAGAAAAACAACACCCATGAAAATTGTTTTGTAAGTTTGAGCATAAAATGTCTCTTTTGTAGCCTGGCCTATTTTTACAATGGCAAGACAATGTAGTGTTGATATTTAATATTGCAAGCCATCTATAGACAGATTGGCTATCAGAAATGGACAATATTTATTGTCCTCATATTACACTGTGATTTTGAGAAGTGCAATCATATGTAGATATCCATCTTGATTTTGAGAAGTGCAATTATATGTAGATATCCATCTTTTAAGTGTTCCTCTCCTTTATTAATAACCCCGTTTTATTAAGCCTTAGTTGTAATCTTTTATATACCACTAACTTTGATTTTGAAAAAATAAAAAGAAAGACAATGAAGTATGCTTTGAAATAGTACCTATTCCTGGGATTATCTAGTGACAGTTTGGTTACAGTGTATCACTTCTTTCTGGAAAGATGTATCATTTTGTTCTTCATACAGTTGGCCCTTACTCTAGGGCCATATTTTTCTTATGTGCACATATTTTTTGACCAATATACTCATCCATATACTTACAGAAAATTATTCTACATGTTTTCTGACCAAGGATCATATATTATACATATAGAAGTCCAGCAATTTGTCATGCTCATAGAATTTACCGATCTTACTATGTGGTGTGCCAACTCAATGCAGTTGGTACAAAATATTACTGAATGGGCCTTTGAAGGCTCAATTACAGTAACAGACAGCCATATCTTAGAAGGCAGGAACAAGGGTTATTAGATTCTCCATTAGAATTGCCATGCCCTGTCATTAAATCAATGGAAACTTATAACAACATAGTTTAAAATAGCTCTCTAGAATTGAAAAAAAATAGGATTGAAACATTTGTAGAATAACACAATAAGTTACAAATATGGTAGGTTATAAAATGTGAGCTATAATCATCCTTATTTTACTATGAATATATATACATATATATACACACATACATATATATGAAATAGAGAGCTGTTTTCTTTCCTCTATTATCTCCTTCACATGTAATATAAAGGAACAGCTTTTAATTTGGCCTTTGAGTATTGATAATATTAGATCCTGATATTCAAGACACTAAACAATAGAAAAATACTCACAACTCAATTACTTGACTTGAGTAAAATGAATTGAGTTAGTTTTACTGCAAGGAGAACAGTTATATCATATTAGGTCCATGTACATCTTATTGGTGACTTTGATTGAGATTAAGTGTGTGACTTCAGGTAATGTATACAGATGTCAGGTCAACAAGGTATATACTCAGGTGTAATTTTATGTTTTAATTTAGCTAGGATAAGAGACATTCAGATACCATTATCTATGGATACATCTACGAAACTGTTTCTAGAAGGGAATACAATTTTCATCACTAGGCTTTGTAAAGCTGTTGCACTTTTGTCAAAGAAAGATACTATTTGTCTCAAGGCCAGCTTCAACACCACAGGATTAACTGAGAGAACCCAGTGTGGTATCAGCGATTGGAGCCTGTGCTAAAGTCAGTCCACAGTGGTGCCAGGACTGGTAGAACTAATGGGGCATGTTCAAATAGGAGCCAATGGAGACTGCTGCCTATGGCAAACAAAGAAAGAGTAATCATTCAGTAGACTTTTCTTGAGGGAATAAAGCTTGATTCATTGGGGCCAGCACTCTGTGACCAGCAAGAAACTCTCTGAACTCTTTAAATTTTGTGGTCTGGCTAAAAGGAGGAGAGAAAAGGGGAAGAGGGTCATACACAAACACATACACACACACACATACACACACACTCACAAACACACAGACACTCTCAAACACACACTCACTGAATGTATAAAACAAGACAAGCTCCAACAACTTCACACATACATAGAAAGACAGACATATTGAATGGATGAAGCAAAGCTCCAACGACCAGGCTCCAACCGTTTTATACATACACATATACACATATATGCATATACACATACATACATATAGAACAAACAAACACACACTCACACACACACACACACACACACACACACACAAATATATACATTTGGTCGATAGAACAAACTCCAATGAGCTGACTCCAAGAAGTTTATTTTTCCTCTTAGCCTTTTAATACCATGTAAGACAGGGATTTTTTATGTAAGAAAAAAGATTACCTCATAGCCACAAGTTATACATTCTTTAAAAACAATCACCAAAAAACCATATTCTTCTAGAAAACAAATTAAAGCCACTTACACAAAAGGAAATTGCAACAGAATTATTTATTATATATTCTTCTTTTGAAATTTATACCTAACAAACATTTTCCATCTGTCTTTCTCTTCCCAAGTTCAATGTATTCCCAAAGCAATAATTCTTTTGTCATTGATTGACAAAGTTTAAGCAAACCGAGTTTAGAGTAGTAAGTTTTTTTTCCTATGCTTAGCTGATGATGATTTGTATTTACTATGAAACAGATCATCATCTACTTCCTTATTTTTAAACTGAACAAGATTTAATTTTGAAGTCCTGTTCGGCTAAGCTAGCCAATCATCTATCTTCTATTCTTATATGCAATAATAGACTTATTTACTCTTTATTATCAGAACCAGCTTCAGCCTTTGGTGGCTTATTCAGTACTGAGGAGAAACAATGAGTGAGTTGGTGAAGGTCAAAGGTTGATGACCTCTGGCCTTGTAACTCTCTCTAGTTTATGCAAATTCTCTCTTACTATTTTGTAACTAAATGTCAAAGATCAATAAGATGTAAGGAATTGTTTACATTTCTTTCCATTAAGATTAGTATCTGACTAAACCTTCAATATCTGTTACTAGCCCCATAATTTCATTATAGGTTTAAAGCAATAATTTTTATTTCACAAGTTAGCATGGTTTTGTCAAGAGACAAGTGATCTGCCTAGTGTCTTAGTAGTTTTGTATAAATAAACTAATCAATATTTTCTTTTTTGTCTTTGTACCTACAATAAATTGTCCATTCTGAGTTTATGATCTTTAGTTTCCAGATAGTGGTCTCAGAGGTAACATAGAAGGAATGTTTTCTCTGAATATAAATTTGTTTCAATGCTGCTTTCTGTTTCTTTTTTTAAATTATTGTTATATATTTTATTTGATATATTCTTTATTTACATTTCAAATGATATCCCCTTTCCTGGATCCCCCCTCCCTGAAAGTCTCATAAGCCCTCTACCCTTCCCCTGCTCCCCCATCCAGCCGTTCCTGCTTTCCTGTCCTGGTATTCCCCTACACCGCTGCACTGAGCCTTTCCAGGGCCAGGGGTCTCTCCATCCTTCTTCTTGGCATCATTTGATATGTGAATTGTTTCTTGGGTATTCCTAGCTTCTGGGATAGTATCTGCTCATCTTTGAATGCATACCATGTGTATTCTTTTGTGATTGGGTCGCCTCACTCAGGATGGCATTCTCCAGTTCTACCCACTTACCTAAGAACTTCATGAATTCATTGTTTTTAATAGCTGAGTAGTATTCCAGAGTGTAAATATACCTCATTTTCTGTATCCCTTCCTCCGTTGAGGGTTATCTGAGTTCTTTCCAGCTTCTGGCTATTATAAATAGGGCTGCTATGAACATTAGCGATGACACATGATGTTTTCCAGAACTCTATTTCCAACTTTAATTCTATAGAGGGCTCCAAATTGCTTGTGTAAATTTTAGGAATACTATAAAACTATTAACAGCAATTATGGGCTCATCAATTTTTCTATGCAGCAATACTACATGAGAGCACATCATTGTTTTAATTTACAGAAAATCTGCCCAATAGAGTAGACTAATGTACAGGAATAATTAGACTATGTAATAGTGACAGAAATGGTATATCCATACCAAAACACTATCCGGGAATGAGGTCTCTAAGGACCTTGAATTCTTAGAGCTCATCCATCACAGCCATGCAAAATAATGGTCCATTTCCAGAAAACATGCTTATTTGCTTTTAGCCTTTCCTGGATGGTTTCTGGCACTTTAGTTATAATTCATTCTCTCTCTCTCTCTCTCTCTCTCTCTCTCTCTCTCTCTCTCTCTCTCTCTCTCTCTCTCTCTCAATATACACTGAAACCTGTGCCTGTGACGAAATCCCTAGATCACAAGATCTAGGAACTTAGACCCAACTTAGAATGATCATTTGCTTTAATCATTAACTTGTTCCAAGCCTATTTTCCTTCTAACTTACACAGCTGTACTGACTGGTTTTGTGTGTCAACTTGACACAGGCTAGAGTTATCACAGAGAAAGGAGCTTCAGTTGGGGAAGTGCCTCCATGAGATCCAGCTGTGGAGCATTTTCTCAATTAGTGATCAAGTGGTGAGGGCCCCTTGTGGGTGGTACTACCTTTGGGCTGGTAGTCTTGGGTTCTATAAGAGAGCAGGCTAAGCAAGCCAGGGGAAGCAAGCCAGTAAGAAACATCCCTCCATGGCCTCTGTATCAGCTCCTGCTTCCTGACCTGCTTGCGTTCCAGTCCCGACTTTTTTTAGTGATGAACTGCAACATGGAAGTGTAAGCTCAGTAAACCCTTACTTCCCCAACTTGCTTCTTGGTCATGATGTTTGTGCAGGAATAGAAACCCTGACTAAGACAACAGCTCTTGCTTTTTTATGAGGAACAGACGCATTCTATTTTTTTTTTAATTTTCTATATTCTTTGTTTACATTTCAAATGATTTCCCTTTCTTAATTCTAACTTGAGACTTTTTATCAACTACCTGTAACTTTACAAAAATATTTGAATCAACTTAAAATTTAAAACAACTTAAATCAAACCAGAGATTCCATAAATTCATTAATTTAATTGAACCAGGGATTCATTGATTAATCCAAACAGCATTATCTCAAGAACATTCATCTTTATGTTGATTTGCAGGAAACTTTCCAACAGAGTGTGTCCTTACCCTAGAAGGAGTCATACCAGGAGATACCAGGCAGGGATGGTTTATTCATGCCCGGTTATTCTAAGACAGACATATAAGGAATATAGCAATGACAAACATGAGAAGGCACATGCAAGAAGTCCTAGGATGAAGCCTCTAGGCCCACACCTCTCCAGAGTACACCAATGGCAACCAACCAAAATGGGGACCTGTCTCTAGAAGGCTCACTTGCCCACTGAAGCTCTTTATTTATGGCATCCAGCATAATTTAATACATTTAAGTGTAAGTTCAAATAAAAACACTGGGAAATATAAATTCTCTCTCTGATTTGGGATGATCTTTGTTTGCCTTCAAACATAAAGATTCCTACATCTGTTCCCATACTCCCACTCTACCTGCAATCCCTAACTGCTAATCAGGCTTCTCTCTTTAAGTGTCAGGTAATATCAACAGCTCTTTTCTTTTTAGACCTTCAAATTCATATTGATTTAATGACCAACTTTCCCGGTTCTTTAATTTACTCACGGCATACCAAGAAACTGATTTTCCTCTATGATTAGATAAGACAGATTTTATAATAAATATTATATGTCCTATTTGTTCTGTTTAGACTTTATTATATACACACTCAAATAACTAAAAGCTAATTCCGTATCTAAGGTGCATCTCAATATGTCTAAAACTTTTATTTTATATACATTTCAGTCTTCATAGTATAGTAAGAACCAACCTAAACGTCCATATTTTTTTTCTATAATATTTTTTTTATTATTCGATATAATTTATTTATATTTCAAATGATTTCCCCTTTTCTAGCCCCCCCACTCCCCGAAAGTCCCGCAAGCCCCCTTCTCCTCCCCTGTCCTCCCACCCACCCCTTCCCACTTCCCCGTTCTGGTTTTGCTGAATACTGTTTCACTGAGTCTTTCCAGAACCAGGGGCCAGTCCTCCTTTCTTCTTGTACCTCATTTGATGTGTGGATTATGTTTTGGGTATTCCAGTTTTCTAGGTTAATATCCACTTATTAGTGAGTGCATACCATGATTCACCTTTTGAGTCTGGGTTACCTCACTTAGCATGATATTCTCTAGCTCCATCCATTTGCCTAAGAATTTCATGAATTCATTGTTTCTAATGGCCGAATAGTACTCCATTGTGTAGATATACCACATTTTTTGCATCCACTCTTCTGTTGAGGGATACCTGGGTTCTTTCCAGCATCTGGCAATTACAAATAGGGCTGCTATGAACATAGTAGAACATGTATCCTTATTACATGGTGGGGAGTCTTCTGGGTATATGCCCAGGAGTGGTATAGCAGGATCTTCTGGAAGTGAGGTGCCCAGTTTTCGGAGGAACCACCAGACTGATTTCCAGAGTGGTTGTACCAATTTGCAACCCCACCAGCAGTGGAGGAGTGTTCCTCTTTCTCCACACCCTCTCCAACACCTGCTGTCTCCTGAATTTTTAATCTTAGCCATTCTGACTGGTGTAAGATGAAATCTTAGGGTTGTTTTGATTTGCATTTCCCTAATGACTAATGAAGTTGAGCATTTTTTAAGATGCTTCTCCGCCATCCGAAGTTCTTCAGGTGAGAATTCTTTGTTTAACTCTGTACCCCATTTTTTAATAGGGTTGTTTGGTTTTCTGGAGTCTAACTTCTTGAGTTCTTTATATATATTGGATATTAGCCCTCTATCTGATGTAGGATTGGTGAAGATCTTTTCCCAATTTGTAGGTTGCCGATTTGTCCTCTTGATGGTGTCCTTTGCCTTACAGAAACTTTGTAATTTTATAAGGTCCCATTTGTCAATTCTTGCTCTTAGAGCATACGCTATTGGTGTTCTGTTCAGAAACTTTCTCCCTGTACTGATGTCCTCAAGGGTCTTCCCCAGTTTCTTTTCTATTAGCTTCAGAGTGTCTGGCTTTATGTGGAGGTCCTTGATCCATTTGGATTTGAGCTTAGTACAAGGAGACAAGGATGGATCAATTCGCATTCTTCTGCATGCTGACCTCCAGTTGAACCAGCACCATTTGTTGAAAAGGCTATCTTTTTTCCATTGGATGTTTTCAGCCTCTTTGTCGAGGATCAAGTGGCCATAGGTGTGTGGGTTCATTTCTGGATATTCAATCCTGTTCCATTGATCCTCCTGCCTGTCACTGTACCAATACCATGCAGTTTTTAACACTATTGCTCTGTAGTATTGCTTGAGGTCAGGGATACTGATTCCCCCAGATTTCCTTTTGTTGCTGAGAATAGTTTTAGCTATCCTGGGTTTTTTGTTGTTCCAGATGAATTTGATAATTTCTGTTTCTAACTCTGTGAAGAATTGAGTTGGGATTTTGATGGGTATTGCATTGAATCTGTATAGTGCTTTAGGCAAAATGGCCATTTTAACTATATTGATTCTACCGATCCATGAGCATGGGAGGTTTTCCCATTTTTTGAGGTCTTCTTCCATTTCCTTCTTCAGAGTCTTGAAGTTCTTGTCATACAGATCTTTCACATATTTGGTAAGAGTCACCCCAAGATACATTATACTGATTGTGGCTATTGTGAAGGGGGTCATTTCCCTAATTTCTTTCTCAGCCTGCTTATCCTTTGAGTATAGGAAGGCCACTGATTTCCTTGAGTTGATTTTATAACCTGCCACTTTGCTGAAGTTGTTTATCAGCTGTAGGAGCTCTCTAGTGGAGTTCTTTGGGTCACTCAGGTAGACGATCATGTCGTCTGCAAATAATGATAGTTTGACTTCTTCCTTTCCAATTTGTATCCCTTTGACCTCCTTATGTTGTCGAATTGCCCGAGCTAGTACCTCAAGTACAATATTGAAAAGATAAGGAGAAAGGGGGCAGCCTTGTCTGGTCCCTGATTTCAGTGGGATTGCTTCAAGTTTCTCTCCATTTAGTTTGATGCTGGCTACCGGTTTGCTGTATATTGCTTTTACTATGTTTAGGTATGGGCCTTGAATTCCTGTTCTCTCCAAGACTTTAAGCATGAAGGGATGCTGAATTTTGTCAAATGCTTTTTCAGCATCCATTGAAATGACCATGTGGTTTTGTTCTTTGAGTTTGTTTATGTAGTGGATTGTATTGATGGATTTCCGTATATTGAACCAACCCTGCATTCCCGGGATAAAGCCTACTTGATCATGGTGGGTGATCGTTTTGATGTGTTCTTGGATTCGGTTGGCAAGAATTTTATTGAGTATTTTTGCATCGATGTTCATAAGAGAAATTGGTCTGAAGTTCTCTTTCTTTGTTGGATCTTTGTGTGGCTTTGGTATCAGCGTAATTGTGGCTTCGTAGAAGGAATTGGGTAGTGTTCCTTCTGTTTCTATTTTGTGGAATAGTTTGAAGAGTATTGGTGTTAACTCTTCTTTGAAGGTCTGGTAGAATTCTGCACTGAAGCCATCTGGTCCTGTGCTTTTTTTGGTTGGAAGACTTTCTATGACTCCTTCCATTTCTTTAGGCATTGTGGGACTGTTTAGATGGTCTAGTTGGTCCTGATTTAATTTTGGTATTTGGTATCTGTCAAGGAAATTGTCCATTTCCTCCAGATTCTCCAGTTGTGTTGAGTATAGGCTCTTGTAGTAGGATCTGATGATTTTTTGGATTTCCTCAGTTTCCGTTGTTATATCTCCCTTTTCATTTCTAAGTTTGTTAATTTGGATACTTTCTCTGTGCCCTTTGGTCATTCTGGCTAAGGGTTTATCTATCTTGTTGATTTTCTCAAAAAACCAGCTCCTGGTATTGTTGATTTTTTGTATGGTTCTCTTTGTTTCTACTTGATTGATTTCGGCCCTGAGTTTGATGATTTCCTGCCTTCTACTCCTCCTGGGCGAAATAGCTTCTTTTTGTTCTAGGGCTTTCAGGTGTGTCATTAAGCTGGTAATGTATGCTCTCTCCATTTTCTTTTTGGAGGCACTCAGGGCTATGAGTTTTCCTCTTAGCACTGCTTTCATTGTGTCCCATAGATTTGGGTATGTTGTGTTTTCATTTTCATTGTGTTCTAAAAAGTCTTTAATTTCTTTCTTTATTTCTTCCTTGACCAAGGTATCATTGAGTAGAGTATTGTTCAGTTTCCACGTGTATGTGGGCTTTCTGTTGTTTCTGTTGCTATTGAAGACCACTTTTACTCCATAGTGATCAGATAGGAGGCATGGGATTAGTTCTATCTTCTTATATTTGTTGAGGTCTGTCTTGTGACCAATTATATGGTTGATTTTGGAGAAGGTACCATGAGGTGCTGAGAAAAAGGTATATTCTTTTGTTTTAGGATATAATGTTCTATATATATCTGTTAAATCTAATTGGTCCAAAGCTTCAATTAGTTTCCTTGTGTCCCTGTTTAGTTTCTGTTTTCCTGATCGGTCCATTGAGGAAAGTGCAGTGTTGAAGTCACCCACAATTATTGTGTTAGGTGCAATGTGTGCTTTTAGTTCTAATAAAGTTTCTTTTACGAAAGAGGGTGCCCTTGCATTTGGGGCATAGATGTTCAGGATTGACAGTTCTTCTTTTTGTATTTTTCCTTTGACCAGCAAGAAGTGTCCCTCAGGGTCTCTTTTGATGACTTTGGGTTGAAAGTCAATTTTATCTGCTATTAAAATGGCTACTCCAGCTTGTTTCCTGAGACCATTTGCTTGTTAAAATGTCTTCCAGCCTTTTACTCTAAGGTAGTGTTTGTCTTTGACCCTGAGGTGTGTTTCCTGTAAGCAGCAAAATGTAGGGTCCTGTTTACGTATCCAGTCAGTTAGTCTGTGTCTTTTTATTGGGGCATTAAGTCCATTGATGTTAAGAGATATTAAGGAATAGTGATTGTTACTTCCTATCATTTTTGACATTATTTTTTAAATTTGAATGCTTAACTTCTTTTGGGTTTGATGAAAGGTTACTATCTTGCTTTTTCCAGGGTGAAGTTTCCCTCCTTGTATTGGTGTTGTCCTCCTATTATCCTTTTTAGGGCCGGGTTTGTGGATAGATATTGGGTAAACTTGGTTTTGTCATGAAATATCTTAGTTTCTCCATCTATGGTGATTGAGAGTTTTGCTGGATATAGTAGTTTTGGTTGGCATTTGTGTTCTCTTAGAGTCTGCATGAGATCTGCCCAGGACCTTCCAGCCTTCATAGTCTCAGGTGAAAAGTCTGCTGTGATTCTGATAGGTCTTCCTTTATATGTTACTTGGCCTTTTCCTCTTACTGCCTTTAGTATTCTTTCTTTGTTTAGAACATTTGGTGTTTTGATTATTATGTGACGGGAAGTATTTCTGTTCTGGTCCAGTCTGTTTGGAGTTCTGTAGGCTTCTTGTATATTCATGGGCATCTCTCTCTTTAGGTTAGGGAAGTTTTCTTCCATAATTTTATTGAAGATGTTTGCTGGCCCTTTAAGTTGTAAATCTTCACTCTCATCTATGCCTATAATCCTTAGGTTTGGTCTTCTCATTGTGTCCTGGATTTCCTGGATATTTTGGGTTACAAGCTTTTTGCATTTTGCATTTTCTTTAACTGTTGAGTCCATGGTTTCTATGGAATCTTCAGCATCTGAGATTCTTTCTTCTATCTCTTGTATTCTGTTGTTGATATTTGCATCTCTGTCCCCTGATTTCTTCCCAAGGCTTTCTATCTCCAAAGTTGTCTCCCTTTGAGTTTTCTTAGTTGTTTCTACTTCTGATTTTAGATCCTGGATGGTTTTGCTTAGCTCCTTCACTTGCATGTTTGTGTTTTCCTGTAATTCTTTAAGAGATTTTTGTGTTTCGTCTTTCATGACCTCAGCCTGTTGACCAAAGTTCTCCTGTATTTCTTTAAGAGATTTTTGTGTTTCGTCTTTCATGACCTCAGCCTGTTGACCAAAGTTCTCCTGTATTTCTTTAAGTGTTTTTTGCATTTCCTCCTTGTTGGCTTTTGTATTCTCCTGGATTTCTTTCAATGATTTTTGTGTTTCCCTTGCAAGGGCTTCTAACTTTTGATCCATTTTCTCCTGAATTTCTTTATGTACGTCCTTCATGTATTCCTGTACCAGCATCATGTCCAGTGATTTTAAATCCATATCTTGTTTTACTGGTGTGATGGGGTATCCAGGACATGTTGGTAGAGGAGAATTGGGTTCAGATGTTGCCATATTGCCTTGATTTCTGTTAGTGACGTTCCTGTGTTTGCCTTTTGCCATCTAGTTCTCACTGGTGTTAGTTTATCTTGTCAGTGCTGGACTCACCAGTGCAAGCTGCCCCTTCCCAGTTGGCCTCTGGTGCACAGCTTACCTCCTGTACTACTTGTAGACAGTGTGCTGCTGCCCAGGCTGTTCCGATCCCAAAGCAGGCACCCGAAGGCTCCAGCTGGGGCCCGCTGGATTCACTGGAGCACACCAACTTCTCCCAGCTGGCCGCCCGGAAGCCCAGCTAGCCACTTGCAGGACTTGGAGATGTAATGCTGCCGCCCAGACTGATCTGGATCCGGAAGCGGAGAGAGTAGAGCTAAGGGCTTCTGCCTGAGGCCTTGCCCCAGATTGTGTCTGTGGACCAGATAGAGCCTGTGTGCACCCCCAGGGAGTGCAGACGGTGTATGCTACTGTGACCTCCCCTGTGTTCTGCTCACTCCGCTGGGCAGCCGATCCGCCAACCGGGCTGTCGCACACAAGGTTAGCCTGGCCGCCCAGTCCCTGAGTCCAGGCAAAAGCCTGGGAGGCCAAGGTCCGAGCAAAGTTCCCCTAGGGCTATGACTGTTAATTGGGTCCACCAGGTGACTAGGATGGCGGGCGGGCGTGCGCGCCTGCGCTCCCTGAAAGCGCCGGGAGAGTCTGCTTTGCTAACAATCACCTGGGCGGGTTGACTCACAGATGGCCCACCAAGCCGCCCAGTTCTTGTGGTCAGTCCTGTGCCTTTTGGGGCCTGGACTCCCGCTTTGTTAGCCTTAGGCTATGCCTATTACAGGTCTGCCCGCCTGAGCTCTCTGTCGTCCTGCAGGCAAAATGGCGGTGGCGCGCTTGCGGGCCTGGGCAAAAAACCTCCTGGCTGGGTTGGCACCCCGATGGCCCCCCCGACCCGCCCAGGGCCTGGGTGCAGGCCAACACCCGTCGGGCTCAGACCACCGCGGTGTTGGCCTCGGATTATGTTTGTGTACCTCAGTCTGTCCGATCCCTGGAGTACGGAACCAAGATGGATGCACCTCTCCTGACTGGTGGGAGGCCGAGTTCTCTAAACGTCCATATTTTGCTACTCATTTTTCCTGGCTGATTTAACTACATTAAAGTTATCCTATAGTGAAGTTTATGTTACCTTCAGATTATTACAAAATAAAAATCATTTATGATTTTTAATATATATGAAGTGTTTCAAGGTTTTTCTTTGAAATTATGAATAACATGTTTTCTTGGTAAAATAATTTCTTATTTTCTTTCTTTCTTTTTTTTTTTTTTTTTTTTTTTTGGTTTTTTGGTTTTTTGGATTTGGTTTTTCCAAGACAGGGTTTCTCTGTGTAGCCGTGGCTGTCCTGGAACTCCCTCTGTAGACCGGGCTGGCCTCGAACTCAGAAATCCGCCTGCCTCTGCCTCCCAGTGTGCTAGGATTACAGGCATGTGTCACCACTGCCTGGCTGGTAAAATAATTTCTATTCTTAGCTAACTAATTAGGTCAAGGACAAAAGCAAAAAAGAAAAATACAAGAAATTATATTCCTCTATATAGAAAAACTCATAAACCACTAATAAATCATTATAACGGGGCTTATCTGGGTTAATATATTCAAAGTCATTCATTCATATAAACTATGGATAAACTTCAAAAAAATGCTTGCCACTTACATAAAGAGGAAACAACATCTAAGAGTAAAGTTTTTCAAAAACAGTTTCTTTCAATATACTTTCTAGAAAACGTATTTATCATCATCATCATCATCATCATCATCATCATCATTATTATTATTATTATATCTTTTTTACAGTCCAGTCTTTCCCCTGCCCAGTCCACTTTCCTTCCTCCAAATATTCCTCATCCCATTCCTCCACCCCATCTCCAAGATGATCTCCCCACCACTCTCACCCTACCAGTCCTCCCCATTCCCTGGGGTTTCAAGTCTCTCAAAGGTCAGGTGCATCTTCTCTTACTGAGGCCAGACCAGCAGTCCTCTGCCACTGGCCCTTTAAGTTGTAAATATTTGCTCTCTTCTATACCTATAATCCTTAGGTTTGGTTTTCTCATTGTGTTCTGGATTTCCTGGATGTTTTGGGTTACCAGCTTTATGCATTTTGCATTTTCTTTGACTGTTGAGTCAATGTTTTCTATGGTATCTTCAACACTGACATTCTTTCTTCTGTCTCTTGTATTCTGCTGTTGATGCTTGCATCTATGACTGCTAATTTCTTTCCAAGGTTTTCTATCTTCAGAGTTGTCTCCCTTTGTGATTTCTTCATTGTTTCTACTTCCATTTTTAGATCCTGGATAGTTTTGTTTAGTTCCTTCACTTGTTTGTGTTTTCCTGAAATTCTTTAAGAGATTTTTGTGTTTTCTCTTTAAGGGCTTTTACCTGTTGACCCATATTTTCCTGTATTTCTTCAAGAGATTTTTGTGCCTCCTCTCTAAGGGCTTTTACTTGTTGACCCACATTCTCCTGTATTTCTTTAAGGGAGTTATTTATGTCCTTCTTGAAGTCCTCTATCAGCATTATGAAATGTGATTTTAAATCCAGCACTTACTTTTCTATTGTATTTGGGGTATCTGGGACTGGTTGTGGTGGGAGAACTGGTTTCTAATGTTACTTAGTAACTTTGTTTTCTGTTAGTAGGGTTCTTGCACTTGCCTTTTACCATCTAGTTATCTCTGGTGTTAGTTGGTCTTGCTGTCTCTGGCTGGAGCTTGTCCCTCCTTGTCGACCTATAAGCTTGTAGCCATACTCCTGGGAGACCAACTCTCTTCTGGCAGGGTCTGTGTACAGAAGGCTGTGGAGCTGGCTGAATCCCTGGTGTAAATGATTCTTGGAAGACTCCTGTCCCAGCTGCTCCACTGATTATATGCCCTGTGCACTCCTAGCTCTTCCCCTCCAGAAAGATATTGGAGACAAAGAGGAGATCTCACCTCCTCGCTCAGAAATGGAGGCACTGCTGGAAGATCACTCTCTCCTGGCAGACTGTACACAGAAGGCTGTGGATCTGCCTCTTTCCCTGGTGCAAATGGTGACTGGAAGACTAATATTGGATACTAGAAGAGTAGTATTCCACTAGTAAATGAAACACATTTTCTGCATCCATTCTTCTGTTGTTTCCAGCTTCTGCTTATCACAAATAAAGCTGCTACAAACATAGTGGAACACGGGCCCTGTGCCATATCTTTTAGGTATATTCCTGAGAGTCGTATTGTTGGATGTTCAGGTAGATCTGTTTCCAATTTTCTGAGGAACCTCCCCAATTGATTTCCAGAGTGATTGTACCAGTTTGCAATCCCATCAGCAATAGGTAAGTGTTTATCTCTCTCTACATCATCTCCAACAGGTGCTGTCACCTGAGTTTTTTATTGTAGTTATTCTGATTGGTGTAAGGTGAAATATCAGGATTGTATTTCTCTGATGACTAAGGATTTGAACATTTATTTAAGTGTTTCTAGGCCATTTAAGATTCTTCTGTTGTGAATTCTCTATTTAGTTTTGTACCCCATTTTTTGATAAGGGTTTTGGTTTTTTGGAAGTTAGCTTCTTGAGTTCTTTATATGTATTGGATATTAGCTCTCTTTCGGATGTGGGTGAGTGAAGATTTTTTTCCAATGTATAGGTTGCTGATTTGTCCTATTGACACTAGCCTTTGCCTTACAGAAGCTGTTCTGTTTCATGAGGTCCCATTTATCAATTCTTGATCTTAGAGCCTGAGCCATTGGAGTTCTGTTTAAGAAATTCCCTTACCCCTGTGCCAATGAGTTTGATACTGTTTCTCACTTTCTCTTCTATTAGATTCCATGTATCTGCTTTTATGTTGAAGTCCTTGATCCACTTGGACTTAAGTTTTATGCAAGGTAACAAATATGGATTATTTTGATTTTTCTACATACCAACTTCCAGTTAGACCAGCACCATTTATTGAAGATGCTTTGTTGTGTCTATTGTATATTTTTGGCTTCTTTGTCAAAGAGCAAGTGTCTGTAAGTGTGTGGTTCTTATTTCTGGATCTTCAATTCTATTACATTGATCATTTTCTCTGTATCTGTACCAGTACCATACTGTTGTTATCACTATTTCTCTGTAGTTCAGCTTTGGGTCAGAGATGGTGATTCCTTCAGAAGTTCTTTTATTGCTAAGAATTGTTTTTACTACCCTTGGTTTTTTGTTAATCCAGATGAATTTGAGAATTATTCTTGCCATGTCTTTGAAAAATTGTGTTGGAATTTTGATGGAGATTGCATTGACTCTGTACATTGCTTTTGGTAGAATGGCCATTTATACTATGTTTTTTCTGCCAATCCATGAGCCTGGGAGATCTCTCCATTTTCTGAAGTCTTCTGCAAGTTCTTTCTTGAGAGACTTCAAATTCTAGTCATATAAATCTTTCATTTGCTTGGTTAGAATCACACCAAGACATTTTACACTTTTTGTGACTGTTGTGAATAGTGTTTTTATCCTACTTTTTCCTTAGGCCATGTATCATTTATGTAAAGAAAGACTACTGATATATTTGAGTTAATTTTATATCCAGCCACTTTGCTGAAGTCATTTATGAGCTGTAGTAGTTCTCTGGTAGAATTCTGAGAGTTGCTTAAGTCTATTATCATATCATCTGCAAATAATGACACATTGACTTCTTTGCCAATGTATATCCCCTTGATCTCCTTTTGTTGTCTTAATGCTCGAGGTAGAATTTTGAGTACTATATTGAATAGATACAGGGAGAGTGGGCATCCTTGACTTGTCCCTGATTTTAGTTGGATTGCTTCAAATATCTCTCCATTTAATTTGATATTGGTTGTTGGTTTGCTGTATATCGATTTTATTATGTTTAGGTATGGGCCTTGAACTCCTTATATCTTCAATACTTTTAACATGAAGGGATGTTGTATTTTGTCAAGTGATTTTTTAGCATCCAATGAAATGATCATGAGAATGTTTTCTTTGAGCTTGTTTATATAGTGGATTATGTTAATGGATTTTCACATATTGAACTGACCTTGCATCCCTGAGATGAGGCCTACTTGATCTTGTTGAATGATCATTTTGATGGGTTCTTGGAATTTGTTTAAGCAAATTTTATTGAGTAGTTTTGCATTGATATTCATAAGTTAAATTGGTCTATAATTATCCTTTTTTTAGGTCCTGGTGTGGTTTAGGTATCAGAGTAATTGTGGCTTCAGAGAATGAAGCCTCCTGTTTCTATTTTTTATGAAATAGTTTGAAGAGTGTTGTGCATTAGCTCTTCTTTGAGGGTCTGGTAGAATTCTGCACTAAAGTCATCTGGCCCAGGGTCCTTTGGGTTGGAAGGTTTTACTGACTTTTATTTCCTTAGGTGATATAGCCTGTTTAGATAGTTTATCTGCTCTTGGTTTAAATTTGGTACAGGGTATCTGTCTAGAAAATCATTCATTTCTTCTAGAATTTTCAGTTTTGTTGAGTAGAGGCTTCTGTAATAAGATATGATGACTTTGAATTTCCTCAGTTTCTGTTGTTATGTCTCCCTTTTCATTTCTGATTTTGTTAATTTTGTTACTCTCTTGGACTCTTTAGTTAGTTTGGCTAGGGGTTTATCTATCTTGTTGATGTTCTCAATAAATCAGCTTCTGATTTTCTTGACTTTTTGTATAATCCTCTTTCTTTCTATTTGGTTGATTTCTGCCCTGAGTTTGGCTATTTCCTGTCTTCTACTCATCTTGGCTATGTTTGCTTTTTTTGTTGTAGAGTTCTCAGTTGGGCTGGTAAGTTGCTAGTGTAGTGTCTCTCCAATTTCTTTACCAAGGCACTTAATACTATGAATATAGAAAATTATAAATTATTATTATGCATAATAATAAATTAAAATTGAAGTATATTTTATGAAGATAATCAACTTGCTTTCTTATTCAATTGTAGGTATGCTCCTCAGGAATAAATTCATATCTAGTACTATAGTACCATAGGTCCCAGTGCAGAGGCTACTATTGTTCTTTTATCAAATGTAAGTGATGAATCAGTCAGATTATTTTCTAAATAAGTAAATACCTTCCTGATTTCCCAGTATTTATATTTATTACATAGACTAGTGTTGTTCTCTGCTTTGGTCACAGGACCTTGATTTGTTCGTGTGGAACAGTTAATGAAGAGACAAATAAATGGTTATAAGATTTAAAATAAGTGAAAATGAGTGTTCAATGATAAATGCAACAACAGAATGCTCTCTTTAAAGAGCAGGGATCATCAGAAAAGACAGAGCAAGGAGAGTAAGGGCAAGAACAAAGGATGGAGTGTACGGAATGCTTCCTGGCATTATATTGCCATTGCACTGTTGAATTCTCAGCAGTTGTGACTGCATGCACAATGTTAGGCTCAAAGACATCTCATCACACAGAAAAGAGAAGCTTATGACGTCATGTCTCTCCTATGTATCTATTGATACTTCATCATTGGTCAAAGAGAGGCAATGTCATCAGTGATATAGTCCTTAATATGTTGTCTATACTTTTGTAAATAATGCCTCACCCATGCTTCTATAAATAACTAAACTCATTTTCTCACCAAAACAGAAAGCCATGAAAGTAGAAAACTAGTGTGTAAAAAGGAAATCACTATAAGTTGAAGGGGGACAAAAATGTAATGGGTGGATAGATATGGTCAATATACATGTATCCACCTATAATCTAGACACTACATGTGAAAAAAATAGACATGTCTTCTGACAGTGTTTTAATATACTTAATAGGATTTTCACCAGTTGCATCCATTTTTCCACAATCTTTATTCTTTATTATGGCTGAAAAAATTCTATTGTGTGTTTACAATATATTTTTTTAAAAGATTTATTTATTTATTTATTTATTTTGAAGTTTTTTTATTCGATATATTTTTTATTTACATTTCAAATGATTTCCCCTTTTCTAGCCCCCCCACTCCCCGAAAGTCCCGCAAGCCCCTTCTCTCTCCCTGTCCTCCCACCCACCCCTTCCCACTTCCCTGTTCTGGTTTTGCCTAATACTGCTTCACTGAGTCTTTCCACAACAGGGGGACACTCTTCCTTTCTTCTTGAATCTCATTTGATGTGTGGATTATGTGTTGGGTATTCCAGGTTTCTAGGTTAATATCCACTTATTAGTGAATGCATACCATGATTCACCTTTTGAGTCTGGTTTATCTCACTTAGTAAGATGTTCTCTAGCTCCATCCATTTGCCTAAGAATTTCATGAATTCATTGTTTCTAATGACTGAATAGTACTCCATTGTGTAGATATACCACATTTTTTGCATCCACTCTTCTGTTGAGGGATACCTGGGTTCTTTCCAGCATCTGGCAATTATAAATAGGGCTGCTATGAACATAGTAGAGCATGTATCCTTATTACATGGTGGGGGATCCTCTGGGTATATGCCCAGGAGTGGTATAGCAAGATCTTCTAGAAGTGAGGTGCCCAGTTTTTGGAGGAACCGCCAGACTGATTTCCAGAGTGGTTGTATCAATTTGCAACCCCACCAGCAGTGGAGGAGTGTTCCTCTTTCTCCACACCCTCTCCAACACCTGCTGTCTAGTGAATTTTTAACCTTAGCCATTCTGACTGGTGTAAGGTGGAATCTCAGGGTTGTTTTGATTTGCATTTCCCTAATGACTAATGAAGTTGAGCATTTTTAAAGATGCTTCTCCACCATCCGAAATTCTTCAGGTGAGAATTCTTTGTTTAACTCTGTACCCCATTTTTTAATAGTGTTGTTTGGTTTTCTGGAGTCTAACTTCTTGAGTTCTTTATATATATTGGATATTAGCCCTCTATCTGATGTAGGATTGGCGAATATCTTTTCCCAATTTGTTGGTTGCCGATTTGTCCTCTTGATGGTGTCCTTTGCCTTACAGAAACTTTGTAATTTTATGAGGTCCCATTTGTCAATTCTTGCTCTTAGAGCATACGCTATTGGTGTTCTGTTCAGAAACTTTCTCCCTGTACCGATGTCCTCAAGGGTCTTCCCCAGTTTCTTTTCTATTAGCTTCAGAGTGTCTGGCTTTATGTGGAGGTCCTTGATCCATTTGGATTTGAGCTTAGTACAAGGAGACAAGGATGGATCAATACACATTCTTCTGCATGCTGACCTCCAGTTGAACCAACACCATTTGTTGAAAAGGCTATATTTTTTCCATTGGATATTTTCAGCCTCTTTGTCGAGGATCAAGTGGCCATAGGTGTGTGGGTTCATTTCTGGATCTTCAATCCTGTTCCATTGATCCTCCTGCCTGTCACTGTACCAATACCATGCAGTTTTTAACACTATTGCTCTGTAGTATTGCTTGAGGTCAGGGATACTGATTCCCCCAGACTTTCTTTTGTTGCTGAGAATAGTTTTAGCTATCCTGGGTTTTTTGTTATTCCAGATGAATTTGATAATTGCTCTTTCTAACTCTGTGAAGAATTGAGTTGGGATTTTGATGGGTATTGCATTGAATCTGTATATTGCTTTTGGCAAAATGGCCATTTTAACTATATTGATTCTACCGATCCATGAGCATGGGAGGTTTTCCCATTTTTTGAGGTCTTCTTCCATTTCCTTCTTCAGAGTCTTGAAGTTCTTGTCATACAGATCTTTCACATGTTTAATAAGAGTCACACCAAGATACTTCATACTGTTTGTGGCTATTGTAAAGGGGGTCATTTCCCTAATTTCTTTCTCAGCCTGCTTATCCTTTGAGTATAGGAAGGCCACTGATTTGCGTGAGTTGATTTTATAACCTGCCACTTTGCTAAAGTTGTTTATCAGCTGTAGGAGTTCTCTAGTGGAGTTTTTTTGGGTCACTTAGGTAGACTATCATGTCATCTGCAAATAATGATAGTTTGACTTCTTCCTTTCCAATTTGTATCCCTTTGACCTCTTTATGTTGTCGAATTGCCGGAGCTAGTACCTCAAGTACAATATTGAAAAGATAAGGAGAAAGGGGTCAGCCCTGTCTAGTCCCTGATTTTAGTGGGATTGCTTCAAGTTTCTCTCCATTTAGTTTGATGCTGGCTACAGGTTTGCTATATATTGCTTTTACTATGTTTACGTATGGGCCTTGAATTCCTGTTCTTTCCAAGACTTTAAGCATGAAAGGATGCTGAATTTTTTTCAAATGCTTTTTCAGCATCCAATGAAATGACCATGTGGTTTTGTTCTTTGAGTTTGTTTATGTAGTGGATTGTATTGATGGATTTCCGTATATTGAACCAACCCTGCATTCCCAGAATAAAGCCTACTTGATCATGGTGGATGATCATTTTGAAGTGTTCTTGGATTCGGTTGGCAAGAATTTTATTGAGTATTTTTGCATCGATGTTCATAAGGGAAATTGGTCTGAAGTTCTCTTTCTTTGTTGGATCTTTGTATGGTTTTGGTATCAGCGTAATTGTGGCTTCGTAGAAGGAACTGGGTAGTGTTCCTTCTGTTTCTATTTTGTGGAATAATTTGAAGAGTATTGGTGTTAACTCTTCTTTGAAGGTCTGAAAGAATTCTGCACTGAAACCATTTGGTCCTGTGCTTTTTTTGGTTGAAAAAAAATGGGACTGTTTAGATGATCTATTTGGTCCTGATTTAATTTTGGTATTTGGTATCTGTCAAGGAAATTGTCCATTTCCTCCAGATTCTCCAGTTGTGTTGAGTACAGGCTCTTGTAGTAGGATCTGATGATTTTTTGGATTTCCTCAGTTTCCGTTGTTATATCTCCCTTTTCATTTCTAAGCTTGTTAATTTGGATACTTTCTCTGTGCCCTTTGGTCAGTCTGGCTAAGGGTTTATCTATCTTGTTGATTTTCTCAAAGAACCAGCTCCTGGTTTTGTTGATTCTTTGTATGGTTCTCTTTG
The DNA here is from genome assembly GCF_947179515.1 of Apodemus sylvaticus. Lineage (NCBI taxonomy): Eukaryota > Metazoa > Chordata > Mammalia > Rodentia > Muridae > Apodemus > Apodemus sylvaticus. The sequence continues at coordinate 104,658,153 of NC_067474.1, forward strand.
TTTCTACTTGATTGATTTCAGCCCTGAGTTTGATGATTTCCTGCCTTCTACTCCTCCTGGGTGAAATAGCTTCTTTTTGTTCCAGGGCTTTCAGGTGTGTCATTAAGCTGGTAATGTATGCTCTCTCCATTTTCTTTTTGGAGGCACTCAGGGCTATGAGTTTTCCTCTTAGCACTGCTTTCATTGTGTCCCATAGATTTGGGTATGTTGTATCTTCATTTTCATTGTGTTCTAAAAAGTCTTTAATTTCTTTCTTTATTTCTTCCTTGACCAAGGTATCATTGAGTAGAATATTGTTCAGTTTCCATGTGTATGTGGGTTTTCTGTTGTTTTTGTTGCTATTGAAGACCACTTTTACTCCATACTGATCTGATAGGAGGCATGGGATTAGTTCTATCTTCTTATATTTGTTGAGGTCTGTCTTGTGACCAATTATATGGTCGATTTTGGAGAAGGTACCATGAGGTGCTGAGAAAAAGGGATATTCTTTTGTTTTAGGATAGAATGTTCTATATATATCTCTTAAATCTAATTGGTCCAAAGCTTCAATTAGTTTCATTGTGTCCCTGTTTAGTTTCTGTTTTCCTGATTGGTCCATTGAGGAAAGTGCAGTGTTGAAGTCACCCACAATTATTGTGTTAGGTGCAATGTGTGCTTTGAGATTAATAAAGTTTCTTTTATGAAAGAGGGTGCCCTTGTATTTGGAGCATAGATGTTCAGGATAGAGAGTTCTTCTTGTTGTATTTTTCCTTTGACCAGCAAGAAGTGTCCCTCAGAGTCTCTTTTGATGACTTTGGGTTGAAAGTCAATTTTATCTGATATTAAAATGACTACTCCAGCTTGTTTCCTGAGACCATTTGCTTGTAAAATTGTCTTCCAGCCTTTTACTCTAAGGTAGTGTTTGTCTTTGACCCTTAGGTGTGTTTCCTGTAAGCAGCAAAATGTAGGGTCCTGTTTACGTATCCAGTCAGTTAGTCTATGTCTTTTTATTGGGGCATTGAGTCCATTGATGTTAAGAGATATTAAGGAATAGTGATTGTTACTTCCTATCATTTTTGACGTTATTTTTTAAATTTGATTGGTTAACTTCTTTCGGGTTTGATGAAAGGTTACTATCTTGCTTTTTCCAGGGTGAAGTTTCCCTCCTTGTATTGGTGTTTTCCTCCTATTATCCTTTGTAGGGCTGGGTTTGTGGATAGATATTGGGTAAACTTGGTTTTGTCATGGAATATATTAGTTTCTCCATCTACGGTGATTGAGAGTTTTGCTGGATATAGTAGTTTTGTCTGGCATTTTGTTCTCTTAGATTCTGCATGAGATCTGCCCAGGACCTTCTAGCCTTCATAGTCTCAGGTGAAAAGTCTGCTGTGATTCTGATAGGTCTTCCTTTATATGTTACTTGGCCTTTTTCTCTTACTGCCTTTAATATGCTTTCTTTGTTTCATACATTTGGTGTTTTGATTATTATGTGACGGGAAGTATTTCTGTTCTGGTCCAGTCTGTTTGGAGTTCTGTAGGCTTCTTGTATATTCATGGGCATCTTTCTCTTTAGGTTAGGGAAGTTTTCTTCCATAATTTTATTGAAGATATTTGCTGGCCCTTTAAGTTGTAAATCTTCACTCTCATTTATGCCTATAATCCTTAGGTTTGGTCTTCTCATTGTGTCCTGGATTTCCTGGATATTTTGGGTTACAAGCTTTTTGCATTTTGCATTTTCTTTAACTGTTGAGTCCATGGTTTCTATGGTATCTTCAGCATCTGAGATTCTTTCTTCTATCTCTTGTATTCTGTTGTTGATATTTGCATCTATGTCCCCTGATTTCTTCCCAAGGCTTTCTATCTCCAAAGTTGTCTCCCTTTGAGTTTTCTTAGTTGTTTCTACTTCTGATTTTAGATCCTGGATGGTTTTGCTTAGCTCCTTCACTTGCTTGTTTGTGCTTTCCTGTAATTCTTTAAGAGATTTTTGTGTTTCCTCTTTCATGACCTCAGCCTGTTGACCAAAGTTCTCCTGTATTTCTTTATGTGTTTTTTGCGTTTCCTCATTATTGGCTTTTGTATTCTCCTGGATTTCTTTCAATGATTTTTGTGCTTCCCTTGCAAGGGCTTCTAACTTTTGATCCATTTTCTCCTGAATTTCTTTAAGTATGTCCTTCATGTTTTCCTGTACCAGCATCATGACCAGTGATTTTAAATCCAAATCTTGTTTTACTGGTGTGATGGGGTATCTAGGTCATGCTGGTAAAGGAGAATTGGGTTCAGATGTTGCCATATTGCCTTGATTTCTGTTAGTGGCATTCCTGTGTTTGCCTTTTGCCATCTAGTTCTCACTGGTGTTATTTGGTCTTGTCAATGCTGGACTCACCAGTGCAAGCTGCCCCTTCCCAGGTAGCCTCTGGTGAACAGCTTACCTCCTGCACTGCCTGAAGACAGGGTGCTAATGCCCAGGCTTTTCAGATCCCGAAGCAGGCACCTGAAGGCTCCCGCTATGGCCTGCTGGATTCACCGGAGCACACCGACTTCTCCCCGCTGGCCGCCCGGAAGCCCCTCTTGCCTCTTGCAGGACGTGGAGATGTGGTGTTGCTGCCCAGGCTGATCTGGATCCGGAAGCGGAGAGATCTGAGGACTACCGCCCGAGGCCTCCGGACTGGAGCCTCAGCTCTGTGTCACAGGAGCAAGCTGTGCTGTGAGCTCCCAGACTGCCTCTGGGTGCACACCAGGTCTCCCAAACTTCCTGTAGACCAAGTGCTGTGGCCCAGGCTGTTCAGATCCCAAAGCAGGCACCTGAAGGCTCCTGCTGGGGCCTGCTGGATTCACTGGAGCACACCAACTTCTCCCCGCTGGCCGCCCGGAAGCCCCTCTTGCCTCTTGCAGGACCTGGAGATGTGGTGTTTCTGCCCAGGCTGATCTGGATCCGGAAGCGGATTGGTCTGAGGGCTGCTGCCATAGGCCTCCGGACTGTATTTATTTATTTATTATATGTAAGTACACTATAGCTGTCTTCGGACACCCCAGAAGACGCATCAGATCTCATTACAGATGGTTGTATGCCACCATGTGGTTGCTAGGATTTGAACTCAGGATCTTTGGAAGAGGAGTCAGTGCTCTTAACCTCTGAGTCATCTCTCCAGCCCTACAATATATATTCTTTATCCATGTCTCTATCATTGGATGTCTAGGCTTACTTCAAAGAGGACACCATGCAGGAAGACCTACAGTAGGCGAGTGAGCTCCCTTGAGACAGCACACTTTTTTGCTCAGCTGCAATGTTTACACTCTGGAAAGGCATGACCTCAGAGACTTCTTCCAGGATTGATTCTTGCTATGAATGTGCTTTTTCATTTTTGTCATTACCATATTCTCTTTTTTTTGTTGGTTTAGTGTGAGTGAGAGACCCTCACTGCTTATAGCTTGGTGTGATTACTTCCTAGGTGATAGCCCCCCCTGTTAGTCAAGTTTCTGTAGATCAAAGTGAGGATGAAAGTCTTGAGAAAATGCTATTTAGATGAATTAGTGATTTTATAGAATTCCTGATGTTATTTAAATAGTTTTAGGAAGCTCACTTGACTTAAATAATTTTGGGAGGCTGGTGTAGTTGATAGAAAGTTTCAAGATAGAATATGCCCCTTTCTCACAGAATAGCAGGAGAAGTATGCATTAGAGAAAATATACAATGAGCCATCATACATTACAAGGAGGCAATTGTAGTAGAAAAGAAAATAATTAGACTTAGGATAAGTTAATGATCAAAACTTTCACTCTAGGTAGGGCTTGAGTTCCTTGGTCTTGTGTTCTAGGAATGGGGTAACGGTTTTTGTGTATGCCATTGGATGAAAAGGTTATGAACAAAGTATAAACAGTCTATTCTGGGTATAAGAACAGATTATTAGCCAATTTAGCTGACCAAGACTTCAAAAATAAGATGTAAGACAGATGACTTGTTTCCTTAGCAAGTAAAGATTGTCATCAACCAAACATAGAAGAAAATTGCTACAATAAACTTGGTCTACTTTGACTTTGTTAATCTATCATAAGAGAATTATTGCTTTGGTGTTACAATGAGTTTGTTGAGAGAAAGATGAGAAATGTTTACTTAGATATAAGTTTCAAAAAAGGAATACATAACCAATAATCCTGTTGTAATTTCCTCTTGTGTAATTATTTTAATCTGTTTTTGTAGAACATGTTGTTATGGTGATTGTTTTTAGAAAATGAGTACTGTTTGGTTATGAGGTAATTTTCTTACATAAAAAAATCTTTGTTTTAGGTGGTTTAAAAAGTGTTAAGAGAAAAAATAAAATGCTAGAACCTGCCTTTATTTCAAACACACAGTATGTGTGTGTGTGTGTGTATGTGTGTATGTGTGTGTGTGTGTGTGTGTGTGTGTGTCTGTGTCTGTGTCTGTGTGTGTAGTCTGTGTCTGTGTATTTGACCCCCCTCCTTTTTTCTGTTCTCTAATCATTGGCTGCCCTAGATAGTAACTATCTAGACAGATCCTTCTCAACACCTTATAGTGCTGATCGCCATCAACTTATTTCCGTACTGATCCAAATCACCAAAGTCACACATCACTACCTGACTCAGTTTATCCTGTTGTGTCAAACTGGTCTTTGACACTTCACTTCTTAGTTATTGTGACTAGTACACCAATAAACATTGATAGTGTTTGTGAATCTTTGTGAAATGATTAATGTAGGGACCTTTAGGCAAATGTCCCAAAGTTATTATCTGGGTAGTATGGGGGACTTTTGATTTAACTTTTTGCAAATTTCTTTTTTAATTAATACATTTTTTTTTGTTTTCAATACATCCCAAACACAGTTTCCCTCCATCCAACCCCCCAGTACCTACCTCAATACGACTTCCATCCCCCTTTCTCTCCCATAGTTTCACTACTCCTCTGTTTCCCTTCAGAAAAGAGCATGGTATCACTTGTACATGACATAACAAGATACAATAACACTAGGCACAAACCCAAATATCAAGGTTAGACAAGGAAACCCAGTAAGATGAAAGGGGAACCAAGAACAGATGAAAGAGTCGGAGACACCACCATTCCCACTGTTAGGAGTCTCCCAAAATACCAGACTAACAATGGCAATGTATAAACAGAGGACCAAGCTTGGGCCCACACAGGCTCTCTGATGGCTGATTCAGTCTCTATGAGCCCCTATAAGCCCTATCTAGATGATGTCTATGGACTGTGTTCTCCTAGTGTCCGTAACAACTCAGGCTCCTACAATTCTTCTTGCCCTCTTCTGAGGGGTAACCAGAGCTCCAAGGAGAAGGACCCAATGGAGATCTCCAATGTAGGCTAGCTCTTCTCCTAATGCTTGGTTACAGATTTCTATATCTGTTCCCATCAGCTGCTGGAGAAAGCCTCTCTGATGACAATTGAGCTAGGCACCAATCTAAAAGTATATAAGAATATCATTAGAAATTACTTTATTTCTTGGAAACAACAGGAATTAAAGGCCCATACCTAAACAGTAAAAGCAATATACAGCAAACCAGTAGCCAACATTAAACTAATTGGAGAGAAACTTGAAGCAATCCCACTAAAATAAGGGACTAGACAACACAAGGCTGCCCCCTCTCTCCATATCTTTTCAATATAGTACTTGAGGTACTAGCTAGAACAATTAAACAATATAAGGAGGTCAAAGGGATATAAATTGGAAAGTAAGAGATCAAACTATCACTATTTGCAGATGATATGATAGTCTACTTAAGTGACACAAAAAACTCCACCAGAGAACTCCTACAGTTGATAACTTCAGCAAAGTGGCTGGTTATAAAATCAACTCAAGCAAATCAGTAGCCTTCCTATACTCAAAGGATAATCAGGCTGAGAAAGAAATTAGGGAAATGAAACCCTTCACAATAGCCACAAACAATATAAAGTATTTTGGTATGACTCTAACCAAACAAGTAAAAGATCTGTATGAGAAGAATTTCAGATGCCTGAAGAAGGAAATTGAATAAGACCTCAGAAAATGGAAAAATCTTCCATGCTTGTGGATTGGCAGGATTAATATAGTTAAAATGGCCATCTTGCCAAAAGCAATATACAGATTCGATGCAATCCCCATCAAAATCCCAACTCAGTTTTTCACAGAGTTAGAAAGAGCAATTCTCAAATTCATCTGGAATAGCAAAAAACCCAGGATAGATAAAACTATTCTCAACAGTAAAAGAACTTCTAGGGGAATCAGTATCCTGGACCTCAAGCAATACCACAGAGCAGAAGTGTTAAAAACTGCATGGTATTGGTACAGTGATAGGCAGGTGGATCAATGGAATAGGATTGAAGACCCAGAAATGAACCCACACACCTATGGTCACTTGATCTTCGACAAAGGATCTGAAAGCATCCAGTTGAAAAAAGATAGCCTTTTCAACAAATGGTGCTGGTTCAATTGGATGTCAGCATGCAGAAGAATGAGAATTGATCCATTCATATCTCCTTGAATAAACTCAATTCCAAGGTGAACAAGGACCTCCATATAAAGCTGCACATGCTGAACCTAATAGAAAAGAAACTGGGGAAGACCCTTGAGGATGTGGGCACAGGGGGAAAGTTCCTGAACAGAACACTAATAGCTTATGCTCTAAGATCAAGATTTGACAAATGGGACCTCATAAAATTACAAAGTTTCTGTAAGGCAAAGGAAACTCTCAAAAGGACAAAATGGCAACCAACATATTAGGAAAAGGTCTTTACCAAACCTACATCCTACAGAGGGCTAATATCTAATATATACAAAGAACTCAAGAAGACCCCAGAAAACCAAATAACCCTATTAAAAATGTAGTACAGAGTGAAACAAAGAATTGTTACCTGAAGAAATTCAGATGGCTGAGAAGCACCTTAAGAAATGTTCAACATCATTAGTCATTAGGGAAATGCAAATCAAACAACCCAGAGATTTCACCTCACACCAGTCAGAAAAGCTAAGAATAAAAACTCAAGAGACAGCAGGTGTTGGCTAGGATGTGGAGAAAGAAGAACACTCCTCCACTGCTGGTGGGATTGCAAGCTGGTACAACCACTCTGGAAATCAGTCTGGCACTACACTTCTTGAGGACTCTGCTATACCACTCCTGGGCATATACCCAGAGGATTCCCCAGCATTTAATAAGGATACATGCTCCACCATGTTCATAGCAGCTCTATTTATAAGAGCCAGAAGCTGGAAAGAACCCAGATGTCCCTCAATAGAGGAATGGATACAAAAAAAAATGTGGTATATTTACACAATGGAGTACTATTCAGCAATTAGAAGTAATGAATTCATGAAAAATCTTAGACAAATGGATGGAGCTGGAGGACATCATCCTAAGTGAGGTAACTCAGTCTCAAAAGAACACTCATGGTATGCACTCACTGATAAGCAGATATTAGCCTAGAAGCTTGGAATACCCAAGACACAATCCACATATCAAATGATGTCCAAGAAGAAGGAAGGAGTGGCCCCTGGTCCTGGAAAGGCTCAGTGCAGCAGTGTAGGGGAATACCAAGACAGGGAAGCAGGAATGGGTGGATAGGGGAACAGGGGGGGAGAAGAGGGCTTATGGGACTTTCGGGGAGTGGGGATCCAGGAAAGGGTGAATCATTTGAAATGTAAATAAAGAGTATATTAAATAAAAAAATGACTTTATTAATTTATTTCTATTATTGTTCTCTAGGCTGTCCAGCTTCTCATTCCTTGTTCTCTGGGCAGTTAGGAATGGGCTTCCTCTTATTGCTCAGGCTTCAATTCAGCCCAATCATTGGTTGGCTACTTCTACAAGTTCTTGTAGGCAAAATTGTAGATTGGAGCTTTTGTGGGTGAAATGTTGTCCCAATCCCTCAACTAGAAGCCTGGTTATAGAGGATGGCCACCCCAGGATCTGAATGCTCTATTACTAGGAGTCCTAGCTAAGGTCACTCTCACTGGAATTTTCTATTGCACTAGGTTTTCACATTGAGCTCTGTTCCCTTTCAGAGTCCTTCATTTCTTGCATTGCTCCTCATATTCTTTCCCTTAATCCTGCTCTCCCTTATTCCCCCTGTTCCTAGTTCTATCTATCCCAGTCCACACACAAACTCTATTGTCTTTCCCCTTCCCTAGGAGAACTATGTGTCTCCCTTAGGACACTCCTTGTTACTTAGACTTTTAGTTCTGTGAATTGTAGCATGATTTAATTAACAGCTATCATACCCTTATGAGTACATAGCATGTTTGTATTTCTGGTCTGGGTTACCTCAGGATGAATCTTTTTTTTTTTTTTTTACTTTCATCCATTTGCCTGCAAATATCATGTCATTTTTTTTTAAAGACCTGAATAATATTCCACTGAGTAAATGCAAACACATCATTCTGCATTCACTTATTGAGGAACATCTGGGTTGTTTTCAGTTTCTAGTTATTATTAATAAAGGTGCTATGAACATAGTTGAGCAAGTGTCCTTTTGGTAGAATGGAGCTTTCTTGGGCTATATGAATGATATTGCTGGGTTTTGAGGTAGATTGATTCCCAGTTTTCTGAGGAACTGTCGTGTTGATTTTCACAGTGACTGTGCTAGTTTGCACTCACATCATAAGAGTAGAAGTGTTTACCTTGCTCTACATCCTTGTCAGAATGGGGTGTCATTTGCGTTATTGATCTTAGCCAGTCTGGCAGTTGTATGATAAAATCTTAATGTAGTTTTGATTCTTATTTCCCTGATGGCTAAGAGTGCTGGACATTTTTTGTTTCTCAGACATATTTGTTTAATTAATCCTTAATTCTCTATCTAGAATTCTCTGTTTAGATTTGTACCCCAATTTCTAATTGGATTATTTGGGATTTTTTGATATCTAGTTTATTGAGTTATTTATGTATTTTTTGATACTAACCCTCAGTCAGATGTAGATCTGATGAAAATCTTTTCCCCTTTTGTAAGGAGTCTTTGTGTCCTATTGACAGAATCCATTGCCTTATAGAAGCTTTTAAGTTTTATGAGGACTCATTTATTAATTTTTGATCTTAGTGTGCATACTGTTGGTGTTCTGTTTAGGAAGTTCTTCAGATAACATAAATCATTTGCTTTTTTGGGAATTTCTTACATAAATACTATATGAAATTTACATTATTTACATTATTTTTACTTTTCTTACTCTTGCTATATCCTTTCAACTTCTCATGTTTGTGATTTCTTCTTTTATAATTTTTATTGCTATATACATACTGATATATATGCATATTCATATACATATATACTTATGCATATATTCCCACCCCAACCTCACATGTGACCTACTGAGCCCACTTATTACTTTTCTTATATGCATGTGCTAAAGACTGACCATTTGTGATTGGAAAACCTTTCAGATGGCTTTTATCTTCAAAAGGAATGATACTTCCTCTCTCAACAGACACTACTTTCCTGTAGCTCTTCATCTTGGGGTGACATCTGGTTAAATTTCATCCATTTATGTTAGCCTGTTGATGGATGTCATTAGGCAGATCTTGTTGAAGTAATCATATTGTTGAGATTTCATGCATACAGCAGCATCTTTGCTATATCTAGGAGACACTTTCATGCAGGAGGCTTTTATGCAGATTGCATGTTATCAGTGCTCCAGTTAAATGCTGAGAGCATCTCCTTCTCTCTGCTGCCTATGTATGCAACTCTTTCCTCATTTCCTTCTTCCTTCTTTTTCCTATAAAAATGTCTGCTATTTATTTACCTATTTTAATTCACAAAACACAGTTAGCATTGCCCATATGGGCATGGGAAACATATGTGTGGCCACATTTCTAAAAGAATGACACTCCATCCCCCAACAGACATGAATTGCCAACAGCTCCTCTACTAAGAGGTGGAGCTTCTAGAGGCTACACCTCTCTCCATACCTTTAAATATCTTTTTAATTGTTTGAGAATATCATACATGTATATAATATCCTCTCTGGGATATTAAGTCTCTACGTGATTAGATGCATCTGAGGCAAGACAAGGCAGTCTTCTGCTACATATGTACTGGGGACCTTGGACTGGCCAGTGTAAGCTCTTAGGTTAGTGGCTTATTTTCTGGTAGCTCCCAGGGGGTTAGTTGTCACTATTGGTCTATAGGGTTGCTATCCCCTTCACCTCTTTCAATCCTTCCCCAACTCTTCCATAGAGATATGCATGCAGACAAGAGCCTCATATAACTGTCTTTGGAGAAGCTCTATTGAGCAGCTCACTGAAACAGTCAAAGATATCTCCAGCCAAACATTGGTGAGAGGTCAGGGAAAGAGATCTTATGGAAGAATTGGGGGAAGGTTTGAAGGCCTTATAGGGAATGGGAACCACATAGGAGGACCAACAAAGACAACTAATCTGGATCTTTGGGAGCTCTCAGATATTGAGCCACAAACCAAAGAACACATGGGCTTGAATGGGGACCAGGGCACAGATGCAACAACAGATGTGTAGCTCAGTATCCCTTGGTAGCACCAACAACTTGATAGGAGGCACTCCTAAAGCCCTCCTGATTGTGGTATCTGTTCCCCAAAAGGGCTGCATTGCCTGGCCTCTGTGGGAGAGAATGTACCTAATCTGTCAGAGACTTGATGCACCAGAGTAGGGAGATACCTGGGGGCAGAGAAGAAGGGGATGGGGGACAGGGGAGAGTCTCATTGAATGGGGACCTGGAAGGGGGCAGCACGTGGGATGTAAATTAATTAATTAATTAATAAGAAATAAAAAATATATATGTAAAACGAAGACATGAAAATGTCTGCTATCTCTTTTATGGTGCATTCTGAAGATTCTGAAGATCATTACTTGCCAGTGAAATGAGGAGCTGTCCACATAACCCAACCCTTCTGATATCCATTGCCCAGTTTTCTTCAGTTATTTTTTTTTCCCTAAATACTTTAGGAGACCATCCTTGCATATCATCTTGGATTTCAGCTAGGAGAAATTTTGTCTCCATGGAATCCTCATTAATTTCTAGACATTTGTGGTTGTCAAAATGAAAGGAAGTGGTCACTTCACTGGCATCTAGTTTGTAAAGACCAGTTATGATAGCAACCTTCCACAATACACATAACTGTTCCCCCAAACAAAAAGCTGGCTATCCTAGAATAACAATAGTGCCGAGTTTGAGAGAACTTCTGATAAACAGTAACATTATACAGCATGTCGCGTTCTAAGGACAGCAGGAGCCCTTCTGTATGACTGCTACTTGAGCTAAGTCTGCTTATTATGCTCTTTGAGCTTGATGATAAAGAGGAGAGTTGAGTGAGAGGAGCAGTTTTAAAAAAAAGAACAAACCTTAGGCTGTATTTTAGAACATGAGACAAATGTTGAAATATCAGCATATAAAGACTTTCCATAAAAATTGTGTAGCCATCATGTTTGTAGTATATGGGCACATAGTAACTGCTCTCAAAGCTCCATTGTGGAAATTGTATTTAGAAAAACATTGTTTATAAGGCTAGTCATATGGCTTGGTCATGGTATTCCAAAATCACATACCTGTATTCTTCTTATTTTAATATTAATTTTATAAAGTTATTCCCTCTTCTGAGCCATAATTTTAAGGTATTGTAACTTATTATAATTATTTTCTTTCATTATGATACTAATAGTATACTTCTTTTCTAACAAAGTTCTGAAAAATGATACCACAAACCAAATGGAATTAAAACAAAACAAAATCAAATCAAAACAAACAAAAATCTTTGTTTTTCATAATGACTTTCTTAAATATTCCAAACACATTAGTTTTCAGGTGTCTGAGAGTGCTCGCAAACGAGTAGCTGCAATACCAGACTCATGACCTAGAGTATTTTATTTGGTCTGTTTTGTGCTCTGCAAAGTTTTAGAAGCCAAGTCAGAGTTGAAACAAAATTCAGAATTTATTATACTGTCAGCACCCCAAAACTATAATAATTGTATGAGTGTTTGGAGATTACTTTTTCAAAATATCAGGCGAAATCTATTTTAGTGCATAGTCCCCTTGGAGAAGTAACTTGTCAATTATGCTGAGTAGTGGTATGGTTTTGAATGTGTGGAAAACAGACATGGATTGACCTCAACCACCTTAAAGCAATGAGCTCAGCTGGTTGTAAACCTAGATCCTGAGGCTGCAGAGGCATTGCTCCCCCCTCTGCATCAACTTGCCCTGTGTGTTTCCTCCTATTGATGTCCTACATGGTGCTTCTTCAGACAGATTCTATCAGTCAAAAGTGAGTGTCCTTGGCATTAGAACTTTACAAAATGTCATTGCAATTTAAGAAGCAGTGATCAAAAGTAACTATCTTATATCACCAGGAGCCAGCTCTAGTTTTCTACACTAATCCAAAATACATAAAGAACACCATGTTCAAAGGATAATTCTGTGTAAGATTTTACTTTTAAGTCTGATGAGTTTGTGGGTAAAAAATAAAATTCTTTTGATCCTGGTGCTGTGGTTGTTACTTCCCATCTGAACATAGTTGGTGGAATAGATAATGAATTAGATTGGAATGTAACTCTTAGAAGGTACAAGATAATAATTTCTCTCAAATTCTACTTTCAGGAAAAGTTACATAATTTTTTTTTTGCTCAGGTTTCATACTATTAGAACTAGACTGAAAAAGAAAAGGGAGTTGCAGCTTGGCTGAGATAGAAATCCTTTCCTTAGAAACACCAGGATTCTGTTGTTTCCAATGTTAGGGAACATTTTATCTGTTAAGTTTTATTTTTCCTGAGATTTTTTTCAAACATCTGAGTACCCTTCCTCCCCAAACAGGCTTGGCAGAGATGCCAATTTCGTGCATCTCCATATCAGCTGAATATGCTGACAGAAGTCTGAATACTTGGCCTCTGTGGTTAAAAGTTTATGATTATATACGCTGAATTTCTTCCCTTGAAATAACTATCAAGCATATTCAAATTAGAAATAATTTCCAATCAAAGTTGATTTTTACCAACTCACTATCCTTGAGTGTAGATAGATAGATAGATAGATAGATAGATAGATAGATAGATAGGAGAGAGGGAGGAGGAAGAGAAAAGGGAGAAGGGATAGCAGAAGGGAGGGAGGTGGGCGATGGATGGATGGATGGATATATATTTAGATAGAGAGAGACAAAGAGAGAGAGAGATGTACAGATAGATAGTTAGATGGATAGATAGATGAACAGATTCCAAATTATATGATAAAGTAATTCTAGTAAAAACATTGTAAGGATGAGAGTGATATTTGTCACACCTTCATAGGAAAAAGTCAAACTTCTAGTTTTGCATGCTCATCGTTTTCCTAGGTAAAGTCACTGGTTTTAGTAGTCACAGAGTAAGACAATATATTAGTAAACTCCCACAACTTTGTTATAGAATACCAACAGATACCACCAAATCTATCAGTGCCCATTATCCAATGCTATTTCTATCATCCTGGGAAAAGAAGCTTTTCATTATTTTCTCATGTTCTCTAAAGGAAAAGATGTCTTTTGTGTCCTATTAATTAATTTCAAGGTAAATTATTCCAGTTCAAAGGAACTAAAATAATACAGACCATGAAACTTTGTAAGCAGAAACTTATCTTTAGATTGATAGAAGCCAGAACATCAGTGACCTGAGGGTAACAGCAGAACATGCTGGGCAAAAGCAGACAACTCCATTTGTGACTGCCTACCTTTCCAGATAAGTCCTTTAATTCCTTTGTCTGGTAACAATGAATAAACGTAGGTGTGTGGTTTCTTATCTTTATGCTTGACTAGTTAAAAAACAATTATTTGCAAATGCTATATAGAAATATATCCACTGGGCAGTGGTGGCACATGCCTTTAATCCCAGCCCTTGGGAAGCAGAGATAGGCAGATTTCTGAGTTCAAGGCCAGCCTTACCTACAGAGTGAGTTCCAGGGTAGCCAGGAGTACACAGAGAAACCCTGTCTCGAAAAAAAAAAAAAAAAAAAAAAACCAAACAAATAAAAGAAGAGAAATATATCCAATTCAATCTTTTAGCAAAATTTTTGTGACTGCCAATATTAAATTGCATTATATACTCATACCTTTGCAATTAATGTTCTCTGAGATGTCTTCCACATGAGGTCTGGATAACCAAGGAAAACAATAGATGAGCAGTTTTAAACAAAGAATGAGTAGTTATTAGCTACTTAATATAGCTGTTCTTCTTATACCCTTTCATATAAGGAGTTATATTGTCATAATAATAAAATTAAGAAAAATATTGAGTTTACTCTTTGCTTACTAAAATTCAAAGTCAGAAATGTACCCAACTGTAAGAGAGATGTATATGTATATATATATATATATATATATATATATATATATATATATATATATATATATATATATATATATATGCCTGTTTGCCCAGGCATATATATATGCCCATATATATATATGCCGATTTTCCCATGCTAATTAGATTAGTAGATAGTTTTAGCAGCTAATACTTTCCAACATGCAACCTTTTTATTTAGAATAGCAATTAAATGATCTCCTTTTTTAGGGAAGTTCATGTTTTTCCATAAGTAAATATACCCTCTTAAGATTTTCAACATTGGAGTTTTGATTCCCTTATCTGCAATGAAAGTGATTATTCTGGACAGCCTTCTATCTTCTTTTGTCCAAGACATACAAGACTCATGAAAGGATGTCACAGGAGATATTAATACAAAGTAATCCCAGTTGGGCTAGATATTTCTTGGCTGTTGCAGCTGTAATCACTTTGTATTAGCATAACCAGCCCAACTAGAAACCCACTTCATGGGCAAGCACCAATCCTCGGCAATATTAATGAAACTCCATTACCCTGGCAAACAGGAGCCTAAAATGGCTAAGAGGCTCCAGCCATCAATTGACACAGACAGCTGTAGAGAACCACAGCAAACACTGGATGGAGCTTGGGGATTCTAATGGAAGATATGGGTGAAGGAAATAGGGCCCCCAAGGGGAGAGAAACTCTATAGGAAGACCATCAGTGTCAATTAACCTGAATTCTTAGGGATTTTCAGTCTTAACCACCAACCAAACAATTACCCATGTTTGGCAACTTGTGTTTGGACCTAGTCCTCTCTGCATATATGCAGCAGATGTCCAGGTTGGTCTTCATGTGGATTCAGAATGACTGGAGCAGGGGCTATCCCTAAAACTGTTGGCTGTATGTGGAATCCCTAACTTGCCTGTCTTGTCTGGCCTCAGTGGGTAGGAGAAGCACTTATCCCTGAAGTTTTGGAGGTGAGGGGTGGGGGACCTCCATTCCTTCAGAGGAGAATGGGATGGGGAGGGATGGAGGGACTGTGTGAGGGGGATGTCAGTAATGAGTATATAAAGTAAATAATAAGAGCAAAAAGTGATTATGGTCTTCACTTCATATGTTACACAGGGCCTTCTAATATTAGACATAGACAGGATTATTATATACTTCATAAAAGTAAGAAATTCTGATGTGTAAAATCATTAGGTTATGTCTTCATGAAGAAATTGATATTTTATATTAGTAATTTGGATTATTATTACTTTGGGTGTTGGTATGGGACTTGAAACATGTAAGTACCAGGTTCTATAAAAAAATGTACTCACATCACCTAATGATATCTATAACTTTATTCTTAGATGTTGAAGGGCATTATAGTAATTCAGTCTATCTTTTGTATCTGTGGTCCTAAAAACTGAGAAGAATGTGTTCATATGGTATTATGAACCCAAAGAATACCACAGCACAGGAGGAACTTAGGTTTTTTTATAGATCATTGTCTATGTATCCACACAACAACTACATTCTAAATGGAATTCTTTTCTTCTCTCAGTGGTCTGAGTGGTTGTGCCTAGAAAAATACAGTATCCATGGCAACTTGATGTTCAAGTTGTAACTTTTGAACAATTTGCTTTTTATTTTCATTGTTACAATTTATAATCACACTAATGACCTCCCAGGCAGACATTTTCTGACCATTAATAGCAGGCTCCATTAAAGGCCCCTAGCTTCACCAGAGACCACTGATGCTTTCTAACTATTTATTAATGCTTAGAACATATCTACTCTGAAGGTTATTATTGTTTAAATAATGCCTTGGAAAGTTATGCAAGGTGAGCAATTAGCTTGGATTTTAGATGATTTTAGAAATGTGTCTTAGTACCACTGTCAGACAAAACAGAAATAATAATGAAAGCATGGACTTGCAATGAAACTAAAAAACGGGATTTTCTCCAGGTTGTTGGCCTTTTAAAAATATCTTTGAGACTCTAATGATGTGAGAGATATAGACAGTCTAGAATTACTAACTTTCTTAATAGTCCTTAGACTCCCATTAAGATTCCACCCACTCTCCTTAGAACTCTCTGCCCCAGAACATATTCCCTGCTGTGTTAATTACCTTAAAAAGTCAAGAGTATCACTGGCCTGTTTATATTAATTATCCATAGTGGTCACAACTGAGAAAAAAACAACCAAAAATTAATGTAGAAAGTTCTTGAGTTCGACTGTGAACAATCAATATTTTTAAAATTTAAGAGTCATCTGTGCTTTACTTCTGAAAAAAGCAGCATTTGCTAAGCAAGGGGCCATTGAGGCCACAGAAACATTTTTCCTTATCAATATCACTGTACTTATTTACCCATTTCATTAAAATCTTTAATTCTATCCTCACATTTTCTCTCCTACAGACATACTGGTTATAAATTGTCCCCTCACTAAAATTCACTATCTTTTATACTTTGTTCTTTCCATGGCCATGTCCTTTAACCATTTATGTTACAGCGGTTGCTGAAACTATTTAGATACCATCAAAGCTGCCCTGTGACTTCTCTCCTTTATTCTGTGTCCCATTGTAGTCTGGCAGTAACCTCACCACTCAGTAGCATCATTCAGCTAAAGTTTACAATCACCAGTAAAGTCACCATTGTGACCACCATAAACAAGAGCTGAATAAGGATGGCATCAAAAGACATGCAAAGGTCTACCAGGGAAGGCCACAAGGCCTCAGCCTACACAGAGAACTCCGGGCAACTAAGCAATGATGAGAGCAGGAGAAATAGTCTTCCTCAGAGAAGAGCATACCAATTGGTTATCTACTACTAAATGGTCATCCTAGGTCATATTTAGGAATATATATGCATATAGTATTATAAATTCATATAACAATGATTAATAAAAAAGAGAGGCCATTAATTTGAAAGAGAGAAAGGATGAATATATAACGGTTTGGAATAGGAAATGGAAAGAAGAAATGATGTCATTATATTATAATCTTAAAAGAAAATTTAAAATAAAAAAGCATTTAAGACATGCTTAATCCAATTTTAAATCGAATCTCTCTTCATCGTTTATATGATCTCTGTAATACATTCCACCAAGGTTATCACATTACTCCTTTTCTCCTTTAAATTATACAGATTAATTATTATCAATCTCTTGTCATTACAAAATTCTGGATAAAATTTCATTCTGACAATTTTTTGAATTCTTAAATGAATTACCTTTTCTTCACTCTCTTTATACTTGCTCTTGGTAATTTATCACAATACTCTGTATTAAAATATTATTTATATTTAAACAGTGCATTTGAAATTCAACTGTGACACAGCTTTGTATGTTCTCTCATTTCCTATACATGTGAATATGATTTTCAGTATCACTTCACCATTCATTATTCTAAGATTCTTCTTCATGTGTATTTTGCTTCCCATTGAACTATACTTTACTCCATCTACCAACTTAGAAACACTCTCATTTCACTACTTTTTACTAATATTTACTCTATACATTTTACATCTTCAACATTTCAAAAATTTATCGCAGCTAAGAGAGGACCATTGCCACTTCCTGAGGTCTCTTTACAGTTAGATCCAGAGTTTCCGCTTGAGCATAGTAAATCTGTATTCAAATAATGTCTTAGCTAGGGTTTTACTGATGTGAACTCCTGCAGTTGGGCTATCAACTGCAACTGAGGCTATATGACACCTTCACCATTGGCTTTCCATGACCTCTCACAGTACCAAGCCTCAGCTGCTCATCCTGGCCCCTTCATGTCTTCAAAACCAGTACTACCTGGGTGACTCTTACACATTACTAAGTATAGCTGCAGCATGAGGTACAACCTTGGCTATTTTTGGAACACAGCTTTTCTGTGCTCTCAGAAAACACTTCCCAGAAGATTTCACCTCAGTGATGGTAGTCTCTTCTTACTCACCCCTAATTTCTCAGCTCGAGTTCATCAGTATCAATTGTCCCAGTAGCTCTTCTATTTTTCACTCTAAAGCTAGAGCCACATGGCTGAAGCTGCTGAGTTCTACTTTTTTGCTGGGGCTGGAGCATGGCCCCCTTATTCTATTACCAGCTTTCTATTTTATAATTCCCTCACTGCCTGATTTTGGCTCTCCTAGAATTTGCTCTTTAGATTGACCTTGAACTCAGAGATTTGCAGGACTCTGATGCCCCAGTGTAGAGGAATGCTAGGGCAGTGAAATCAGAGTGAGTAGGTGGGTGGGTGGGGGCACCCTCATAGAAGCAAGGTAAGGGGGGATGGGATAGATGGTTTGCAGAGGGAAAACCATGAAAGGGGATAAAATTTGAAATGCAAATAAATAAAATATCCAATTTATAAAAAAGAATTAAAGGTATGCACTATCCTGCCTGGGTTTAAGCTTTTTGTTACCTGGAATTTGCTCTGTTTCAGGCTGGCCTTGAACCCAGAGATCTGCTTGGCCTTATCTCCTGGGATTAAAGGCCTGTTTCACCATGGCTGACCTTAAGCTTTTCATGACCACTGTTCCTTAAGATCTGGATCAATAGCCTGTGTCTTCCAGCCTCAAGATCTACACCACAAGTGTGCCCACCATTTCTGGATTGTAGTTTATTCCAGATTACAAATCAAAATTATTCTTTGTTCAACTGCAAACACAAACAATAAGCTTAGCTGGGTGAGATCTTGCTCTGAGATGACCACTCCCTTAATCTCATTATTTCCTTGAACACAGGATTCAGCTCCATTTCACTTCCTGGTATCCCTTAATCATTACTTTAACCAAACATCTTGTAGTTGTTTTTCTTTTTTTTTTTCTTTTAAACTTGCTATGCTTGCTACTTTTCACTAAAATGCTCTTCATAAGAGTGAACTTTAGAAACTCACAAGAGAATTTACACCAGGATGGTTGGAGACTTCCTTTGTCAAAGTACTCAATCTAAACCTCTTCACATTAGCCTTGGACAGACTCTTTGGACAAAGGCAAAGGGCAACCATATTGTTCACCAAAATATCACAAGAATAGTCTCTTGGTCACACATTAAAATTTTTCTCTGAAACCTTTAGTGCCAAGATTTCACAGTTCAAACTACCCTCAGCAACAGTTTTCCATATACTAGGATATCCCATTAAGTCCTGCTTAAAGCATTACACTGCTTTCTGAAGTCCCAAACACATATTTCTCCATACAAAAGCAGGATTAGGCCTATCCCAATACCCAAGTCTCTGGTACCAACTTCTGCCTTAGTTAGGGTTTTATTGCTGTGAAAGACACCATGACCAAGGCAAGTCTTATAATGGACATTTATTCAGGGTTGGCTTACAGGTTCAGAGGTTGGTCTCATTATTATGAAGGTGGGATCATGGCAGTCTCCAAGCAAGCATGGGGCTGGAAAAGCTGAGAGTTCTACCTCCTGTTCCAAAGGTATCTAGGAAAACTGACTTCTAGGATGCGGAATGTAGAATGATGGCCTTACAGTCCATGCCCACAGTAACATACTTCCTCCATACAGGGCCACACCCACTCCAACAAGGCCATATCTCCTAATAGTGCCACTCCCTAAGCCAACCATATTCAAACCACCACAACTGATCTTCCTTTGTGAAGAAATAATATACATACATTTTCTTCCTTTTCTGCATAAAATGTTCATTGGGTTGATATTTTCTCATATGTCATGTTTAAAAAACAAGTCAAATGTTAGACCACAAGCCTCATGTGAGCAAATTCTGCTTTTCCATTTACCATTTTGTTCTCCTCAGTCTCATCAATCTAACCAGAATGCAGGGCCAGGAGATGCTGAATGGCTGAAAAATCTTCACCAGATTCACTCATTCTTTCATCGGACAGTATCATATATCTGTTTTCTGGATAAGCTTCCAATCCGTAAAAGTAACTTTTATTCCCCAATGTAATTGTCCTTTCGAAGGCTTACTGCCTCTGTCTGATAACCTAAGCCCAGTCCTGGAAGCTTCTAGATTCTGTACAATCTAATCTAGGCCTAGAATGATTTCAGCCTCTGATACATACTTCTGAATAAGCTCACCCTTTCTTGTTCTTTCTGATTTCTGGATGGCTGAGTCAACTCTGCTCTTCTGCCTCAAACTCCTCTGATTCAATCTCAAACTAACTGATTCAATCTGGCTTCTCTCTAGGCATCTTCTGAATGGCTCCTCCTGATCTCATACTAACTTTGGCAGTGAGTTCTAATTTTCTGGCCATCTCCCTGTCTGGATCATTCTGCCCTCACCTGATTGCCCTCTCTTCAACCTGTCTCTGTAAACCTCCTGTAGTAAAATTACCTTCTTCCTTTTCTACATTGCCTCTTAAGTAGCTTGCTTCCTTTCCCTCTCTCTTCTCCCGAGAGTCAGACATATCCTGTTCTGTCAAATCTTTGTCTGATTATTTACTTAGCTTGCCAATGACTTTCAAACATGAGTGCTTCCTTGTACAGACTAACTTTACCTTCAATGTTTAGGATTAAAGTTGTGTACTAAAGGCATGTCTATATTTTAGCCAGAGTAACATATTGCTGGATTCAGGTTCAGAGGTCTCTCTACCACAGTTTTATCTCATTTGTATCCATTTCAAGATGAAATGATTCAGAGTTTGCTGAATATGGCAATCTATGGGTAGACTGTGTGTTTTGCAAGCTTTCACTCTGCTCATTGATTCAACCTGAGCATGTTCATGAGTCTTTTAGGATTCCCCTTTAACAGACGATCTTCTGGGAGATTGCTGTGAAATTACAACTCAAATACAGTTTTCACATTCTTCTATCTATACCATCTTCACTTCCTGAGTAGACATGTATCTGTTTCACTTATAAAAGAGATGTGATATATATTTAATTATCTGTTCATTTCATCAGTAAAAGTGCTTTAAATATTTTGTTAAACAATGTTTGTTTAAATAAAAAGAAAGGATTAGAAATAAGCTATTTTAATATTGGACCAATAATTTTTGTGCAAATGTTTTGTGTGCACACGAGCGTGCGCGCGCGCACACACACACACACACACACACACGATGTATTTGTGAATTATATTACAAATACTATGTATTTCATATAACATATAAAGGGATAATTAAAAATTAACTAGACTGAAATTCATTTGTAAATAAGAAAAAGAATTTTTTAGTCTTTTGTCTCAAATATAAAGCCCTTTAATAAACATTTGTTAGTTATTGAGAATGTCTATTATTCAATCACTGTGGTTTAGAATATACAGGCTCCTGAAATAGTATTCTGGTTAGAGTCTTATCCTATTTTCAAAACTTAAGTTTTATTTCTCAAAGACCATGTAGATCATAAAGTAGAAATGGAAATTCATATGTAATCATATCATTCAGTACTCTTCCAAATAGAAAACAACAACTAAGTTTGTTTATTGTGGCACAATCAAGTACTATAATCTAAGTACTTTGAAGGCCAAGATAGGATTGTCAGGAGTTCAATGACAGCTTGACTGTTAAAATAAATTCCAGGTAAGACTAAGTTAGAGTGACCTTCTGCTTCAAAACCTAAATCAAAACAAACCAGCCAAACAAAAATAAACAGAAAAAATCTCCATGTAAACAAAGAAAAACAGCAATGCAAATAATATGCAAAAATTAATTACCATTGTAGTTCTGAAAAATTTCCCCAGAATACATTTGTATCCTTCAGGAAAGTTAGTATTTATAAGCTGAGGCATAACTGAACAAACCTTAGAAGTTCTAATTTTGGAATCTAATTATTTTTATTTTTGGATTTCTGTGGTAGTATGCTTAACAGTTCCTGAATTATGATGGCTCTTCTTGGTATTTGAATTGTGGTTCAGCTTATGGCCACTCTGTTTTTGTCAAGAGAAGAGACTCTCCGTTCTGATCTTTGTGTAGAATATCATTGTAAGTAGAAGAGTATGCTCACTGGATAAGTACCATTCATGGAGAAGAATAACACTGAATATTTATAAATGATAAGAATTGTGTGTAAAGGTCTTGCCATACAGCTTAATATATCAACAAACACTTCTCTAGCTACAGTTTAGTGAATAGCATCTGAATAAAATAAAAATATGTACATTTCATTTTAAGATTTATTAACCCATGCTTCCATGAACTTTAAATATTTCATGATTTGATTTTTGTTTTTGATCTAAATGTTTTATTATGATATGCCCCCTTAGATTTCAAGAGTAATTTTGTCAGTAATGTCCATAATACTTCTTTAGCCAGATTGTGCCTTAACTTTAATTTTATGTTTGAAAAGGAATAGAGAAAATGTAACCATGCCCTTTAATTTTGAAAAAGATTTTTTCTTTTCATCCATCCTGTCTCACATAATAAAGTGCATCATTTTCAAGGAGCAGATCTGAAAATTTGCCCTTTTAAATGTTACACTTGGGGCTTTAGTAATTTGTAGGTCTTACTGATATGTTTTTCAGTCGTAGAAATCTACACAGCTAGTGTCTTTTGAAATTCCTGATAGCTAGGCAATGTCAATTTGTCAGGATTTAAAATTCGAATTTCATATGTCTGATTGGTCTTTTTCAAAATAAAGGCTAGTCTCCTCACTCTAAAAAGAATATAAAACACAAAATAACATTTGCTGTAATAACGGCTTGGTGGACCTTTTCTGACCTCATTTTAAAACTGCATGCCTTAATTGCTTCACTACCATTTGTAGTACAGATTAAACCAATACACGATCTCAATATTGTTTGTTGTATTATGCTCTCTATGGTTACCACTATGTTATTTTTGACATTAATGTATCACACAGAAAATAAGTAGAAAATAACAGGTCATTTTTGCAAATGCACTGTAATTTGTTAGTTTCTATGAATTATGCATTAATCTGGCTGTTGTTTCATTGGGACCTGTGGACACAGAGAAAATGCCTTAAGAAAAGATGTGTCTCTGTCCTCTATGGAGAAATTTTAGCATATAAGGAAATGGCAAAGATATATAATAATGTAGGTTTTAGAAAGAAAAGCCAATCTATAGCCTTTTTTCATGTGAGTATTAGAGTCTAATTTGGGATATTTGTGTCTTAGCTTGAAGCATCATTCCCACGACTGCTAGATATTCTTCCCCAGTTTTCAATGTATTCATTCAAAAGCCAAAATAGCAGATAATTTTGTGTATGTGTGTGAGTGCTAGAGATCAAATTTCTGGACACACACAGGCTGGGCAAGTGCTTTATTGATAACCTACATCCCCAGTATAAGCCATATCGGCTTTGAAGATAGGCTTATATTCATATATCTCCTGGCATGTATTAGTTGTATTAGTGGCAAGAATACAAATGAATTTTTTAA
This sequence comes from Apodemus sylvaticus, assembly GCF_947179515.1. NCBI lineage: Eukaryota > Metazoa > Chordata > Mammalia > Rodentia > Muridae > Apodemus > Apodemus sylvaticus. The sequence goes on from NC_067474.1 coordinate 104,681,668, forward strand.
AAACTGTTCTTGGCATTAGTTCCATTATCGTCAAACATGTGAAATGCAATTATATTTGGAGAAGTAAATAAAAATAAGACATTATCTGACCATGTTCAATTCCTGATATATTTCCACTATTGGCTTCAGTGCTCTCTTTATTATAGCTCTATCTAACTTGATAAATACAATAATGCTAATAGCAAACATATTGTAGAATTATAATAGTAAAGTAATAAGGTAACAAATCTAAGTGAATCATATCCCTTAGATATGACAACAACCAATAATTGTAACTATAATTATATTCATTTTGCAGCCTAGAGTAGCACAAGCATGCAAGCCTAAGTATATATTCCCATGCACTCAGTTGTTAAAGCTGTAGATCTGGGACTTGCCATTCCAAATGTCAACATCAAGTTGCTGTTAGTTATTCTACTTGGATAACTACAAAACAGTGACTCCTTTCATGTTATCAGCAGTAGTATTTCTTTTTTTTTTAATTTTTTTATTCGATATAATTTATTTACATTTCAAGTGATTTCCCCTTTTCTAGCCCCCCCCCCTCCCCGAAAGTCCCGTAAGCCCCCTTCTCTTCCCCTGTCCTCCCTCTCACCCCTTCCCAGTTCCCCGTTCTGGTTTTGCCGAATACTGTTTCACTGAGTCTTTCCAGAACCAGGGACCACTCCTCCTTTCTTCTTGTATCTCATTTGATGTGTGGATTATGTTTTGGGCATTCCAGTTTTCTAGGTTAATAAAAACCTCAAAAAATGGGAAAACCTCCCATGCTCATGGATCGGTAGAATCAATATAGCTAAAATGGCCATTTTGCCAAAAGCACTATACAGATTCAATGCAATACCCATCAAAATCCCAACTCAATTCTTCACAGAGTTAGAAAGAGCAATTATCAAATTCATCTGGAACAACAAAAAACCCAGGATAGCTAAAACTATTCTCAGCAACAAAAGAAAATCTGGGGGAATCAGTATCCCTGACCTCAAGCAATACTACAGAGCAATAGTGTTAAAAACTGCATGGTATTGGTACAGTGACAGGCAGGAGGATCAATGGAACAGGATTGAAGATCCAGAAATGAACCCACACATCTATGGCCACTTGATCCTCGACAAAGAGGCTGAAAACATCCAATGGAAAAAAGATAGCCTTTTCAACAAATGGTGCTGGTTCAACTGGAGGTCAGCATGCAGAAGAATGGGAATTGATCCATTCTTGTCTCCTTGTACTAAGCTCAACTCCAAATGGATCAAGGACCTCCACATAAAGCCAGACACTCTGAAGCTAATAGAAAAGAAACTGGGGAAGACCCTTGAGGACATCGGTACAGGGAGAAAGTTTCTGAACAGAACACCAATAGCGTATGCTCTAAGAGCAAGAATTGACAAATGGGACCTCATAAGGTTACAGAGTTTCTGTAAGGCAAAGGACACCATCAAGAGGACAGATCGGCAACCAACAAATTGGGAAAAGATCTTCACCAATCCTACATCAGATAGAGGGCTAATATCCAATATATATAAAGAACTCAAGAAGTTAGACTCCAGAAAACCGAACAACCCTATTAAAAAATGGGGTACAGAGTTAAACAAAGAATTCTCACCTGAAGAACTTGGGATGGCAGAGAAGCATCTTAAAAAATGATCAACTTCATTAGTCATTAGGGAAATGCAAATCAATACAACCCTGAGATTTCATCTTATACCAGTCAGAATGGCTAAGATTAAAAATTCACTAGACAGCAGGTGTTGGAGAGGGTGTGGAGAAAGAGGAACACTCCTCCACTGCTGGTGGGGTTGCAAATTGGTACAACGACTCTGGAAAGCAGTCTGGCGGTTCCTCCGAAAACTGGGCACCTCACTTCCAGAAGATCCTGCTATACCACTCCTGGGCATATACCCAGAGGATTCCCCACCATGTAATAAGGATACATGCTCTACTATGTTCATAGCAGCCCTATTTATAATTGCCAGATGCTGGAAAGAACCCAGGTATCCCTCAACAGAAGAGTGGATGCAAAAAATGTGGTATATCTACACAAACGGAGTACTATTCAGCCATTAGAAACAATGAATTCATGAAATTCTTAGGCAAATGGATGGAGCTAGAGAACATCATACTAAGTGAGGTAATCCAGACTCAAAAGGTGAATCATGGTATGCACTCACTAATAAGTGGTTATTAACCTAGAAAACTGGAAAGCAGTAGTATTTCTAATTTGGACCTTTAGATGTATAAATGAGTGCAGCCTTAAAGGAAGGCTTTTGGATATAGCCTAACTGCTACTAGTTAAGAATCTTAACTATTAGAATCTACTCTCTCCAATTGTGTGCCATAATAAAACTTGTTCTTTCCTCTTTATTGTACTTTAAAATGATAGGAAATAAATGTTAAATGATTTTGTACATATGAACATCCAATAAGGAAACTTCACCTGCTTTAGACCATCCAAAGTTATGCAAAGTTACCTAGAGAAGTGAATAAATAGCTATTGCTTATCATTTGAATATAAGAAGTATATTAAAGATATTCTTATAAACTTTTTAAAGAAGATTTTACTCTCATCTTAAACCTTTTAAACATCAGAGAGAGAGAGAGAGAGTGAGTGAGCGAGCAAGAGAGAGAGAGAGAGAGAGAGAGAGAGAGAGAGAGAGAGAGAGAGAGAGAGATGCATGTCTTTAGGAATTTTGAAAACTAAACTGTTACTTGAACTGAACAGTAATACTTATCTCTCCAGAGAAATAAGTTTGCCAAGTACCACCAAGAATATCGGATCTATGGAGAACCTGCATTTAAGTACAGGATATTTACAAAATTTTCTGAGATTAAATCAGTGGAAATCCAAAGATATAAATTTAACTTTGAAATAAAATTGAAAAAAATTTTCTTATAATTTATTAAAGTTCATTAAAATTTTCTTGATAAGGTTAGAGTAACACTATATCTTTTTTTTTCTTTTTTTTTTATTCGATATAATTTATTTACATTTCAAATGATTTCCCCTTTTCTAGCCCCCGACTCCCCGAAAGTCCCGTAAGCCCCCCTCTCTTCCCCTGTCCTCCCACCCACCCCTTCCCACTTCCCTGTTTTGGTTTTGCCGAATACTGTTTCACTTAGTCTTTCCAGAACCAGGGGCCACTCCTCCTTTCTTCTTGTACCTCATTTGATGTGTGGATTATGTTTTGGGTATTCCAGTTTTCTAGGTTAATAACCACTTATTAGTGAGTGCATACCATGATTCACCTTTTGAGTCTGGGTTACCTCACTTAGTATGATGTTCTCTAGCTCCATCCATTTGCCTAAGAATTTCATGAATTCATTGTTTCTAATGGCTGAATAGTACTCCGTTTGTGTAGATATACCACATTTTTTGCATCCACTCTTCTGTTGAGGGATACCTGGGTTCTTTCCAGCATCTGGCAATTATAAATAGGGCTGCTATGAACATAGTAGAGCATGTATCCTTATTACATGGTGGGGAATCCTCTGGGTATATGCCCAGGAGTGGTATAGCAGGATCTTCTGGAAGTGAGGTGCCCAGTTTTCGGAGGAACCGCCAGACTGCTTTCCAGAGTCGTTGTACCAATTTGCAACCCCACCAGCAGTGGAGGAGTGTTCCTCTTTCTCCACACCCTCTCCAACACCTGCTGTCTCAGGAAACATTATATCTTAAAAATATATTAAAGAGGATTTGGACATATCTCATCTTACATGAAGGCAAAACCAAGAAAAACAGATTTTGAAAAGATTTAAAATACTATGTATATTTCCAGAATTCTTCAAATGTGGAAATCATAAAAAAAATTGTTTCTAATAAGTTCTTATCATTCATCCAAATTTTTAGCCATTATACGTGAAAGAAAGGAAGACATTGGAAGAATATCCAATAAGAAATAAAAAGAATAATCTATGATATTTAGGAACATGTATGTATATTATATACCTATAGGCATCAATAAGAACTAGTGAAAAGACAGGACATGAATTTGAAAGATAACAGAGGAATGTATAGGAGAGTATGGAGGGAAGAAAGGGAAGAAAGATATTAACTTATAAACTCTAAAGCATGCCATCTGATAACCAGCTCAACTTGATACCCATCCCATTCGCAAGAACCAATCCCTGATACTATTAATAATACTGTTGCCCTTGCAAACAGGACCCTAGCATAACTGTACACTGAGAGGCTCCACCAAGCAGTTAGCTGAAACAGGTGCAGATACCCACAGCAAACAGGAGGTCTGGTATTCTTTTGGGAGAGTTAGGAGAAGGATTGAGGGTTCTGAAGGGGTTGGGAATTCCACAGGAGGCTAACATAGTCAACTAACCTGGACCCTTGGAGTTCTCAGATTCTGAGTCACCAACCAAAGAGCATACATGGGCTGGACCAAGGCCTCCTGGTACATATATAGCAGATATGCAGCTCAGTCTAACATGAGTCCTCCAACAACTAGAACTGGGGCTGTCATAAAAGCTGTTTCATGTCTATGGAATCCCTTCCCCAATAGGCCTTATTGGAAGAGGATGCACCTAACCATGCAGAGACTTGATGGGTGAAAAGGTGGGTTATGGTGGGGAGGGGAGGTACCCTCTCAGAAGAGAATAGGAGAAGGGACTGGGGGAGACTCTGTGAAGGAGGACTGGGGAAGCAGAAATTGTGCTGTTAAAAAACTAATTAATTACCAATTAGTTAGTTAGTTAGTTAATTTAAAAACATTTTTAAAAAGAGTGAGATTGCCGGGAGGCAGAGGCAGGTGAATTTCTGAGTTAGAGGCCAACCTGGTCTACAGAGTGAGTTCCAGGACAGCCTTGGATACACAGAGAAACCCTGTCTCAAAAAACCAAAAACCAAAAACCAAAAAAAAAAAAAAAAAAAAAAAAAAGAGTGAGATAAAGACAGCAAGGGGGAATGACAAAGATGAGCTCTCAAGCTCAAACACAAAGGGAGAAACAGCAGTAAGTACTCAAAGTGCATTAGGACAAACCCAGTGTCCTTCAGGGTTTCTTTATTTTTTTCTTTTAATCAATAAAAAAGCAAGAGGAATTTTATTTAATCCAGCATGCTGGGGTCACCCTGCCCATGGGGAGAGAACGGCCATGAGCAGCCCATCCAGCAGGGCTTTATCCAGTCCTCGGAACACCTGCCATTACGCACAATGTGATTGGCAGAATAGTATGACTTTTAAACTGATTGGTTGTTAGGGAATGAGATAGGTGGCCAATGTTCTCGGAATAACTCTAGGTCTCTCCTACCTGCAGGGACCTCTCTGTGGTCTGAGAAATGCAATTTAGCCCCTCCCTTCTGAAGGGGAAAGGTTCTGGTGGAATTTTCCAAAGTTTCTGAGCTGACCTCTTCATTCCCCCCTTTTCTTTGTGCATGCTTCAATCTTGATACTATTGCTGGCATTCTGATAGGTCATACTCCTGGTCTTCAATGTTTTGTTTTGTTTTGTTTTGTTTTTTGAGACAGTGTTATGTAATATATACTTGCTATGAACTTGCTATGTGTCATAGGTTTCTCCTCTTTAGTGTCTCAAATGCTGGATTACAAGTCTGTACTATCTTAAAGTGAGGATGGAATTTTTAAAGAACAAGGGCAAGTTGGAAAGGTTCAGATCCAGTATGTGTAAGACTCTTTCTAGCTTTACTGAAAAGAGTGGGGAAAATCTACATATATCCACCCAATTTATACAATTTTTGCCTAAGTATGTTCAAAAACATGTCATCTTAACAATGAATCTAAACATCAAGACACTTAGAACACTATCATGGTTCCCTGTGTCTATGGCAAATACAACATGCTTAGGAGAATATGGTTAGTACTTACTGTTTGCTGTTTATCAAATTATGTCCATATTTCATAATGTTCATATTCTAACATAGTTTTAGGTACTGCTTTCTGACTTAGAACCAGGAAAAATAATGTATTTGTTTAGCAGTAGCAGTAAGTGACCAGAAATAATCATCTGCAAAACTTACTTGCAGATTTTCATCAAGGAGATCCTGCTGCATAACCCACCCCACCACGGAGCATAAGAAGAAGGGGTGACTCTATAGTTAGTCTTCTCTCCTTAAGAGATGTTTCTGAAAAGGCTAGTTGCAAGGCCCAGTATGTTTGTTCCCCTAAGCAACCAAATGTTTTTTAAAGCTTTAAGAATGTTTTCTACTTTTAATACCACAAACTGATTCTAAAATGTGATTAGGGAAAACAAGAGAAATGTTTACAAGGCAAAGTATGCTGCTCTTTTGATTATCGTGGGCATAATACATGGACTAATTTTTACTTTAAAATCTTCCTGTAGCACATTCTGTATTGACTACTTTGAATTCCAGCCATCTTTGCATATCTGCTGTGCAGGCTCTTGGGGCTGTGACTATTTGTTCAGATTAAGTCTGTCTTTAGTAGATAAGTCTCTTAAGCAATTTGGAAGACGGAGGGGAAAATGTAGTGCTTTTGATGGTCTGAAGGTTGAAAACATCTCCTGCCCAATTAATTCTTGCCACTATAAACATACTGTTCAATGTGTGATTTTCTTTATACCTATGAAGTTCAAACCTCAGATTCAATATATGTTTCCTTGTTGTACTTAGTAAAATCGACTCTTGAGGGGAAAGCTGTTCCCCTTGCTCAGTGAATAGCAGATAACTCTTCTAACAGAAGTAAAAGTATGCTGTTTAAGTTCTAGAATTAGGTCTTATGCACAAAATCTGTCAGCCAATTATTTTAACTTTTTACATGATAACTCACTTTTAGAGGGGTTAATAGTAGGAGCAGATTAATACTCTATTTACAAATAATTAGGTTACATATGTTGTATGATTAATGTAGAACAAGGTTCATAGATATTTACATTGATATTTGGGCATATTAGTTAATGATGAAGTGTTATTTCCAAAAGAATATAAATTATTTTGAAAGCAAATGATAAATACAAAAGATTAGAATTTGCCTTAGATGACTTTTGTAAAATTAAATGATTGAAGTTATAAAAAGTTGTGCAGCTTTAGTTATTTGGAAAATTTAAGTATTCTATATTAGTTTAAAAGCAAATCAGGAGGCAGGTTGGTCTGCCAGCCCGCCAGCTCGGGGCCCGTGTCCTGCCCAGGGAGCTGCGGAAGGAGAGAAGTCCTTCTGCCATATTTGCTGCCTGCCTGGACAGAAAAGGATCACTAGGTACTGTATCACCCTGAGCTTTAGATTTCTGGTGGTGCAAACCGCCAGGGGTCTGCCTGCACTCAGGAACTGAGCACATAGGCGGGTTTGTCTGCCAGCCTGCCTGGCACAGGGCCTGTGTCCTGCCCAGTGAGCTGCGGAAGGAGAGAAGCCCCGCGGCCATACTTGCTGCCTGCCAGGACAGAAAAGGGTCACTAAGTACTGTATTACACTGAGCTTTAGATTTCTGGTGGTGCAAACCGCCAGGGGTCTGCCTATACTCAGGAACTGAGCACATAGGCGGTTCATCTGCAAGCCAGTCCATCGCGGGACCTGTGTCCTATGTGAGAATCAACAGAGGGAGTGACCCCCACCACAACATCTTCACTCCATAATAGAGCAGACAGAGAACACCTGGTTGACCTTGACAACCCAAGTATAACATTGCTTGGGGCAAGACTGAGAAGGGCTCCAAAGGCACAAAAGAGGACGGCAGCATATCAGTAATCTGTGCCAGAAGAAACCCAGTCATCCAGTGTTGCAGAGATAACCTTAAAGATCCACAGTAGGTTGAAGCACCAGCCAGTGACAATAAGACCATATAACACCTGGGAGAACTAGATGGCTAAAGGCAAATGTAGGAACATTACTAACAGAAACCAAGGCATTATGGCAGCATCTGAACCCAATTCTCCAACATTAGCAAGCCCTGGATACCCCAACACACCAGAAAATAAAATTATGGAAGAAAACTTCCCTAACCTAAAGAGAGAGATGCCCATGAATATACAAGAAGTCTACAGAACTCCAAACAGACTGGACCAGAACAGAAATACCTCCTGTCACATAATAATCAAAACCCCAAATGTACTAAACAAAGAAAGAATACTTAAGGCAGTAAGAGAAAAAGGGCAAGTAACATATAAAGGAAGACCTATCAGAATTACACCAGATTTCTCACCAGAGACCATGAAAGCTAGAAGATCGTGGGCAGAGCTCATGCAGACTCTAAGAGAACACAAATGCCAGCCAAGACAACTAAACCCAGCGAAACTTTCAATTACTATAGATGGAGAAACCAAGATATTCCATGACAAAATCAAATTTACACATTATCTTTCTACAAACCCAGCCCTACAAAAGATAATAGGGGGAAAACACCATTACAACGAGGGAAACTATACCCTGGAAAGAGCAGGATATTAAGCTTCTTTCATCAAACCGAAAGAAGATAACCACACATGTATAAAATTAAAATCAAAAATGATAGGAAGCAATAACCAGTACTCCTTGATATCTCTTAAAATCAATGGACTCAATTCCCCAATAAAAAGACAGAGACTAACAGACTGGTTACGTAAACAGGACCCTACATTTTGCTGCATACAGGAAACACACCTCAGTGTCAAAGACAAAAACTACCTTAGAATAAAAGGCTGGAAGACAATTCTACAAGCAAATGGTCCCGGGAAACAATCCGGAGTTGCCATTCTAATTTCAGATAAAATTGACTTCCAACCTAATGTCATCAAAAGAGACATGGAAGGTCACTACTTGCTGGTCAAAGGAAAAATCCAACAAGAAGAACTCTCAATCCTGAACATATATGCCCCAAACACAAGGGTGCCCTCATTCATAAAAGAAACTTTACTAAAGCTCAAAGTACACATTGCACCTAACACAATAATTGTGGGTGACTTTAACACTCCACTCTCACCAATGGACCGATCAGGAAAACAGAAACTAAACAGGGAGACAATGAAACTAATTGAAGCTTTGAACCAATTGGAGTTAACAGATATATATAGAACTTTTTATCCCAAAGCAAAAGAATATACCTTTTTCTCAGCACCTCATGGTATCTTCTCCAAAATAGATCATATAATTTCAAATATAAGACCTCAACAAATATAAGAAGATTGAAATAATCCCATGCCTCCTATCAGATCACTCTGGAGTAAAAGTGGTCTTTAGTAACAGTAAAAACAACAGAAAGCCCACATACACATGGAAACTGAACAATACTCTACTCAATGATACCTTGGTCAAGGAAGAAATAAAGAAATCAAGGATTTCTTAGAATTTAATGAAAATGAAGGCACAACATACACAAATCTTTGGGACACAATGAAAGCGGTGCTAAGAGGAAAATTCATAGCTTTGAGTGCCTCCAAAAAGAAATTCAAGAGAGCTTACACTAGAAGATTAACGGAACAACTAAAAGCCCTGGAACAAGAAGAAGCTAATTCACCCAGGAGGAGAAGAAGACAGGAAATCATCAAAGTCAGGGCTGAAATCAATCAAGTAGAAACCAAGAGAACCATACAAAGAATCAACAAGACCAAAAGCTGGTTCTTTGAAAACATCAACAAGATAGATAAACCTTTAGCCAGACTAACCAAAGGGCCCAGAGAAAGTATCCAAATTAACAAAATTAGAAATGAAAACGGAGATATTACAACAGAAATCGAGGAAATTCGAAAAATCATCAGATCCTACTGAAAATCCTGTACTCAACACAACTGGAGAATCTGGAGGAAATGGACATTTTCTTAGACAAATACCAATTACCAAAATTAAACCAGGATCAAACAGACCATCTAAACCCCTAAAGAAATAGAAGGGGTCATAAGTAGGCTTCTGACCAAAAATAGCACAGGACCAGATGGTTTCAGTGCAGAATTCAATCAGACCTTCAAAGAAGACTTAACAGCAATACTCTTCAAACATTTCCACCAAATAAAAACAGAAGGAACACTACCCAACTCCTTCTTCGAAGCCACTATTATGCTGATACCAAAACCACACAAAGATCCAACTAAGAAAGAGAATTTCAGGCCAATTTCCCTTATGAATATCGGTGCAAACATACTAAATAAAATTCTTGCCCACCGAATCCAAGAACACATCAAAACGATCATCCACCATGATCAAGTAGGCTTCATCCCAGGGATGCAGGGATCTTTCAATATAAGGAAATCCATAAATGCTATCCACTACATAAACAAACTCAAAGAAAAAAACCACATGATCATTTCATTAGATGCTGAACAAGCATTTGACAAAATTCAGCATCCTTTCATGCTAAAAGTCTTGGAAAGGACAGTAATTCAAGGCCCATATCTAAACATAGTAAAAGCAATATACAACAAACCGGTAGCCAACATCAAACTAAATGGAGAGAAACTTCTAGCAATCCCACTAAAATCAGGGACTGGGCAAGGCTGCCCCCTCTCTCCATATCTTTTCAATATAGTTCTTGAAGTGCTAGCTAGAGCAATTAGACAATATAAGGAAGTCAAAGGGATACAAATTGGAAAGGAAGAAGTCAAACTATCACTATTTGCAGATGATATGATCGTATACTTAAGTGACCCCAAAAACTCTACTAGGGAACTCCTACAGCTGATAAACAACTTCAGCAAAGTGGCTGGCTACAAAATCAACGCAAGCAAATCAGTAGCCTTTATATATTCAAAGTATAATCAGACTGAGAAAGAAATTAGGGAAATGACCCCCTTCACAATAGCTACAAACAGCATAAAGTATCTTGGGGTGACTCTAACCAAACAAGTGAAAGACTTATATGACAAGAACTTCAGATCTCTGAAGAAGAAAATTGAAGATCTCAGAAAATGGAAAAATCTTCCATGCTCGTGGATTGGCAGGATTAATATAGTTAAAATGGCTATATTGCCAAAGGCAATCTACAGATTCAATGCTATCCCCATAAAAATCCCAACCCAGTTCTTCATAGAGCTAGAAAGAGCAATTCTCAAATTCATCTGGAATAACAAAAAAACCCAGGATAGCTAAAACTATTCTCAACAGTAAAAGAACTTCAGGGGGATTCAGTATCCCAGACTTTAAACTCTACTACAGAGCAATAGTGATAAAAACTGCATGGTATTGGTACAATATCAGGCAAGCGGATCAATGGAATAGGATTGAAGAGCCAGAAATGAACCAACACACCTATGGTCACTTGGTCTTCGACAAAGGAGCTGAAAACATCCAGTGGAAAAAAGATAGTCTTTTCAACAAATGGTGCTGGTTCAATTGGAGGTCAGCATGCAGAAGAATGTGAATTGATTCATTCTTATCTCCTTGTACCAAGCTCAACTCCAAATGGATCAAGGACCCCCACATAAAACCTGACACACTGAAACTAATCAAAAAGAAACTGGGGAAGACCCTGGAGGACATGGGCACAGGGGAAAAGTTCCTGAATAGAACACAAATAGCTTATGCTCTAAGATCAAGAATTGACAAATGGGACCTCATAAAACTTCAAAGTTTCTGTAAGGCAAAGGTCACCGTCAAAAGGACAAAACGTCAACCAACAGACTGGGAAAAGATCTTCACCAACCCTAAATCCGACAGAGGGCTAATATCTAATATATACAAAGAACTCAAGAAAGTAGAACCCAGAGAACCAAATAACCCCATTAAAAAGTGGGGTACGGAGCTAAACAAAGAATTTTCACATGAAGAACTTCGGAGAGTTGAGAAACACCTTAAGAAATGTTCAACATCATTAATCATTAGGGAAATGCAAATCAAAACAACCCTGAGATTTCACCTCACACCAGTCAGAATGGCTAAGGTCAAAAACTCAGGAGACAGCAGGTGTTGGTGAGGATGTGGAGAAAGAGGAACACTCCTCCACTGCTGGTGGGATTGCAAGATGGAGTAACCACTTTGGAAATCAGTCTGGTGGTTCATCAGATAACTGGGCATGACACTTCCTGAAGACCCTGTTATACCAGTCCTGGGCATATATCCAGAGGATTCTTCAGCATGCAATAAGGACACATGCTCTACGATGTTCATAGCAGCCCTGTTTGTAGTAGCCAGAAGCTGGAAATAACCTAGGTGTCCTTCAACGGAGGAATGGGTACAAAAAATGTGGTATATTTACACAATGGAGCACTATTCAGCCATTAGAAACTATGAATTCATGAAATTCTTAGACAAATGGATGGAGCTGGAGAACATCATACTAAGTGAGGTAACCCAGTCTCAAATGATCAATCATGGTTTGCACTCACTGATAAGTGGATATTAGCCTAGAAACTTTGAATACCCAGAACATAATCCACAAATTAAATGATGTCCAAAAAGAATGGAGTAGTGGACCCTGGTTCTGGAAAGACTCAGTGCAAGGGTATAGGGGAATTCCAGAACAGGGAAGTGGGAAGGGGTGGATGGAAGAACTGGGGGACAGAAGAGGGCTTATGGAACTTGCGGGGAGTGGGTACCCAGAAAAGGGGAAATCATTTGAAATGTAAATAAAAAATATATCAATAAGAAAAAAAAGCAAATCAGACTAGTCAAATTATAGATTATCAGAAATTTTTACTTAATTATCACACTTAAACTTATACAGTTATCTGTGTCTTCTCTGTTTACATAAATCATGTCTTTCTTATGTTAGTTCTGAAAATAACTTTGCATATATACTGGAAAGTGATATGTGTTCAATAGAACATAGAGTCAAATTTGATCAGTTTATTAAAAATTAGAAAGTAAATAGACATGTCCTTTCAAATTAAAGATTAAAGGATGAATGGATAAAATGTGGTACATTTACACAATATTAACAATTTCTAACAGCTCTTAACAAATCTTATCTCCTAAAATATGTAGGGATTGGGTAGAGCTAGAAAAAAAGCATCTTAAGTGAATGTAACCTAGATCCCAAAAGTCAAATGTGGTATGTATCTGCTTTTGCAAGGTGTTAAGTCCGTGATAAGCAGTCTACTATAACCACAGAGTTTAGATAGAGACCCTGACTTGAATAAAGATGTATTTTAGATTGTGAAGTTATTTTCCTCATATAAGAAAAAAGGAAGGAAATATGGAAGAGAAGAGGCAAGAGGACTTCTCGTGATAACATGCCTCTGTTGCATCATTCACACTATGGTAGAATGGTGATGAGTTATAGCCAATACCTGTCAGCTAACAGCACTTCTGGAACAGCATGCTCTTCCATGACAGTAAAATAGAACAGAGCTTCCCATAGCTATGTGAGGGAGCAGCATTAGAGGATTTCTGAATGAAAGAGGGTAAAAAGAGAATTCAATCATTTTAGTCAACCTTTCTCATCACTATAAAAAAGTCCCTGGAAGAAGCAACTTAAGAGGGTAGAGGTTTATTTTGGTTCACGGTGTTTAGTCCATAGTGGTGGGAAAGGCATACAAATATTCATTCTTATGAACAAAATCATGATGGCATCAGGTTCTGAATAGAGTGGTCAGGGACCAGTAAGCCCAAACCAAAAGTGAAGCAGAACTGTAGCCCTCAAAGCCTATAACTAGTCTTCTATCCAGGTGCAACTGTAAAAGTTTCCACAGCTTCTTCAAACAATATTAAAATAATTGAAAATCAGTAAAAAGCAGATAAAGTTAAGGAACGTTTATTAAGATCTGTTATGGTTTAAATGTGAAATATCTTATCACCAGGCTCCAGCGTTAGTGTTCTTGTTCTTTAGCTGGTAGCGAAAGTTTTTATGCTCTTATCTAGAAAACCTTTAATATCTCTTTTATGTTATAAATTGTTTTGCAAATATGATTAATAATCTTGATATAAAATATATTCTACAGGAATGGAAAGATTATTTAGAAGTTAAGAGTATATACTGTTCTTTCTAACAATCTAAGTTTGGTTCCCAGAACCTGCATGAGGCAGTTCATAACTACCTATAACTTTACCTCCAGGGCATTCAACATCTTTGACGATGCTGATGTTTGAACCCATGTACACAGACACAGACAGACAGGCAGACAGGCAGACAGGCAGACAGACAGACAGACAACACACACACACACACATACACACATGAATATAATTAAAGTAATAGAAATAAAATAAAGTATTCTGTATTATTATACTGATTCTAATGTAATCCCAGTCCCTTATAAGGAGACAATTGTCACTATAGGAAGAAGTAAACATGGAAACAGAATGCCAAGTTAGAGAACCTGGCAAAGTTAGGAATTGTGAGAGAGAGTCTCCCATACATGAACTCAAAGGGGGTCAGTCCCAAAGAATAGGACATATTCCTGACCCTATGGAGGTTAAAAGGGAGAAGAGCCACCCAGTCCCCACTAAGTCTCCATTATTAGTTTGGTAAGGATATCTTTTAGAGTTCTATTCATCCTCTCTACTTGTCCTGAACTTTGGGGCCTCTAAACCCAATGTAATTTCCAGTCCACTCCAATGGTCCTTGTCGATTCTTTATATTAACTGAGCAGTGGAGGTAAGTCCATTATCAGAGACCAGCGTGGCTGGCATACCATATACCTAGGAAGAATATCTTGTAATACCTTCTTGATCACTGTCTGAGCCTTTTCATATTTGGTAAGGAAGGCCTCAGTCCATCCTGAAAATGTATCTACAAGCATTAAATATCTACTTGTGTCTATATTTGTCTGGTTTTACTCCATTGGAGTCCATTTCCCAATGAGCACCCAGTTTGGCACCTCTCTGAGAGGAGCCTTTTTCTTTGGGCTGATTATCTGCATTGGTGAGTTTGCATGAATGCTACTAACCTGAGGAACTCTTGGACCTCCCATCTGGAAGTCTGAGTTGGGATACTTAGGATGGTCTCTTTTCAGGCCTCTGACAGCTAGTGTTGCCTCATCAAGATATAGCTTCTGTTCACGTGGTTGGGCCTTTTTGGCTGATGCTCCATACCTCAGATCACCTAGAGCTGCCAGTCTGTCTGCTGTGCTTTACTAGCATTTTTTCAAGGTCTCTGCTGACACCAAGATTTTTCAAGGTCTCTGCTTATACATATTATAAGAGGATGATCTGGGAGTGTTCCCACACATACTCACCTAGGTCTTCATATAGGCCTCATCGAAGATTTTGGGCAAATTCCTGCATCCCTGAGGTAGCCAGATCTGGCTAAGCTTTCCATTCAATCCCTTATCTGGATCATGCCATTCAAACATGATTCAACAGCAGCTGGTTCTTAGGCACTAGGGGTTAGGAATTGTGGGATGGATGTCCATGACATGCTTCCTGACCTGTCGAATGTTCTGCACTATTCTCTAGTAATTGGAGTTGGGCTTTCAAACTGGCAGGAACGGGGTGTTTCATAGGGACTGGTATGAGGATCCCCAAGTCTCTGAGTCTGCAAATGTGGGAAGTGATCCCTTTTTGGTTTCCTGTGGCATCAGATATTGTCTAAACCAACTCAATTGGCCTTGGTTTTATTTCTATCCAAGTTGCGGTTTATTTCTATCCAAATTGGATCCAGTCCCATACCCTAAGTCTCTGCCCATACTAAGGGGAACTATGCCCATGTGGAGACTTCTTCTCCAGGTGGTTTAGCTTTTTGGTGTTGTCTATATTCATCTAATGATTGTCCATCTTGACTTGTGATAGAGACTCCATTGGGGTTGAAAGTAATTTGGGTTCCAATTTTGGTTAGCAAATCTCTTCCCAATAGGGGTTAAGGTATTCAGGCATGATTAAGGAGTAGAATACCCAGTCAATTCTGAGGTTGACTGTTCTTCATATAATCCATTTACCATATATTCATGCATGTTGCTCCCTGTACCATGACTTTTTGTTTGACAATTTTCTGTGAGCCTCTGTGAAGATTGAATGGTGGGCTCCCATATGTACTTCAAATTTGATGGATTTCCCATCCATTTTAATGGTTTCCCTAGGTTCAGGGAGAGCTATCCCTGTAATCTCCCCCTAGTCACTCAGTTCCTCTATTTCCAGCCCTTTTGTTTAACTCCCTCCTGGTTTTCAGAGAGAGTTTTTGGAAGAATCATTGATCCAATGTCCCATCTCTTTGCAGTATGGTGATTGCTTTTTTGACTTAGGGGCTTATCCTCAGTGGAAATTTTCTTACCTTTATCTCCTGTCAGATGCTGAAATTGCCAATGTTTTTTTTTTTTTTTTTTTTTTGCTTCAGAGTCTGGTTGGGCATGTCTGCTTGGCATTTGCATGAGCCTGTCTGGCTTCTGGGGTCTCTAAATTGTTAAATACTTTTTCTACAACTATCATCATTTCTTGTAGGAAATTTTTTTCTTGCATCCTGTCTCTCCTTTGTAACTTATGTTTTATGTCTGGCACAACTTGGTTGACAAAAGCTGTCATCATTGCTGCCTTATTTTCAGGTGATTCTGGGTTTAGCAGTGTATAGGTCGAAAATGATTGTTTTTATAAAGGCTGTGGGAGACTTTTTCTTCTTCCTGTCTAATGTCTATTTTAGCCAAACTGGTTGGGTGGTGAACATCTGCCCAGAGTCCCTCCATTAGAGTCTGGAGGTAGACCCAGAGCCTCTTCTTATCTTCAGCAGAATTGAAGTCCAAGTTGTGTCTATATAAAGGAACCACTAATCAATTGGTTAGTAGTAGGGGTCCTATTCTTGCCTGGATTCAATTTCTGAGTCTCATTGATAATTCTCTCCCTTTCTTTTGTGGTGAAGAGAATCTGCAGTCGCTCTGGAAAACTATCCCAAGAAGGTTGGTAGATGAAAATTACTAAATCTAAAATATTTATGAAACCCTTTGTCCTTTCTGAAAAAGTAGGGTTTTGTATCTTCAAACTGTATCATTAGTAGAAAAAGGCCAGTGTTATATCAGCTGATTCCTCTGGTCATATGGGGGGCACCATGGTTCTAAGGGGAAGGAATCATGGTGATATCTGGTGTTTCATGACTGACCTGTTCCCTAGCAATCCATACACCAATCTCCTGGTATGGGGGGGACTAATTTAGGGTGTGTCCCTGTGGTGCTGCTTCTGCTTTAACCCCTTCTAGTATAGGTTGTAGGGTATCAGGGGCTAGTGGCTGGTGCTGGTGGTGGTGGGGAAAGGAGAAACAGAATTCTGCATCCCAACTATCCTGCAATACAGAGTACAGGGGGTCTGTTTGTTTAAGTCTCTCTGTCTTGTATTCTTGAACCATCAGGATATGCTTCTGTGGGAGAAGAGTTTTCAGTCAGGTAGATATGTTGTCACCAGGAGGTGACGGTACTTGGTCTAGGTGTACAAGTTGGCTTTACATAATGTCTTTGACCCTCCAGATAAAGAGTGTATCCCACATTCTCGCCTAACCCAATCAACCTGGAAGTCTGCCACTCTGGTTAGTCTGTTCTTTCTGACTTCTAGTCCTAAGTCTCTACCCCTACTTTTAAAGTCTCTAATTTGTCTTGGAAAACAGGCAGGGGGTTCCCATTGTTCTACATTCAAACACAAGACAATATGTCAGACACAACACAAATAGCAGCCAGTAAAACACAGAAATATTAATGGCAGTGAGCATACAATACAAAAAATAGAGACTACTGCATAATGCCTAGAAACAGGTGTGACCCAAAGCATTTTCCCAGAGAACCTAGAGGGATGTAGTCCCTTACTACTGGGTAAGGGAGGTCTCATGACCCTTGTTAGCCTTAGGGGTGAATTGCATCTACTTAGATCCATTTGGCAGTACTAAGTCACAGGCTTAAAGATTTACTAGAGGAAAAATAGCAAGACAAAAACTACTCAGAGCACACTTACCAATCAGTCTTTGACTCCAGAGGTCGGGGAGTTTCTGGTATGGTGTGTCCTGGGGGATCCCTGATGAGCCCCCAAATGTTAGGGTCTAAGAATTGCTGAAGAATGATATCCTGGACTCGAATAGTATGTAAAAGAAAAGAGCAATTATTCAGCTGAATTTCCTGCATGCAGATGCAGATGTCTTCCCATTTGGGAATGGAGAGCTTTGGTGGACTCACTGCTCCAGCTTTTATTGTGAGGAGAATTCTAGGGAGGGATTTTTGTCCATTTACCTTGATTGTTTAGCTTTATCTCTAGGTTTCTGGCTGATTCTACCATTGGTAAGGCTCTAGAGACTTCCCAGGGGATTAGTTACTCATTCTAGCTACCTATTTTTACTTCAGGCTAAATGACAAGATGTCCTTGGATTGACTGCCAGTGACTGTGATTGGCTCACCACAGGTTCTAGATCTGGGTTCTTATTTCTAGGAAACAGAAACTTAGGCCCAGTCTCCCAAACTGGCAGTTTGCAGCTTGACATGTAGTCAGCCTGACTCTAGCTAACTGAGTCCTCTCAATTCTGACAGGGTAAAGTTGTTTGGATATACATTTTGCTAATTTCGAGTGAAAATGAACATTTTTTAGGTACTTATTAGCCATTAATATTTATTCTTTTAAGAACTTTGTGTTCACAACCCTGGTCCATCTTTTTTGAATGGCTAATTTACATTGTTATTGTTTTATTGTTGTTGCTTCAAATAATGTTCAATGCATAGCTACAAAAGATTCTTTACCCTTACGTGGGCTTGCCATTTACCTGATAAATTGTTTCTTTTGTTGTGCAGAAGCTTTTAATTTTATGAAATCCTACTTGTCAGTTTTTGGCTTTAATTCTTGGTCAAATGGATTTGGCAGAAAGATTGCAAGTGCTGGAAGTACAGGAAATTTGCTCTGAGATTGTATCACTTAAAATTACCAAAAGCCATATCTAAGATATTCCATCAACATGACAGGCTAAACATGCCCTTGTATTGGTCAGGGTTCTCTAGAATCACAGAACGTATGGGTGCTCTCTATATAGTTAGGGAAATTGTTGATGACTTACAGTCTGTAGTCCAACTCCCCAAGAATGGTCAGCAGCAGTTGTAGATGGCAGTCCAAGACAAGGATCAAGCAGTTGCTCAGTCCCATGAGACAAGCAGGCAAGGAAGGAAGAGTGAGTCTTCTTCCAATGCCCTAATGCAAGTCTCCAGCAAAGGGTGTGGCCCATCTTAAAGGCTTGTGCCACCACGCCTTTAATCCCAGATGACTTTGAATTTGGAGATCTCCTTGTCTTAGTCTCTGGAATTCATAGCTACTATGCTTCAAGTTCTCCATGCCAAGATCCAGGTTAGAAACTTGTATCTCTGAGCCTCCAGATTAGGATCAAAGGTGAGCCTTCCAATTCTTGATTGTAGTTCATTCCAATATAGTCATGTTGACAACCAGGAATAGCCACTATACCCTTAAAGGGAATGACACTTAAAGACACACTAACATAGAGTTGAGGAAATCTTAAAAGGTTTCATGCCTAGACAAAGAACTACAGGCAATAAATGATTGCTAAAAAATGGAGAATCACTTCCCTTTCAGTAACCAGTACAGTAGTCATTATCAAATATTAAATAGTTAGCTTTGAAAACATATATATATATACATATCATTATTAAGCTGTTAGTATTAGATTATTAGTAAATATTTCGTGTGTGTATGTGTGTGTGTGTGTGTGTGTGTGTGTAAGAAAAATTAAAGAAAAAGTGCCCATGGGTTTTAAAGAATATTAGGTCATTACAATGGAGAGTTAGTAGGGAGGGGAAAAAAAGGAGAATTTTATAATTTTAATTATAGCCTCAAAAAAATAGAATTAAAAAGCTAGAAATATATAGAGATAAGCGTTCTGAGCTCCAACAGAAGACAGCTCAGACTACATGTTGATTTGAGTATAATTGAATTCATTTCCAACTTCCCCACTCTGAACTGCAAAAAATAAATTTGAGTTGTTTTATGCTATTGAATTTGAGGTCACTGGCTCCATCAGCAATAGGAAGGTAACACATTATTGCAATAAAAATGTATGAAGCAGAATGAGGCCATGGAAAGGAGCATATTCAACCTATTTTAAAGAACTAAAAAAGCTTGTAGTTTATATAAATAAAATCAAGACATTTCAAAGTCAATTATTTACCATATTTCATGGGTATAAAACAGTATATTACAGAGAGAAAAAAGTTTTACAAATAATGAGGGAGAATAAAAAACAGGAAATTCTTGGGAGTTGTATTTGAATGGTCAGGATACACTCTGCATGCAAATAATGTGGAAACAAAAACAAAACAAAAACCAAACAAACAAACAAAAACAAAACAGATGGGCCAAACTACAAAGAAGGAGAAAAATGTGATAAATAAATTTCTATTAATTCTACCCTCATGTAGATAAGATGGGAAAGCTTAAAATATCAGCATATTAGGATCAGTGGAGCTCTAATTTTTGTTTCTGGAAAATCTTTGGACAGTGAATGAAATGGACTAAATTCTGCTGGAGCCTTCTAGATGAAAACCACAGAGGACAAAAGACTTTAAGAATCAGGTTTCATATATACCTTAGAGACCATGAGAACTAAAGGTCAGAATGTGTCAGCCACACGTGTGAGAAACAAAGTGGCCCATTTTCAACCATAAGTTCTAAACTTGCCTTTCTAGTGAATTTTAACTCTCTTCCTATGTTTTATGATAGCAAAATAAGGTCACCGTGTTCAGCCTGGCCCTCGGTATGAGTCTGTGCAACCATACACAATTGGAAAGCCAGTTTGCAATGTGAAGAAGTGAATGACTATTCAGTGACAGTTTTGTTTTATTATATTTTCCTGTGAAGAGATGTAACAGAACCAAAGAAATATAGATTACTTTATAATTTTTAATACATTAAAATATAGAGCTATATGTTCATAGAAATTTTCTTGGTAGAAAAATAAAGAAATTCCAATTTCAATATTTTGGAGTGGAAGATCTGGTTATAGAGGGCTTCTGATAATTATCATCTGAACTTGACTGGACATGATGTCTTCATTTGTGTCTGCTGAATGTTATCTATTCCAACATCTGAGAGAATTTCAGGATCAGAGAAACAATTCCAAAGCAAAGTGGCCTACCCTCTTTGTGGATGACAACATGTTGTCACTTGAGAGCATGAATTACATACCAAAAAAAAAGAAGATTAAAGGCTTTACTCATAACTACTTCTACTAGGAGATAAGTCTCCATCCTTAAATATTTCTGGTCCTCATATTTCGGGCCCAGATTACAATTTACACTATTGACAGTTTAGCTCTGTGGTCTGCAAATGACATGACTGTCTTACTCTTGTTACTAATTTTAAATATCAACTCATCCACATACATGTGAGCCAATATAATCCTTTGTGTTTATTAGTTTTAAATCTTTACTTTGCAAAGCTCTGCTTTCTTAAAGTTGTATTTTGGACATAACACTATTACAGGATCAATATTGTTTAAATATTAAAGAACTGTTTTAATAGATAGTTATAGATAGCCTTAGTTTTGTAGAACTCCTTGTCACAACTTTTACCTAAACAGCAAGAACTATTTTCCACAGTGTTAATAAATTAACAAATCCCACAATTTAAACATGGGACTTTGTGTGAGACCTAAAACCATGTTAAAGAAAGTCTCCCATATTTTTCTATGCTTCCATAGTAGTTGCGTGATCTGTTTCACGGTGCGGTGCGGTGTCATAAACTAGACAGTGAGCCTACTGAAGTCGCCACCGGCCATTTATTACTCACTGAATTGCTAGTATACACATTTGGTATTGCTACCTACATGCATTTCTATGTACATAGTAGCTGCCTATAAATGTGTGAAAATTATTTATAAGGAAATAGACTTATTTACAAATATTTTCTGTCTACACACCATTTCCTATATCCAGAAGCATCCAGTCCATGCTTCATACAATGAATTTTCTGATGGTCATAGCCCTACTGTATGTTTGGGTGCTAGAGATTACACATGTTCCATTAACTTTTAATTTAATAAATGTACCTGTAGTTTTCTTTTAGTGTTCAAAAATGTTTATAAGAGGTAGCTGTGATTCATATTCCAGTAACTACATTTTGCTTTTCATAAGAAAAAATAGCTCTTAGATTGCAATAGAAACAAATAAACAAATAAAACCACTACTGTTTATTAAGAAAGGCCAGGCTGGATCATACAGAATTTATCCATTTATAAAGCATGATAAACTCACTACATATTCATGAAATGTTCTAATTTTACTAGTTTTCATAGTTTCTAATTAGATTATCTATACTTTATTATTTTATACAATTCTATTACTGATTAAATAACTTAATTATGACAAAATCCCTTGGCTAATTTAACAGATATTAAAAAAATGTGGTGGACCAGCTGATGGAAACTGATCCAGAGACCCACAGCCAAACACTGAATGGAGGTTGGAGAAACCTGTGGAAGAAGAGGAGGAAAGATTAAAGGAGCAAGAGGGGTCAAGGACACCACAAGAAGGCCTGCAGAATCAACTAACCTGAGCCCATGGGGACTCATAAAGAATGAACTGGACTAAACCACCAACCAAAGAATACACACATGGAGGGACCCTTGGCTCCAGCTGCGTATGTATCAGAGGATAGCCTTGTTGTACTTCAATGAAGGCTCGGTGCCCCAGCTTAGGGGAATTCAAGGTCAAGGATGCTGGAGTGAATGGGTTAGTGGGGTTGGGGGGAAGGAAAGGGGATAACATTTGAATTGTAAATAAACATTTGAAATGTAAATAATGTAAATAACAAATGTAAAATAATGAATGAACTGCCAAGCAGAGAACTTGAATGGGATAAATGGGATTGACCTAGGCTCCCTGCACACACAAAACAAGTGTGCAGCTTGGTCTTCCTGTGGGACTCCTAAAGCAGGAGCAGGAGCTGTCTCTGACTACATTGCCCACCTACAGGCTCCTTTCCAGTAACTGGGCTGCCTTGTCTAGCCTTAAGAGAAGAAGATGTACCAAATCTCACCACAACTTGATGTGCCCAGGCTGGTTGATATCAATGGAAAGCCTTCCCTTTTCTGAGGGGAAAGAAAGAGGGGCTCAGGTGGAGGGGAGGAGAGAGGAATGGACCTAGAAGAGAAAGGAAGGAGAAGATGCAGTTGGGATGTAAAGTAGATAAATAATTTAATCTATAACAAAAATATGGTAGTTATTTTTCTAACCTAATAGCACTAATGTATTATTATTCTTAAAATGCAATATTAATATGATTTCTAAGAAAGTCTACCATTTCAAAGTCAAAAGTCATTAAAAATATTGTTTCACGAGATATTATGAAATAAAACACATGTTCATCTTAATGTGGTTTGTCATTGCAAAGTATTCACTTTATATATTCTTGGGAAAATATCTGAAAAGTTTACATCAAATATAAATAAAAATCGCCTCAATTAGATAGTACCTAAAGACTTAACAGTTTCCATCTTTAAATGAATAGGAAATACTTTTGAAATTATAAAATTGATACTATCTATAAAACTAAGGAAAATTGCATTGTAGTTGCTTCATAATTTTATGCTGCTATGCATAAAATACAAATGAGTAAAGTGCGCTTTAATATTCTGCGTAGTATTAAGTAGTATCTTTCTTAGAAGTTCAATAGCAGAGCTTTGTTTTAGAATTCTAATCACTGATATGACCAATAGTCAAGTGCCATGCAAAATGTATCTTTATTTTACTCACATATAACTCAGACCATTTTACCTAAAATATTTTTGTTTATAACAGATGGAAATTATTTGTTCCCAAAAGAAATTAAAAAAAACTGAGAAATTAAAAACAAAATGAAAAAAATATCAAAAACTAAAGGAAAGAGAAAGATATGATGGTCCAAGCCTATAGGGAGGCTAAGGATTACACTAAATTAAATTCTAGGATGCATGGTTAGTTCCAGCTAGCAATATATATCAAGGGCTTCATTCAAACAACGCAAATAACCAAAGCAACGATGGAAATGAGACCTATGTCACTAGAAGATGCCCTAATGCCTGTTTTATCAAGCTTCAGTTAAAATTCCAAGTTTGTAATTCATTCAGGAGAATTTT
Source organism: Apodemus sylvaticus (assembly GCF_947179515.1). Lineage (NCBI taxonomy): Eukaryota > Metazoa > Chordata > Mammalia > Rodentia > Muridae > Apodemus > Apodemus sylvaticus. Next base: position 104,705,493 of record NC_067474.1, read on the forward strand.
ATGCAGGTGATCCTGGTGTTAGGTCCATTGAAAATTGTTAAGTCAAATAGCGTGGACATGTTCACGGAACACTATAGCTCAACCACACAGCAGATTGACCATCTCTGGTGTGTACTCCTACTCCTCAGTGTGGAATGAAGATTGAATCCAGAAAATAGTCAAAATTCAAAATCTAAATACATTTTCTACTCATTTTTTATTCCTTATCAGTCATGCATGTGTTGAGGGTGTGGAATAGCTAGAAGGACCCACATGTAGCATCATACATAAAACAATTCAGATACATCCTAGAGCAATGCTTATAAAAAATTCCACAAAAAATATGAAAAAGTCTTTACTATGTTGATTTAGAGGAGGATTTATTAGACATAATAAAATGTAAATGACCACTTATATATGTATATATATATGTGTGTGTGTATATATGTGTGTGTGCATATATATGTGTGTGTATATATATGTGTGTATATATTATAATATATATAAAATATATTGGATTTGAATAAAATAAAATCTTAAGGTTTGTGAAAAACTAAAAAAAAAAAAAAAAAGAAACAAACACATTAACAAATAACCAACCACACTGGTTTCAATGAAAATAACTGATGAATATTACTATATAGAATACATAAGGAACACTTTAATTAAAATCATAAAAAGAAACACAAAATAATAAAAATTACTATATGGCTTTAATAGGAAATTCAGTTGAACCAGCACCATTTGTTGAAAAGGCTATTTTTTTTCCACTGGATGTTTTCCGCTCCTTTGTCGAAGATCAAGTGACCATAGGTGTGGATTCATTTCTGGGTCTTCAATTCTATTCCATTGGTCCACTTGCCTGTTGCTGTGCCAATACCATGCAGTTTTTAACACTATTGCTCTGTAGTATTGCTTGAGGTCTGGGATATTGATTCCCCCAGATGTTCTTTTACTGTTGAGCACAGTTTTAGCTATCCTGGGTTTTTTGTTATTCCAGGTGAATTTGAGAATTGCTTTTTCTAACTCTAAGAAGAACTGAGTTGGGATTTTGATGGGGATTGCGTTGAATCTGTAGATTGCTTTTGGCAAGATGACCATTTTAACTATATTAATCCTGCCAATCCAAGAACGTGGAAGATTTTTCCATTTTCTGAGGTCTTCTTCGATTTCCTTCTTCAGAGACCTAAAGTTCTGCTCATACAGATCTTTTATTTGTTCAGCTAGAGTCACACCAAGATACTTTATATTATTAGTGGCTATTGTGAAGGGTGTCATTTCCCTAACTTCTTTCTCCGCCTGTTTATCCTTTGAGTATAGGAAGGCTACTGATTTGCTTGAGTTGATTTTATTACCAGCCACTTTGCTGAAGTTGTTTATCAGCTATAGAAGTTCTCTGGTGGAGTTTTTTGGGTCAGTTAAGTATACTATCATAACATATGCAAAGAGTGATAATTTGATTTTTTCCTTTCCAATTTGTAACTGGAGGTTAGCATGCAGAAGATTGCGAATTGATCCATTCTTATCTCCTTGTACTAAGCTCAACTTCAAGTGGATCAAAGACCTTCATGTAAAACCAGACACACTGAAACTAAGAAACTGGGGAAAACCCTTGAGGACATGGGCACAGGGGAAAAGTTCCTGAAGAGAACACCAATAGCTTAGGTTCTAGGATCAAGAATTGACAAATGGGAACTCATAAAATTACAAAGTTTCTGTAAGGCAAAGGACACTGTCAAAAGGACAAAAACGGCAAACAACAAACTGGGAAAAGATCTTCACCAACCCTACATCTGATAGAGGGCTAATATCCAATATATACAAAGAACTCAAGAAGTTAGACCCCAGGGAACTAAATAACCCTATTCAAAAATAGGGTGCAGATCTAAACAAAGAATTTTCACCTAAAGAAATTCGGATGGCTGAGATGCTCTACTATGTTCATAGCAGCCCTATTTATAATTGCCAGAAGCTGGAAAGAACCCAGGTATCCCTCAACAGAAGAATGGATGCAAAAAATGTGGTATATCTACACAATGGAGTACTATTCAGCCATTAGAAACAATGAATTCATGAAATTCTTAGGCAAATGGATGGAGCTAGAGAACATCATACTAAGTGAGGTAACCCAGACTCAAAAGGTGAATCATGGTATGCACTCACTAATAAGTGGATACTAACCTAGAAAACTGGAATACCCAAAACATAATCCACACATCAAATGAGGTACAAGAAGAAAGGAGGAGTGGCCCCTTGTTCTGGAAAGACTTAGTGAAGCAGTATTCGGCAAAACCAGAACGGGGAAGTGGGATGGGGTGGGTGGGAGGACAGGGGGATAGAAGGGGGCTTACGGGTCTTTCGGGGAGTGGGGGGCTAGAAAAGGGGAAATCATTTGAAATGTTTCTTCCTACCTCTATGTGCTGGATTAGAAGTAGATTTCCTCACTTCAAATTAACCAAAAACACATCAAATATTTGTGCCCCCCATTTTTGGGTTTTAGTTAATTCCAGATGTAATTAGTTGACAACCAAGAATATTTACCACAGTAGTAGTCTTCATTTCTGGGCAAAAGATGAAGCTAGCTGAAACACCAACACCTTAAGCTGGTAGGAATGAGTGTGTGTTTCATGGATGTCTTAACTTCCTTATTCCCATTTCCTATTGCCTTGTCATGTATTCTTTCCCTGTCTTTGAATGATATGTCTTGTTGTTGTGGTTGCTTTCCCTGTGTGTCTCATATTTGTGTCAGTTTCAGACACACACATCAGCTCACATCACAGTAACTGGTCAGTTTTTTGGTTTTTTTTGGTTTTTTTTCGTTTTTTTTTTTTTTTTTTTTTTTTTTTTGATGGCTGCCTTATTACTTCCTTCATTTATTCCGCTGTCTTTCCCTTGTAAGACAAGGACCCCGCAGATCTACATGCTCTCTTGCTCTGAGAAATTATTTACCTTTTAGTTCCAAGTTATTTACTTCTATCATTAATTTAGGAAAAACAATCCTGCAATAAGCATAACCTAAGAGACATTTTTCAAAGTCTTGAAAATTTTTCTACAAAATTTAAATTTGTAATGTAATACAACATTGCCCTCCTGTCTCCTTTTTCAAACCAAATAACTTCCTAAAATACTTTTACATAATGATTTGATAGCAAAATATTTTCCTGCTTCATTCTACTTTAAATATATAAATACTAATATTCTAGTTTCTTCTAGCCTGCTATAATGAAATATTTTCAACAAAGAAATTTAGAGAACAGTTTATTTGGTTCACATTTCTAATCCATCTTTCAGGGACATCAGAGAAGGAATTGAAAGCAGAACACATGCAGGAATGCCTGGTGGCTCATTTTCTGGTTTCCACTTTTACACAGCCTAAGCCAAGCTGCCTAGACACAGTATTGCCTGTAGTAGACAGAAGCCTCCAATGTCAGCTATTAATCAAGATAATGCCCTAAGGATATGCCCGCAGGACAAACTGACAAGGCTATTGTCCACCTGGCATTTCTTTCTTCTCAGGTGCCACAAAGTTGTTCTAAGTTGACAGAAAGAAAAAAAAAAAACAACCAGGACACCAAAACATTATTTTAAATATAAATATCATGTTATATAAGTTTACAAAATTATTCTTTATTTTCTTTTAACTAGATGTTTTGATTTGCTAATCTCTAGCCATATCTAATTTCATTTATTAGAAACTAATATTTTTGTAAGATTTAGAAGACTGTGATAATTAAATGAATTTAGTAAGGTATAAAGTTGAGCAGAATCATATCTTTGGTCTAAGAACTTTGATTTTAGTTGAGATGTGTGTGTGTGTGTGTGTGTGTGTGTGTGTGAGAGAGAGAGAGAGAGAATATCTTTCTTGCTTATAGAAGTCAGGGTATAACTACTTGCAATTTGGAAACTCAGCTCACCAGATTATTTGAATGAAGAATGCAGTACATGTATATTATTATGTATCAGTTTAACAACAATTCTAAAATAACTTACATTCTAAAGTATTTAAGCAATTCTAAATTAAATGACAATCTCTCTTACTTCAAGGTCACACTCTGACTCTAAATGGATACCTAATATCATAGATAGTAACAATGCCTATCTCTACTATACTTTCTTATATATACATGTCTGTGATAATGGTTATGTTACACATTAGATACCGAAAGAAGTTAAGCATAGTAAGCTTTAAATAGAGCAATTATTATGCAATTATGTAAACATATTCGCTTGGTATATCTTACTTCACAGTACTCATGCTTCTTTTCATGATGATGTAAGATAACAATGCTTGCCTGAGGCAATGGTGTGGTCAATGACAGGCACTATGAGACAGTGGGCTACTAGTATCTGAAAACACCTAAGATCATGCAGCATTTATGTTGTGTGATTTTTTTTTTCCTTAAGTGGTGGGCTTTTACCTTTCCACTTAAGGTCATATTGTAGATCCTGTTTGATGGAATCAAATTGGCATTTCCAATGCTTTTGCATATTGCATCACTATAAAGCACAAAAAGTACTATTGAAGCATCAGGTCTACTACAGCATAGCAGTTCTTCCTGCTACTTGTCAGTTTCCTTTGTACTGAAAAAATATTCCCTCTACGCAAAAGAGAGCAAGTAAGATGCTTGAGAGACTTAGGAGATAAAAGGTCACAAGTATGGCAGAACAGAAACTTAGAAGGTTCTCATTTGCTCCTCTCTAGATATATAAAAAGGAATAAACACATACTGTGGGGACAGGGTTGGAGTTGGGGATAATGACCAGTGGAGTTGAAGAGACAAGATCCCCCTACTGTCAAACTGCCTGGATGCCTCCATGTTGGATGGACATTTAGAAATGAAACTGTTTTTCATTCATTCCTGTTGTGGCTAGGCCTGGACTTCTATTTTGATGCTAATTCCACTCCTGGGAGGGGCTGTGGAGTTAATCAAGTATACAGGTGCCTTGAGAGCCTTCTCCCCACCTTAACTTTTCAAATAATGGCTAGTGCCAATGATTGGGCAGGAGGAAGGAGGAGGAGCTGAGAGTTTGGGGGAGGAGAAAAAGAAAGGGGGAAAAGAGGATCTTCAGAGAGGAGGGAGAGAAGCTCCTGGCCTGGAGAAACCACAAGTTATATGGGATATCATAGATGGGAATAGAGTAGTGTAGTTGGAGATCTGCCCAATCTAGGCTTATAGCTTGTGTTGATATTGATTGAGTTGAGATTTCTTTTACAGGGGAATTGGGATAGAAAAATACCGCAACACATTCCTACTTCTATGAGTAACCCCAATAAAAGCTCTTTGGTTCACCAATATATACATATATCAATAAATACGCTGTAGAAATGATACTCCAAGGGGAAGGGAATAGATGGTTCCATGATTAAGAGTGCTTTCTGCTCTGGAATTGACTGGAGTTTCCTTACCAACACTCATATCAGGAGTTCATACTCTAATGTAATTATTGTCCCCAGAGGAAATGGTCCCACCTTCTGGCCTCTGAGCACACCTGCATACATGCATACAGGTACACTCACATAAAATAAATTTAAAAAAATGTCAAAAAGACAGCAGCTTTCTTGAAGTGAGTTCAACTAACAAACACACTTAAAAAAATTACTAGTAGTGCTGGTAATTGGTTTTATAATAATTAATGAAGCCATTCATAGGAAGTACCTTTGGAGATCGACACTGTTCTACTTGCTCTCCTTCCCTAAAATTATATTCATTGTCATTCCATTATTTCCTTTCTGACTAGGTCCATTTATTTTTATTTCCTACACAGCACCAGATATGAATATATAAATATTATATTCACAAACACATAATTGCAGCATCTAATCTGAATATAATTTTTTGAAACATTAAAGTCATTTTAACACATCAATTTTAAGCAACCATGACACTTCTTGTGGAAGATGTCTATATACTCAGCTACTCATGTGGTAGTAAAATACATACTGTTTCTTCTAAAAGCTAGCAATTCCTGACTTACTTTATATGAACAAATACACCAGTGTAATGTGGTGTCACCTTTGGTTATATTAAGTCACCTTCTGTTTTCTGCATTATAATTTAGCTTTGATAAAATGATTGCTTGAAGAAACTCTAATTTGTATCCCTCTGATTCCTTTTCATTGTAACTTATCTAACATCTGGCAGGAAGGAGAGTGGCTCACTCTTAAGCTTTAAGCTGGCACAATTTATTCTTCATGGGGCCAAATCTCTTTGCAGCTGTCTGCAAGTTACTGGCAGCTCCAAAAGACGATGAAATGTATAAAAGTTAAAGGGTAAAATACTACACTCTGTACCCAGCAGAGGCCTGGAATTCTCTAGCACAGTCTGAAATTATGAATGCTTTCCCTAGCTAAGCAGTGAGTGACACAACGGATTAAGATAAAAACATGACCCAGAAGCCAGAGACAGCAGGACTTGTCAAGTCTATGTCAAAATATTCTGATTAGAAGGAACATGCACCCAAAACAAGTTCACTTCCTGCCCTTTCTTACCTGGGAACAGACTGGGAATGTTGGTTTTATTATAAAGTGCAAGAGTTTTGTCATGCAGCGTTTTCGCAGGTCTTCTGAAATTTTGATGGCTGTGCTATTTAATATGAATGGAAAATCTTGCCTTATATTTCCACACATATACACACATACATGCTCACACACATGTGATCTTAAATGTAGGCATTGGAATATATCTTCCAATTCCTACATTCAGTTTTTTTTTTTTTTTTTTTTTTTTTTAAGATTAGGGTGAGATGCTAAATCCAAGTTGTTTTTGTTCCTGGTCCATCAGTTGTAGAGTTGTGTAACTAGTGATACACAGTGGGCACCTCTGGTGAGAGCAGTGTTTCTGTAGATATTTAGCATACAGTGGAGACAAAGCTTAGGAAAAGATGCAAAGCAATTACATTTTTTATTGGATATTTTCTTTATTTACGTTTCAAATGTCCCCTTTTCCAGTTTCCCCACCTCACGGAAACCTTCTATCCCATCACCCTACACCTTTTATGAGGGTGTTTCTCCAAACACCCACCCACTCCTGCCTCCCCTCTCTAGATTCCCATACACTGGGGCATCATCTATCTATCCTTCATAGGAACAAGGACCTCTTCTCTCACTGATTTTTGTCAAGGCCATCCTCTGCTACATATGTAGCTGGAGCCATGTGTACTCCTTGGTTGGTGGCTTCGTCCCTGGGAGCTCTGGGGGATCTGGTTGCTTGATACTGCTGTTCTCCCTATAGGGCTGCAAACTCCTTCAGCTCTTTCAGTCTTCTCTCTGACTCCTCCATTGGGGACCCCCATGCTCAGTCCAATAGTTTATTTTATTTCAAAATGTTATTTATCAAAATTCAGCTTTTATGATTCAAGGCAGCCAAGCCCACAGTATAAACATGCAGATGCCCCATTGTGCTATCCTTTTGGATGGAGCAAGGTACCTAATTAAGGCAACAGGTACTACACAGGCTACAAAAGATATAGCTAAAAGCAGAAAAGAAGACATGTGAGTCCTTGTCCTTCCTGTAAATGTTAAAAGACAAAGCAATAAAGCTCACTCTTTCCACAGAATCTTACAGTTTTTTGCAACCGTATTTTCACCACTCAGAACCACATGGGGCAGCTGGTAGTCAAAGGCTCCTGCTGATTTTGAGAATTCAACCCAATATTGCCCTAGGTCCTCAATGCCTTTATAATTAGGTTGATGCCCAAAAACGATTTGAGGACAATGTCTCCCCAAATGCCTTACTTTCTGGAATGCTTAGAAAATTCTAATCCTTCTCCATTTATTACAGTTCTTACTATTTCCTTTTAAAGGGCAAAGCCCCAGGTTTTCTCCTAATAAATAAAAGCCTGCCAGTGCCAGCAGCTACTATAGTGGGTGGCATGAAGGGCAATGAGAGGGTCTGGTTTGGCTGAGGTAGTAAACACTTGTGAATGCAAAGAGATGTGATGCTGACAGTTGAGAAGGAGAATGCACATCTTCTAAGGCACAGTGGCAACACAGACTCATTTTCAGTTTGAATATCTCTGACTGGTCAGAAGTCAGCAAGAGTGCATACACACAAACCATCATTTGTACAGGCAAACAACTAACACACACCAAATGACAGCTTTGTTGCTGAATAAACTGGAGGAGGACAAAAGCAACTGAATCACTTATTTTCTATACTTGGGAGTACAGTTCATAGGTGAAGTTGAAGTTCTATAACACAATCTTTATTAGTTATATTCCCTTCCTGCTTTGTAGAATAATTATCATTTATTCAAATGATTTTTCAAAATGATAAAATAAATTTAAGACAAAAATTCTTTTTGCTTTGCATGGACTTTGGTGGACTGTCTTACATAATTGTAAGATCCATCAGCATTTGTAAAAGATAACTTTCAGAAAAAACTATAAACACTAAAATGGCCTTGGAGGTCATCTAAACGGCCAGGGGAAAGCTTTTAGGGTCTGTGATAATGCTTAAGTGTGCATTATGGTCCTGTCTCTTTCAAGCTCCCAGTTTTCCATTTTCAGTGGTGTTTTAATATTACAGGCCCAATTATTAGATATTGCCTCAGAGTTTACTATTCCTAAATACCAAGTAGTTGCTTTTGGACCTGGTCATCTCTATATGCCAAGAGTAAGCAGAATTTATTTAAAACCAAAGCACTTAAAATTTCAAGTTGTTTCAGTTTTCCCCAATTCTGCCAAAAATTTCACTTATGACAACGGCCTGTGCTGTTACAGTTGCAGCTACCACAACATATTTCAGTTGGCTAATGACTCTGTATGTGTGAGTATGTATGCATGTATGTATGTATGTATGTATGTATGTATGTATGTGTGTATATATATATGTACACACATTTATACACATACATATATATGTTGTAGTTACTACAACTATACATACACACATGCACACACATACGAATACACACAGTTGTAATTTTTTTGAAGCTCTGGGTGATGTTCAGCTGGAATTTTCTGCAAACAGATTTTCCTTTTTACTCTGTTTCTAACACTTAGTTTTTGGTCATATGTAAACAGTAGCTTCAGCAACATCAGGAACAAGAGCTACTATCTACTGAGTACCTAGTATGCACCAATTAGTTTTTAGATAACTTTCTCAATTATTTACTTTATAGAAATATCCCAATCAATGTTCATACAATTTTAATAATTGCCATCTTTCATTAAGTCAAACTAATAATTAGCTACTGAGCTAGCTTATACTCTAATAACTAATTTTCTTAACAAACATAAAAATTGAATTAACTTTGGATTCAAATACTATTTATGTACTAATCACTCATCTTTCACCAAATACCTAGCAGATTAGCAGTCAACAACCTTTTCTAAGAAGACCAAAGAATAGTATCGTAGACTTAACAGTCCATATGGTATCTCTCACAACTACCAACTCTATCCAGTTGTTGCCATGAAAATAGTGAGATGCCATATATGTAAACGGATTTTCATACTCAAAGAAAAATTTACTAAAGAGGCAGTAAACTGCTATGATTCACAGTACTTAGTAATCCCTTTATGAGATGAATGTTAACTAAGCCATTTTCATCTAAATCCATATCTCCTAAGTATATCTTCATTTTATTTTAATCTCTTAAAGTTTTCCCCTCTGAATTCTTAATGATTACTTCTGTCTCTGTTGATTTTCTGCAAGTCCTGTTCTAGCTATTGATTTTGCTGTCTTTCTAGAATTGGTTTAGTCTACACAGTTTGAATTTTTGCTTGCATGTCAAGTTGTTGTTTCCTCTTTTCCTTACAAAATAATCTTGTAACATAGTTGTTTGACAATTTTTAAGAGTTTGGAACTTAAATTCAAACTTCACAGATTCCTGTTTTGCACCCTTTTACTTTCTGGCTATGCCATTTGAGGATACAAGATAAAGAAACTTTTAAGAAGTGGGCCTGTTTGTCTACCACTTTCTGAACAGCTAATGCTATACTGCATGCTTCACTTTCCATGAACTGAGATACTTCTTGTCATGCCTTTCCTGATGTACCTGCATGTGACTGTCTGATATCATGCGCCTAGATAATATTTTCTCTAGTAAGTTTTTCAGATATTTTGGGGACAAGAACACAGAAGTGTCCAATACATGACACGCATTCTTCATTTGCCCCTTCGAATTACTGAATGTGAGAAAATTGAGGTTATAGAAGACTTCATCATAAGAACAGGACCTAATTTATATTATTTCCAGATAGCTTCAGCATGAAAAGTACACCTATGATCACCATCTCTCAGAGATTTTAATTCTTACAAATCAATAATTTCTCTGTTAACCTAGCTAACCACTCAGCCCCTGCTGCATTTGCACCCCATCTTTGTCTATGTGATTTTTCCTTATGTCTGACATAAATTATGACAGTATTTTTTCTTTAATAGTTATGGAAAAAGGGGTTTTTGGAAACTAGAGTCACTATTGGACATTGATTCTAAATTAGGGTTTTCTTAAAATACAAGACCATAAAGCTCAAGGTACGAGATATTTGAGTAACTTGTGAAATGCCTTGATTTGTTAATAGGTTAGCAATAAAGAAAACTATAGCACTAAGTTTGTTTTTCTCTTTAAAGTCACTGCAGTAGCACAGAGATAATCACACCTTCTAACTCTCTATTCATTTTAAGTGAATTCAATTATAAAAAAAGGACACAAAATTATTATAAGGGCTAAAGGAGATAGATGATTCCAATAAAATAACATCTTTAAGACACATCAGGACTGATAGACATATGAGCTCATAGAGATTGGGACAGCATGCATAAGACTTGGATAAGTTCAAGCCAGTATGGAATCTTTAAAATGTCATGAGATCTCACTTTTCTATTGTTGGTCCTGTTTCGTGAATGATGGGGAACCTATTAAAGAAGTTACTATCTGAGACTATAATCTGGTGTAATCTCTATTTTTTTCTCTAGAACATTTTAGGCCTCATACTGACATGGTTGATCCATTTGGCATTGATTTTTCTTCAGGATAAGAGATAAGGATCAAGTTTTATTCTTTTACATGTAAATATCAAATTTTCCTAGAACACTTTTCCCAATGTGCTGGGTTTTTTTCTCTAAAACTTATTTCAATATTTTTATAAAAACCCATATATTTTAGGTGAAAACATTAATAGCAATATTTGTGTATATTAACATCTCATTGCAAGACTCAAGGAGCATCCTGGATGGCAGAGCAGAGGTTAGAGAGGACTGGGAATAGACTTTCTCCTGGAAATGACAGGCCTGCTGTGCTTAGGAAATCATAGCCACTTTGTTCTCTGAAAAAGCCCAGAACACCTTCAAGCCAGCTAACACTCAACTCTGGAGAGTTGTTTCACAAGCCCTGATCGCTCACTAAGAAGCCTGAGACAGGTGAAGCCTTTTAGAGAATGTATACTATTTATTTTAAAGTGTGTCACCTGGTAGGTAATTTCACTCCAACCTCCAGTACATTGTTCCATATTATGGAACATATAGGACTCAGTATAAAAATAACAACAAAAAAAAAGGAAATGAAGCTGGGAGAGCGTGTTGAAGGATGGATTTGGGAGGAGTTAGGAGAACTGGGGTTGAAAATGATCAAGGCATACTACATACATGTATACTTTTATAATTGATACAAATATTATATAAAAACAAACACTTGATTTGAATTTTCATCAAACTGAACTTTGTATCAATATTAAACTTTTATATAACACACTTAAAACAGAAATCCATGAATAACTGAATGATTGAATGCATGCTATAAAACAAACTTAACTACACAGCTTATTAAACAATAAACTGAAACCAATCATCCCACAGATAATTTAAAATGTAGTCACAATATTAACTATAATCTTTTAAAAAATAATACTTTAAAGTAAAATTAATACCCTTTGGTTCCACTAAAGAACTTAATCTCGGCTGTACTTTGATCATGATATTTGTAATGAGTGTCACCTTTTATAGAAAATCCTACGTTGTTCTGATAGACCCTTAAATTTTGTATCTGTCATCCCTCATTGTGGAAATCTTTATTTTTTGCAGCAGCAGATGCATATACTTACAGAAACCCACAACTGGCTAACATACAAAGAACAAGTGAGCATAGGGTATCCAGTCCTAAATGACACATCTACAATATTACCACCATACTTGAGGCTTATGGAAATAAAAGACTATAAGCTCTAGAGAACCAAGACATTAACTATGATATAGTGATTTCTTTATGTGACTGGAAAATTGCTCCTATGGTATCCTAATAATATGGTTGACTAAATAATGCTTGGAAAATGTCACCAGTTACTTACCATCATAGTGTGGATGAGTGAAATCTCACAAAACCCTGTTGGCTGCTGAGAGAGGAAAATTTTGTCTTCTCACGAAAAATTCTCTTAATGGTTATCTAATCTTAAGTGGTTACCTCTAAAAACATACACATACAAGAAAAATCAGAGAAACTCAGAAGTGTCTACTTATAAATTGATCTTTATAAATTTGTATAATTCAGTAATAAAAGGCAATGAATTTGAAAGGGAATAAAATAGGACACCAGAGTATTGAAAGTAGGAAAGGGTGATTTAAATACAGTTCTTTGTATGTTGGCCAGTTGTGGATTTCTGTAAGTATATGCATCTGCTGCTGCAAAGAATAAAGATTTCCACAATGAGGGATGACAGATACAAAATTTAAGGGTCTATCAGAACAACATGGGATTTTCTATGAAAGGTGACACTCATTACAGACATAAGAATTTCACACACAAAAATGTGCAGTCTATTAATTTATACATACATACTTTAATCTTCTTGAATAATTTTTTACTCACTGGATATATAGCAGAAGGGTATAAGAAATTGCCTATTTTAATGGGTCTTTCAGTATAGAGAGGCAAAAGATTCTTCTGTAGATATTAATAGAATCCTCAGTGTTGCTAACACTGGTATGCTCGGAAAACATAGTCCTGTCTAGGAGTAAAAATCAATTATTTAGTAGGGTCTTGTTTGTAAAATGAAAATAATTTTATAAATAAATATTAGACCCAGCAGTGAAGCAAAGTTGTACTTCTTTCCTATTGTAGGTTTGCAAAAGAGGGGAAATATAAAGAACACTGTAGAACAAAATATTTCCCCATCTCCAGTCTGAGCTACTGTTGTGATTATTGCAAAAGAGATCTACAGAAAGTTTAGTTGTTAATACTTCTGATACATGCCAAACACTGAACCAAAGAAGTATGCATTTAAAGTGAGAAAATTTGATGACAAAACAATATGTAATAAGAATGATTGACATCTGTCAGTATATGTCACCTTAAAATGTGAACAATTACCAAGTGATTACTTCTTTTGGAAACCATATGAAAGAAAGATCTAGAAAGACAAAACAAAGTGTACTCTGGGGGAACTAACTATACTGTTAAACCAACAGAAATCATCAAATCAAATACAAAATATGCAGAAAAGGAAGACAAAGAAGAAGAAGAAGGAGGAGGAGGAGGAGGAGGAGGAGGAGGAGGAAGAAGAGGAGGAGGAGGAGGAGGAAGAGGAGGAGGAGAAGGATTTGAACCACAAATGAAGCATTTACTTGCTCAACATACTATTGTTTGGATTCATTTGAAGATTATCATAAGGACTCAGAAGCCCAAAGATATCCAAGCTAAGGACATTATAGTATCAAAAGGAAAACATCTCTAAGTTTGAAACATATTAAGTTGTTCATTATTCTTATTAGTGGGATGTTAAAGAATAGCTATTGTGCCATTTATAAACCTTTAGAGGTCAGCTTGCAAGTTTCATCAAAAATCCTAGTTTTAAGATACAAAAAGCAGCTACTGTAGTGTTGAGACTTGATCTTTTAAAGATAGCATTCCAAAGATAGGAAGGTAGGTTTTTTTAAATTTATATCCTTGTAATAACTACTTTCAAGATATTAAGCAATGAGGAAATATTTATTTTTCAAACAATGCATAAAATGAAAATTTTAATTCTTGATTTAATCATCCCAATAATGAAACAGTCCTTAATAAAGATTGGGAAGAGTCACATGCATGTTATACTTATTGTCTCTGTGTAATCAAGTAGTTTTTCAATAGTCTTTAAGATCTTTAAATGTTCAGCACTATCTCTTAGGTTTTTACAGTAAAAAAAAAAAAAAAAAAGAATCCCCCAGATAATTACGAAGTAAAGACCAATTAATGTTTCTTTGAAATTTTTCTTAAAAGCAAACTATAATTTATTTTATTTTATTATTTCTTTAAATTTTCTATATTCTTTGTTTATATTCCAAAAGATTTTCCCCTTCCCAGTTCTGCCCTCCCCATAAGTCCCATAAGCTCTTGTCCCTCTGCCCATTCTCCAATCAACTCCCTCCTACTTCTTTGTCCTGGTACTCCCCTACAATGCTGGATCAAGCCTTTCCAGGACCAGGGATCTCTCCTTCAATCTTCTTAGGAGTCATTTGATATGTGAATTGTGTCTTGGGTACTCAGAGCTACTGAGCTAATAACCACTTATCAGTGACTGCATTCCATGTGTGTTCTTTTGTGATTGGGTTACCTCACTTAGTGTGATATTTTCCAGTTCCAACCTTTTGCCTAAGAACTTCATAAATTCATTGTTTTTAATTGCTGAGTAGTATTCTATTGTATAAATATACTACATTTTCTGTATCCATTCCTTCATTAAGGGACATCTGGGTTCTTTCCAGCTTCTGGCTATAATAAATAGGGCTGCTATGAACATAGTGGAGCATGTGTCCTTATTGCATGCCGGGGAATCTTCTGGGTATATGCCCAGAAGTGGTATAGCCGGGTCCTACAGAAGTGTCATGCCCAGTTTTCTGAAGAATCACCAGAATGATTTCCAGAGTGATTGTACCAACTTGCATTCCCACCAGTAGTGGAGGAGTGTTCCTCTTTCTCCACATCCTTGCCAACACCAGCTATCTCCTGAATTTTTAATCTTAGCCATTCTGACAGGTGTAAGGTGCAATCTCAGGGTTATTTTGATTTGCATTTCCCTGACTAGTGATGCTGAACATTTTTTTAAGGTGCTTCTCAGTCATTCGAAGTTCTTCAGGTGAAAATTCTTTGTTTAGCTCTGTACCCCCATTTTTAATAGGGTTATTTGGCTCTCTGGAGGCTAACTTCTTGAGTTCTTTGTATATATTGGATTTTAGCCCTCTGTCAGATGTAGGGTTGGTGAAGATCCTTTCCCAATTTGTTGTTTGCTGTTTTGTCCACTTGATAGTGTCCTTTGCCTTACAGAAACGTTGTAATTTTATGAGGTCCCATTTGTCAATTCTTGATCTTAGAGCCTAAGCTATTGGTGTTCTGTTCACAAACTTCCCCCCTGTGCCCATGTCCTCAAGGGTCTTCCCCAGTTTCTTTTCTATTAGTTTCCGTGTGTCTGGTTTCATGTGGAGGTCCTTGATCCACTTGGAGTTGAGCTTAGTACAAGGAGATAAAAATGGATCAATTGTCATTCTTCTGCATGTTGACCACCAATTGAGCCAGAACCATTTTTAGAAAAGGCTACCTTTTTTTCCACTGGATGGTTTCAGCTCCTTCGTCAAAGATCAAGTGACCATAGGTGTGTGGGTTCATTTCTCGGGTTTCAATCCTATTCTATTGATCTATGTGCCTCCCACTGCACCAATACCATGCAGTATTTAACACTATTGCTCTGTAGTATTGCTTGAGGTCCGGGATACTGATTTCCCCAGAAGTTCTTTTACTGTTGAGAATAGTTTTAGCTATCCTGGGTTTTTTTCTTATTCCAGATGAATTTGAGAATTGCTCTTTCTAACTCTATGAAGAACTGAGTTGGGATTTTGATGGGGATTGCATTGAATATGTAGATTGCTTTTGGCAAGATGGCCATTTTTATTATATTAATCCTGCCAATCCAAAAGCATGGAAGATTTTTCCATTTTCTGAGGTCTTCTTTGATTTCCTTCTTCAGAGACTTGAAGTTCTTCTCATACAGATCTTTCACTTGTTTGGTTAGAGTAACATCAAGATACTTTATATTGTTTGTGGCTATTGTGAAGGGTGTCATTTCCCTAATTTCTTTCTCCGCCTTCTTATCCTTTGAGTATAGGAAGGCTACTGATTTGCTTCAGTTGATTTTATAACTATCCATTTTGTTGAAGTTGTTTATCAGCTGTAGGAATTCTCTGGTGGAGTTTTTTTAGGTCACTTAAGTATACTATCATATCATCTACAACTAGTGATACTTTGACTTCTTCCTTTCCAATTTGTATCCCTTTGACCTCCTTATAATGCCTAATTCCTCTAGCTAGAACTTCAAGTACTATATTGAAAAGATATGGAAAGAGGGGGCAGCCTTGTCAAGTCCCTGATTTTAATGGGATTGCTTCAAGTTTCTTTCCATTTAGTTTGATGTTGGCTACTGGTTTGCTGTATATTGCTTCTACTATGTTTATGTATGGGTCTTGAATTCCTGTTCTATCCAAGACTTTTAGCATGAAAGGATGCTGAATTTTTTCAAATGCTTTTTCAGCATCTAATGAAATGACCATGTGGTTTTTTTCTTTGAGTTTGTTTATGTAGTGGATTACATTGTTGGATTTCCTTATTATTGAACCATCCCTGCATCCCTGGGATGAAGCCTACTTGATCATGGTGAATGACCCTTTTGATGTGTTCTTGGATTCAATTGGCAAGAATTATTTTGAGTATTTTTGCTTCAATATTCATAAGAGATATTCGCCTGTAGTTCTCCTTTTTTGTTGGATGTTTGTGTAGTTTTGCTATCAGAATAATTGTGGCTTTGTAGAACAATTTGGGTAGTGCTCCTTCTATTTCTATTTTGTGGAATAATGTCAAGAGAATTGGTGTTAGGTCTTCTTGAAATTCTGTTAGAATTCTGCACTAAAACCACCTGGCTCTGGGCTTTTTTTGGTTGGGAGACTGTCAATGACCCCTTCTATTTATTTAGGGGTATGGGACTGTTTAGATGATCTATTTGATCCTGATTTAATTTTGATATTTGGTATCTGTCTAGGAAATTGTCCATTTCCTCGAGATTTTTCAGTTGTGTTGCATATAGACTTTTGTAGTAGGATCTGATGTTTTTTTTTGAATTTCCTCAGTTTCTGTTGTTATATCTCCGTTTTCATTTCTAATTTTGTTAATTTGGATACTGTCTGTGTTCCTTTTGGTTAGTCTGGCTAAGGGTTTATCTATCTTGTTGATTTTCTCAAAGAACAAGCTCCTGGTTTTGATTCTTTGTATGGTTCTCTTTGTTTCTACTTGATTGATTTCAGCCATGAATTTGATGATTTCCTGTCTTCTACTCCTCCTGGGTGAATTAGCTTCTTTTTGTTCCAGGGCTTTCAGGTTGCCATTAAACTCCTAGTGTGTATGCTCTCTCCATTTTCTTTTTGGAGGCACTCAGGGCTATGAGTTTTCCTCTTACCACTGCTTTAATTGTGTCCCACAGATTTGGTTATGTTGTGCCTTCATTTTCATTAAATTCTAAAATGTCTTTGATTTCTTTCTTTATTTCTTCTTTGGCCAAGGTATCATTGAGTAGAGTATTGTTCAGCCTTCATGTGTATGTGGGATTTCTGTTGTTTTTGTTGCTATTGAAGACCACTCTTATTCCATAGTGATCTAATAGGAGGCATGGTATTATTTTGATCTTCTTATATTTGTTGAGGTCTGTCTTGTGACCAATTATTTGGTCAGTTTTGGAGAAGGTTCCATGAGGTGCTGAGGAAAAGGTATATTCTTTTGCTTTAGGATGAAATACACACACACACACACACACACACACACACACACACACACACACACACACACACACATATTAAACCCAATTGGTCCAATGCTTCAATTAGTTTCACTGTGTCCCTGTTTAGCTTCTGTTTTCTTGATCTGTCCATTGAGGTGAGTGGAGTGTTGAAGTCACCCACAATTATTCTGTTAGGTGCAATGTGTGCTTTGAGCTTTATTAAGGTTTCTTTTACGAATGAGGGTGCCCTTGCATTTGGAGCATAGATGTTCAGAATGGAGAGTTCTACTTGGTGGCTTTTTTTCTTTGACCAGTAAGAAGTGTCCTTCCGTGTTTCTTTTGATGACTTTAGGTTTAAAGTCAATTTTATCTGATATTAGAATGGCTACTCCAGCTTGTTTCTTAAGACTATTTGCTTGTAAAATTGTTTTCCAGCCTTTTACGCTGAGGTAGTGTTTGTCTTTGACACTGAGGTGTGTTTCCTGTAAGCAGCAAAATGTAGGGTCCTGTTTATGTATCCAGTCTGTTAGTCTATGTATTTTTATGGGGGAATTGAGTCCATTGATGTTAAGAAATATTAAGAAACAGTGATTATTACTTCCTCTTATTTTTGATGTTATTTTTATATTTCAGTGGTTATCTTCTTTTGGGTTTCATGAAAGAAGTTTATTATCTTGCTTTTTCCAGGGTGTAGTTTCCCTCCTTGTATTGGTGTTTTCCTCCTATTATCCTTTGTAGGGCTGTGTTTGTGGAAAGATATTGTGTAAATTTGGTTTTATCATGGAATATTTTGGTTTCTCCATCTATGCTGATTGAGAGTTTTGTTGGGTATAGTAATCTTGGCTGGCATTTGTGTACTCTTAGAGTCTGCATGAGATCTGCCCAGGATCTTCTAGCTTTCATGGTCTCTGGTGAGAAGTCTGGTGTAATTCTAATTGGTCTTCCTTTATATGTTATTTGGCCTTTTTCTCTTACTGCTCTTAATATTCTTTCTTTGTTTATGGGGTTTTGATTATTATGTGATGGGAAGTATTTCCATTCTGGTCCTGTCTGTTTGGAGTTCTGTAGGCTTCTTGTATATTCATGGGCAACTCTCTCTTTAGGTTAGGGGGGTTTCCTTCCATAATTTTGTTGAAGATATTTACTGGCCCTTTAAGTTGTAAATCTTCACTCTCATCTATACCTATAATCCTTAGGTTTGGTCTTCTAATTGTGTCCTGTATTTCCTGGATGTTTTGGGTTACAAGCTTTTGGCTTTTTGCATTTTCTTTAACTGTTGAGTCCATGGTTTCTATGGTATCTTAGGCATCTGAGATTCTTTCTTCCATCTCTTGTATTCTGTTGTTGATATTTGCATCTATGGCCCCTGATTTCTTCCCAAGGTTTTCTATCTCCAAAGTTGTCTCACTTTGTGATTTCTTAGTTGTTTCTACTTCTGTTTTTAGATCCTGGATGGTTTTGCTCAGTTCCTTCACTTGTTTGTTTGTGTTTTCCTGTATTTCTTTAATAGATTTTTGTGTTTCCTCTTTCATGACTTCTGCATGTTTACTCAATTTCTCCTGCATTTCTTCAAGTGATTTTTTGCATTTCCTCTTTATTGGTCTCTATCTGTTGACCCATATTCTCCTGAATTTCTTTAAGTGATTTTTGTGTTTCCATTGTAAGGGCCTCTAACTTTTTCATCTTTCCCTGTATTTCTTTAAGAGATTCATTTATGCCCTTCTTATATTCTTCTAATATCATCATGACCAGTGATTTTAGATCCAAATCTTGTTTTTCTGGTGTATTGGGGTATCCAGGACTTACTGTTATTGGAGAATTGGGTTCAGATACTGCAATGTTGCCTTGATTTCTGTTAGTAATGTTCCTGTGTTTGCCTTTTGCTATCTGGTTATCTCTGGTGCTAGTTGGTCCTGCTATCACTGGATGATGCTTGAACCTCCTGTGTGCCTGTAAGGCTATTTCCACAACATTGGATGACTGGGCTTCCCCTGGCACAGATTGCTGATGTGCTGCCATACTCTTGGGTGTCATTGGAGCCCTAGTGTGCCTTGTCCTAAGCAATGCTATAATCTGGTTGTCTCTGTGTACCTGGTGTTGGCTGTCTGGTCCACCCAGTAGTAAAGATCGTGGATACCCTGTGGACCCCCTCCAAGTGCTAATCACTCTGTAGGGCCAACGGCCCAGGACAGGGCTTATTGCTGGTTTTCAAATGCTCTGCTGATGCTGGTTCTTGAATGCCCCCGCTACTACCAAATAGTACTCCTCCCGTCCATTCTCCAGTGAGTATCAGGAAGTAAGATCTTCCCTGTGTCAGATGTGGCACAGGTCTACCACATACAATGGAAAGGGGCAGTGGTGATTAACATGCTCCTGCCAGTTCTCTAGTATTAAGTAGTGGGATCTTGTAGCCGCCCGAGGCCACATGCGAACCGGAATACCTGGAAGAGAATTCTGGGGGTAACGGGAAGGGAGCGAAAGAGAAATGAGTCAAGAGGACAGTTGCCCATAGAGACTGACTTTACTATTATTTAGCCAATATATATAGTCTTTGGAAAACCACCCTGCCCCCCAAATGGCCGCGAATTCCTTGGATCTTCTTCTCAGTGGGTTGCCTGCTTTCAGTCACGCAGTTTTCTGCTGGTCTCCAGGTGAGACTGCCCTGGGGTGGCCTTGGTAGTTAAGGTGAAAGTGGCTGTATTGTTCCCACCGGAACAAGGGCCAGAGATAACACCAGGGGAAGGGTGGAGGCTGTACTCCAGGAATGTCGCAGCTTGAATAGGCCGGAGATAACACCAGGGGAAGAGTGGGGGCTGCCAGCCAGCTCAAAGCTGTGGGGGAAGGGACAGGATCTTCCCTGTGTCAGATGTGGCACGGGTTTCTGGCTGAGCTGGCTGCTTGGTCACTGGAGCCAAGGTGGTGGTGATTTCAGACAGGAGCCAAGATGGTTTCAACCTCGGACAGCAGGGCTCCATCTAACTGCGGGACTCCCTGCAGGTCAGATGCTCCCCTGCAGGATAAGTGATGCTCAGCTGTAGAGCTGCTCAGCTCCCTTGTGTGGAAGGAACCCAGGCAGGCTGTGTCCTGGACAATCCTTTACTCTGGTGCCCTCTGCATACCTGGCTGAGCTGCCAGAGCCTAGATGGTGGTGACCTCAGACCTCAGGACTCCAACTAACCATGGGGAATTCTCTTTTAAATTCGTAAACATAAGAAGATGCTGGTTCTATATTGCTAGTAAGAGACATTGGCAGCTCTGAGGAGAGGCGCTAAATCTACTGTTCCAAAAAGTCATCGGCTGAAATGTAAGTCATTTATTATTGTCCACACATTCAACTTCAGCCCGAAACCTCTTTACAAATTATTGTAAACAATGCAAACTAGACATTCAGATCAAGCATATGGGGTCCTTGTGATGTGTCACTTGTGGTGTTCTGAATATGCTTGGCCCATGGGAAATGGCACTATTAGGAGGTGTGGCCTTGGTGGAGTAGGTGTGTCCTTGTAGAAGAAAGTGCATCACTGTGGGGTTGGACTTTGAAGCTCAATCCAGTGAGCAAGAGACAGTCTTCTCATGGTTGCCTTCAGAAAAAGATATAGACCTTTCAACTACTCCAGCACCATGCTTGGCTGGATGATGCCTGCCATGCTTCCTGCCACGATGATAACAGACTGAACCTCTGAACCATAAGCCAGCCCCAATTAAATGTTGTCTGGTATAACAATTGCCTTGATCATAGTGTTTCTTCACAGCATTGGAAACTATAACTAAGATACTCCTTCCCATAGTTCATTAACCTTGAGCATATTTTACTAGAACTTGTTCTTCCCAAGAGTATTTTTCAAGACATTATTTAAAGGACAAGATTAAAACAAGTATCCAAAATTTTTAATTGAATTAAATAAACTTTATTTTCTGTCATATAGGGCTGTCTTCCTATAGTGAGGCTTAAAGGAACAATATTGAACACAGGAGGATGTGGGTGCTATATAGATCAAAGTCAACAAGACTAGGGGCTTTCCAAGGGTTGGGGGATGCCCAGAGGAATTTTAGTTAAGTACAAATTTGACAGAACATCTCAAAATTATTTGGCAGAACAAGAACATCTTATTTTGTCAAGGTAGGTATAAATCAGGTGTGGACCAATTTGAAATCCAGGAAGGTTCAAAATATGATCAGATCAAATTCTAAGACATAGGAAGTTAAGTTTTATAAAAAACAGAAACAAACTTATATTGATCTTTTAACAAGATCTCTACAGATCTTAAGATGGAATCAGGCTGGTCCATCAGTAAGGCTGGTATGTTAGCTCATAGACACCTTTCTAAGATTTCACACTTGAGCCTTTTGTTCTTGAATTGAGCTTGATAGCATAATTTAATAAAATCCTGGATTTCTCTTTCCAGGATCCATGCCTTTATTAGCTGATGTTTCTGTAAGGTAACTAGAAATGTATCAGCAGTATTGGAGGTCATTGAGGATGGACTCCTGCCTCATAATCAGCATCTTATAAAACCAGGAGTTGACACGGCAAGAATCTGGTTACTAGTCAAATGATAGCATCTGAGTCAAAACTTGGGCTTGGTTAGAGACATGAGATTCTGAATTACCTGAAAGGTAAGAGGTCAGAACTATCTATACACTATATTATTATCATTATTATTATTATTATTATTATTTAGATGGATAGATTCTTTGTAGTATAGAGAATCAGGACATACTATTACCCTTTTCTGTAAGAAACATTCCAAACAAGTCCATCAATCATGTGGATAAAGAAAAAAAAAAGCAAAACAAACTGTATCTGCCCGTGGCTACACGCTAATAGCTTGGGTTCCCTGGAAGAAGAGATTGGGATTAAAAAAAAAAAAGAGGGTGGAAGGGAAACACATGGAGTCAAGGCATGGTTTCTTGCTCAAGGTTCAAACTTTAATGAATCTCTCCAACTACATATAGATGGAGCAAGACCCCTCCCCAAAAGACTGGAAACTGGTTCTACCTGTTCTGCAGAAGGCTGGCCTCTGGTGGCTTGGCTGCTATCCTTTGAGAACAATGGGTCAGACCCTCAAAGACTGGGGGAGGTCACAACAAACAATCAAACAAAACTACCAAAATTAATACCCTTGTCTGCTCCAGAGATTTTAAAGCAGTGTAGACCTTGCCTGAGATGCATATCAGTGTAATGGTCCCTATAGCAATGGACTCTTTATCCCTTGAGATGTGTTTTTTTTCTAATCTGAAATAATAGAGGTGTTTCCCCCCCCCCCCACCGCCCCGAGTTCCTTTGAAGCAGAGTACAAGGACTTAGAAGTCCAAGAGTGTCCAGAATAAGATTTAAGAATCATTTCTTTTTGTCTTTCCATTCTCAATCATATTTTCTTCATCTTCATCAAGAGATCAGAGAATGTCCTACTCATTTTTGCTTCCAGCTTCACTTGTACGTGAACTGTTTGACCAGCATCTTTTTTGCTGTCTTACTTTTAGTACCACATAGTATAGGTACTTGATACTGATACACATGATCTTCCATTTCTATCTACATGCATTCTAATCTGAATCATATACCATTTTCAAATGCTAAGGGAGATGAGTCTATATTCTATATCCGTGCAATATTTTCTGGATGTGTATATTGCTATTGCTATGTAATAAAGTAAATGCATTTCCATTATTAGATTAAGAAATCCATACCAGACCTCAAATGCTGAGTTCTGTTTAAGTCATAAATGTATATGGGGGGATAATGTACTGAGTTCTGAACAGAATTTCAAATCCCCCTGTGGTATTGGCAGATGATAGGCAGAATATGTGGCACTTTCTTTTTAGAATTCAAAATAGTCTCCCTGATCAGTTCAGGAAGAAAATTCCTGCTAAACATATTAGAGGAGCATTTATTTGCATACAAAACCAAATACCTCAAAAGATTTAAATTTGGTACCCATCAGCTAGGATGCTGCATATGATCTTCTGGAAACCTATAGGACTCAGGATTCACTGTCCAAGGTAACCCCAGAATCAGGTAAGTTCTATCCAGGCTACTGTCTATCAGTATTAACTCCCATTATTCAAGATAATTCCAGAATTGGATAAGTCATGCTATACTCGATTCCCAAGTTCTTAAGTGAGAGGAGTCCACTTTCACAATTCATTTGTGATTTTGATAAAGCTCAAGTAAAAGAAATCCTTTCTCCATGAGCTGTCGGATATAGGCCTGGCAGACTCTGGGCCAGTGCTGGCAGTCTGCAGGCAAGGAACATAGTTGGGATTCTGGATGCCTATATGCTTGTTTGGCCTCTGGTAAAGCAGGAAGGCTTCCTCCAGAACTGTGGAAAGGGATAAGGGGAGGAGGGGAGAGGGGACTCTTGGGAGTAGGCTGGGCAGCACTGGACTTTACTGGAGGCCATGCTGGCTTCCAGAACCCCAATCAATCCCATTGACTGAAGACTGTCAACATTCCCCCACATCCTACCCAACTTACCCAACAGCAGACAGTTTCTTGTCCCCATATTTCAGCCCAGAATTTAGGAAGAAGTCCACTGCTTTACCAGAGGCCATGCTTGTGGTACCCAGAGTCCCAAGTAAGACTACAGCCTACAGACCATGCATAGTCTCTCAGTATCTGCCCAGTCTTCCTCTACCTGTCTCCACAGACTTGCCAACAACTCTGGTAGAGGCTGCTACTTAACCAGAGGTCAGTCTAGCTCTCAAAACCCCAAGTAGGCTAGTTGTCTGTAGACGGCTCTCACTTTCCTAGTGATTGTCCAGTCTATTCTTTCCCTTCTTTCTTTTTCCTTTCATCATGTCCTGGCCTCTAATTCTAATGGAGGCACCCTGATTGACCAGAGGAACTCTTGCCAGAACTTGAGCTCCCAACTATAGAGAGACCATATACTCAACCACAGGCCACTCCGGCTAGATCAGAGAAGAAACAAAAACCAAGTGGAAAAAAAGAACAAAAATGAAAACACCCATTCAACAAAGCCAAACCCATAAATAAGCACCTAGACCTATAGTTACCCCCAAACCATGGCAAGGTAAGAATACAATCAAGAGCCAGGGCACACCCAGAGCCCAGCTGTCCCACTACAGTAAGCCCTGGATATCCTAATACAGCTGGTGCACAAGAAAACAACCTTCAAACTAACTTTATAGAGATGATAGAGGTTCATAAAGAGAAAATGAATAAACCTTTTAAAGATATTCAGCAAAACACAAACAATTGGAGGTTCTCAGCCTTCCTAATGCTATAAACATTTTATACACTTCATGTTGTGGTGTCCCAACCATAAAGTTATTTTCATTGCAACTTCCTAAGTATAACTTTTCTACTGTTATGAATAGTGATGTAAATTACTGTTTTCTTATGGTGTTAGGTGACCTCTGTAAAAGTCATTAGACCCCAGATGAGAACCACTGCTCTAAATCTTTTCTTCTTGCAATCAGTTTTTCCAAGCTAGTGAGTTCTGGAGAGCTAATATGGTAGTGAGGAGAGCACATTTGAGCTTGCTAATTGCTAACATTCAAGATAAAGTAAAATTTCAGTTTCTGGATGGCAGGAAGTTTGGAGTATTTCCAGACAAGATTGAGCTTTCACTTTCCCACTGAAACTGAGGCATTTTCCATTCCTTGATAGTTACATTTCAAAAGGATAGCTCTAAACTTGGAGAAAGCCATTCCTATATTCTAAAGTTTGAACAAGGTATATTTTTAAATTTACATCTCAAGGGGGCTAAACAAAGATTTATTCTGCTATGTTTTCTAAAGTAATTATTTCAAAATGATTAACAATATGGACTTGGGAGAAGATCTGTCTAAGACATATAGTGGGTGAATGGAAACTTGGGCTGCCTTTATCAACATCTATACTTTTACGGTTAAAGCATGAAAATATAGCTTCCTATATTAGCTGACCAGACAGGAAAGAGATTTTTAGAATTATTGTACAAGATAGATTTTATAATTACAGTAAGTTTTAACTATCAGAGACCAAAAAATAAATATTTTTCTTGCTGGAATTATAGCTGATTTTAAGCAACTTTCATTTATTTAAAATCAATTTATATCCCATCAAATGGATACATCTTTTCCTTTATATTGCCCTTCCCAGTAAAGGCTAGAAGTAAGTAGATTTGTCATTAATACTAGCCTCATTCTCACTTCTTTTTTTTCTATAAAATTTCCAGGCTTATTTAAGGGTTATACCCCTCCTACATGGAAAGTCTATATCATCTATAATTGACTTGTCAAGGCAGGGTTATATTAATACTCTCCAACTACCTCATCCTCTCTCAATGTTTGTCTTTAGCAGGCAATGATCTGATTTCAATTCTTGAAGAAGGTCCTATAAGTGCTGTGTACTGTATGTAACCTTTTAGCGTGCTGCCCTTGAAATTCATTCACATAATTGTCTTAATCCATCATTTCTCAAATGTATAAAAGTCTTATTAGATTGATCTTTTCCATTTAGTTTAAAATAACCTCAAACAGAATTTTGTTAAGTCCCTTGAAAGTTATTCCTACTTTGCTTAATATGCAAGTACTTTAATGTCTATTAAAATATAAATATTATCTAATATAAGAAATTATAACTATCAAAAACTAGAAAAATATACTATTATTTGATAAGTTGAAAATCCCATTCAAATTTCATCAATTTCTTAATAAGGTCCTTTAAAAAATGCATTTAGTCTGAACAAAAAGAGTAACAATGCCTGAGAAATAATTTAAAATAAATATAGGTTTATTTTAAAAGATAAGAAAATAAGAAATCATTAGACTCAATGAGAGTGGGTTCTTTTTGTGAACATGGCCAGTACCACTGTATAGAGGTTGTGTCAAATGGCCATCTCCATCCTGAAGGTCACACAGTGCCAGGAACCATCTAGGAGAAGCTAAAACCTAGCAGGTAATTGTCATGAGGTTGTTCCACTGTAGACTGTAAAGCTATGATGAATGTGCTCTTCTAGGCAAGGCCATGTAAATTACATTTGAGGAAAGATTCCTGCTATTAACATAATATATATATATATATATATATATATATATATATATATATATATATATATGTATATACATATATATATATGTTATATACATACATATATAACAATCTCTAGGTATTAGACCATCTTTTGAGAAGATTTCTGCAGAACAATGAAGATGACCTGTCTTGTAGTGATGCTATATAGACAAACAGATTATTTCTTAATTCTTAATGATTCTATAATAATTCCTAAAATTGTACTAGTAATTATTAAAGTCGTTATAATAAGAACTGCTATTAAGTCTTCTCTGGTATCAAAACTGCAAGAAAAACTCTGCCAGTCTTCAAGTGTAATGAGTTAATTGCTTCTGAGATACAAAGAAGGCATTTACAAGTTAGAGCACTGAATCTGTTGATTGCTTTAGGGAAGACAGCCATTTTTACTGTATTAATCCTGGCAATCCATGAGCAAAGAAGATTTTTCCATCCTCTGAGATCTTCAATTTCTTTCTTCAGAGATTTGAAGTTCTTGTCATATAGATCTTTCACTTGCTTGATTAGAGTCACACCAAAGTATTTTATATTATTTGTGACTATTGTGAAGGGTGGAATTTCCTTGATTTCTTTCTCAGTCTTTTTATCATTTGAGTATAGGAAGGCTACTACTGATTTGTTTGAGTTAATTTTATATCCAACCACTTAGCTGAAGTTATTTATTAGCTTTAGGAGTTCTCTGGAGGAATTTTTGGGGTCATTTAAGTATACTATCTTTTCATGTGCAAACAGTGATACTTTGATTTCTTCCTTTCCAATTTGAATCCCTTTGACCTCCTTTTATTCTCTAATTGCTCTGGCTAGGACTTTGAGTACTATATTGAACAGGTAGGGAGAGACTGGAAAGCCTTGTCTAGTCCCTGATTTCAGTGTGATAGCTTGGCTACTGGTTTGTTGTATATTGTTTTTACTATGTTTAGGAATGGGCCTTGAAAATTTTCTGAATAGAACACCAATAGCTTACGCTCCAAGATCAAGAATTGACAAATGAGACCTCGTAAAATTACAAAGCTTTTGTAAGGCAAAGGACACTCTCAATACGTCAAAACAGCAACCAATAGATTGGAAAAAGATCTTTACCAGTCCTACATCCAATAGAGGGCTAATATCTAATATATACAAAGAAATCAAGAAGTTAGACTCCAGAGAACCAACCAATCCTATTAAAAATGGGGTACAGAGCTAAATAAAGAATTCTCAATTGAGGAATACCAGATGGCTGAGAAACACCTAAAGAAATGTTCAACATCCTTAATCATCAGGGAAATGCAAATCAAAACAACCCTGAGATTCCATCTCACACCAGTCAGAATGGCCAAGATCAAAAACTCAGGGGACAGCAGATACTGGAGAGGATATAGAGAAAGAGCAACACTCCTCCATTACTGGTGGAACTGCAAGCTGGCAAAAGCACTCTGGAAATCAGTTTGGAGGTTCCTCAGAAAATTGCACATAGTATACCCAGAAGACGCTCTAACTTGTAATAAGGACACATGTTCCACTATGTTCATAGCAGTCTTATTTATAATAGCCTGAAGCTGGAAAGAACCCTTAACAGAGGAATGGATACATAAAATATGGTACATTTACACAATGGAGTACTACTCAGTTATTAAAAACAATTAATTCATGAATTTCTTTGGCAAATAGATGGAGCTAGAAAATATCATCCTGAGCGAGGTAACCCAATCACAAAAGAACACACATGGTGTATACTCGCTGATAAGTGGATATTA
Organism: Apodemus sylvaticus; assembly: GCF_947179515.1. Lineage (NCBI taxonomy): Eukaryota > Metazoa > Chordata > Mammalia > Rodentia > Muridae > Apodemus > Apodemus sylvaticus. The sequence continues at coordinate 104,733,982 of NC_067474.1, forward strand.
GCCCAAAAGCTTGGAATACCCAAGATACAACTCACAGACCAAATGAAGCTCAAGAAAAAGGAAGACCAAAGTGTGATTCTTTGGTTCTTATTGGAAAGTTGATCAAAATAACAATGGCTTACAGCCAACCAATATAATTAGCATAGGGTCCCCAGTGGAGCAGCTAGAGAAAGGACCCAAGTTGCTTAAGAGGTTTGCAGCCCTGCAGGAGGAACAATAATGTGTACCAACCAGTATCCCCAGAGCTCTCAGGAACTAAACCACCAATCAAAGAGTATGCATGGAGGGACCCATGGCTCCAGCTATGTAGCAGAAGATGACCATTTCAGACATTAATGAGAGGAAAGGCCTGTGAAGGCTTGATTGATTCCCCAGAATAGGAGAATAAAAATCAGGAAATTGGAGGAAGAGATGAGCAGGGGAATGGGGGATGGGATAGGGGGTTTTGGAGGGGTAATTCGGAAAGGGGATAGCATTTGAAATGTAAATAAAGCAAATATCTAATAAAAACTAAACTAAACTAAAATAAAAAACAAAAACAAAAGGTCATAAAAATGGAACAATTTATTGTAGGTTCAAAGACAGAAGATAAAATATTGACTGGGTTTATCTATAAAATGTTTTAATGATAACTTAGTTATGGTCTTTAACTTTCCATGAATGTGTAGAGCTCATGACAGATAATGAATGTCTAGACTTCATGAATACATATGTAGATATTCTCTGTTGTAAACTTCTTGTTGAATTCATGATTTGAATGTTTGAATTCCTAGTGAACTTTTGTAAAAAAAAAAAAAAAAAGAAAGAAAGAAAGAAAAAGAAAAAGAAAAAAAATGAGGATGTTTAGAAAAACAATGTGATCTACTCCCCTTCCTACAAGAGGTTAAAAAAACAAAAACAAAAACAAAACAAAACAAAAATAAGAATTGTTACATTGCAAGGGCATTATCACATCAGAGCAGGAGGAGAGAGCCAGATTAGAAAGAGGACTGCAGAGTACTTAGAAATTAAAAAGGAACATAGAAATTAAGAGAGCAATATGCAGAATTCAGAGAGAAGAGGGACAAAGAAGAAGCTACAGAGAAAGCAGAACGAACCCGCAGGCTTTTCCATACCACGGGACAGAACAGGTCTTTTCTTAACAGCAAGGCAGGTTTATTCTTACTAATGAGGACCAAGCTTTTTTCTTTTTTCTTACAGACCTGAGTTTAGTTAATTTAGCAACAGAAGGTTAGAAGCGTTTTCTTTCTCAATGCAAAAAAGATTGTAGCTCATTTTTCATCCAGAATGAGTGAGTTCTTGCTGTACTGGCATTTGGTCTTTTGCTCCATATGCATATGTAACTACGTGTGTGTGTGTGTGTGTGTGTGTGTGTGTGTGTGTGTGTGTGTGTGTGTGAAAGAGAGAGAGACAGAAACAGAGACAGAGAGACAGAGAGACAGAGACAGAGAGAGAATATAATTATGACATAAGTATGTAGCTGGACCCAACTGGTTTAAATGGAGGTCTATGTGAATGCAAAATTTCTCTATGAATATATGTGAGTTTATGCATATTTGCTTGTATAAAAGTTTTCCTTCTGCAAGCATGACTCTCTTCTGCTGGTTCAATAAAAGTTTATTGCTCCAAAACTCCCTCTATCCTGTAAAGCAAGAGAGGAGGCTTCTAGGCAGAAGAAAAAACAAAAAAAAAAAACAAAAAACAAAAAAAACCCCAAAAAACAAAAAACCAAAACCCTACCAATTAATCATTGACTTAATCTCCACCTTTTTACTAAGAGGTACTAAACAGAGACTGGTATTTCTGTTCTTAGAGGAACCCAGACAAGCAGGTCAGTTACCACTGCTAAGTAGCTTAGACCTTGTAAAGTAACTTAGGGTAAGCATTTTACTATTTAATAGCAACCTTAAATATCTCCCTACCAAGTATTGCCCCCACCAATGTTCTCCTCCCTCTGCTACCTTCAAGAGAGAACCATAAACTGTGGGGCAGGCTGCCAGCCACATAGCACTCGTAGATGCTCTGTCTCTTTTTAACCTTCTTACTGTCCTGTCCTTTTTCTTTCTTTCTCAATGTTTTTTCTTGTTTTTGACTTGAAGTCAGCTACTTAGAAAATGGCTTTAAACTTAGACTTATCTGATGTTTTCTCCAATTAGATGTCTTTGGCAGGAATATCACTGAGGGTATACCTTGTGATTATATCATATCTTATCAGGTGAAAATGGTTTGTTTCATTTTATCTTGTAACATTTTTATACATTTGAATAAGATGAAATCTGCTAGTTCTCAACTTACAAATGTTCCTTTTTCTCAAATCATGATTAGCAGGTGTAGTATATAAAGATGTAGACTGTAAATGTTTATATCTTCTCAATTATTTTTACCATGCAAATATGAGTTATTTTCTATAATTATGCTATTTCTTTGATTACATTACTTTGCAACACTTTTAATTATGCATTTACCTATACATTTATATTATGGACAAGTGATTTCAACTTTGTTCAACAAGCTTAAATTAAAAGCTCTTTGCCAGAAAAGGGGAAATCATTTGAAATGTAAATAAATATATCAATAAATTAAAAAAAAATAAAAAAATAAAAAAATAAAAGCTCTTTGCATCGTTGTTTAGACACATTGATTTTTATCTTGATAAAATTTATTCAAGTTAGATGTATGATTGTCTCTGTGTGTGTCTGTCTCATACACAGGTGGACTTTTTTCAACTTCTTTTCATTAGTCCTAAAATTCTCAATATAAGAATCTGGTTTTTATTCATTAAAAATTGGCATTTAGTAAAGAAAATTGGAGATATATTTTTCCCTCCTATAGATCTTCAGAGCTCTTACAGTGAGCAGATCAAAAGAATCTAAAGGTATGCACATACACATACCTATATAGTCTACATCATCTATATACATCTATATCTATGTATATACACTATATACATTTGACATTTACATAATTAATTTTTATTAGATATTTACTTTATTTACATTTTAAATGTTACCCCCTTTCCTGGTTTCCTCTCTGAAAACCCCCTTTTCTATCCCCCTTCCCCCTGCTCACAAACCCACCCACTCCCACTTCCCTGTCCTGGCTTTCCCCTATACTAGGGCATTGAGCCTTCTCAGCACCAAGTGCCTCTCCTCCCTTTGATGTCCTACAAGGCCATACATAGGATGCTATGCTACATATTCAGCTAGAGCCATGGATCCCTCCATATGTTCTTTTTGGTTGGTGGTTCAGTACCTGGAGGTATTGGTTACATAATTATCTTGAATCCCAACTTCGTAGCAATCTTAGAAGTTTAATTGAAGTTTTCTTCCTTTGATGTACTAACTCCCTTACCCAAGCATGGCCTTCACAATTTCTAATGTATTTACCTATTTCATAAAAGCTCACTGTATGCAATTATTTTTCTTTCTTTTTTTACATTATTACTAGGTCAAGCTTTAACATTCTAAGAGTGAACAGAGTAAGGTGTTTAAGTCTGATATAATGACGTTAGCTTTCTATGATTGAGTTTAATCCAATTAGACTACATGACTATAGGTCTGAAGTAGAACTATCCTGAACTTAGGACATAATATCGTTGTCAAGGCATGAACTGTGGATAAATTCTGGCCATAATCAGACTCTGATCCATGCATGCTGTTACTAATATTTACAAAGATTGTATTCTTACCCTCACATGCTTTTGCTGTATACCAAATCATATAGCATTGCTGTTTACTCTTGGCTATGTAGACATGCCTTTTTTTGGCTGTAAAATCTATGATGCGGTTATAATCATTCTACATTAATGCATCTTCTTTACCTATTTAGGTTTCTGATACTTCACATCAAGTTGCCTCTACTGTGACAAGCCATATAGATGGTTTTCTTGAGATGATTACTCAGAGATTGGCCACAAATATGGTCTTCTCATTTCTTGGGATTTTATACCCTTTATCAAATCTTAAGAGGCTTTCCAATACTGCTCACCATTCTATATTAAAGGTTTGCCATCAGTGCATCCTTTTGGGCCTATCTCATCACCAACACAAATATCTTCCAGTATGCACTCCTATCTAGAACCTATTCTACCTAATCTGTTTAGGCTAAGTACTCATGAAGGAAAGAAAGAAGAGACAAGAGATGGATTCATTGTTTTAAAATACCCATAATTAAGTTTTTCCTTTTTATTATTTTCTATATTCTTTGTTTATATTCCAAATTATTTTCCCTTTCCCATTTTCCCTGCTTCCCAAAAGTCCCATAAGCCCGCTTCCCTCTGTCTGTTCTCCAATAAACCCCCTCCTTCTTCTCTGTCCTGGTACTCCCCTACAATGCTGGATCAAGCCTTTCCAGGACCAGGGACATCTCCTTCCTTCTTCTTGGGAATCATTTGATATGCAAATTGTGTCTTGGGTATTCAGAGCTTCTGGGCTAATATCCACTTATCAGTGACTGCAGTCTATGTATGTTCTTTTTTGATTAAGTTACCTCACTTACGATGATATTTTCCAGTTCCAACCATTTGCCTAAGAACTTCATGAATTCATTGTTTTTAATTGCTGAGTAGTATTCCATTGTGTAAATATACCACATTTTCTGTATCCCATACCTCCATTGAGGGGCATCGGGGTTCTTTCCAGCTTCTGGTTATTACAAATAAGGCTGCTATGAACATAGTGGAACATGTGTCCTTATTGCATGCCGGGGAATCCTCTGGGTATATGCCCAGGAGTGGTATAGGCAGGTCCTCTGAAAGTGTCATGTTCAGTTTTCTGAGGAACTGCCAGACTGATTTCCAGAGTGGTTGTACCAACTTGCATTCCCACCAGCAGTGGAGGGGTGTTCCTCTTTCTCCACATCCTTGCCAACACCTGCTGTCTCCTGAGTTTTTAATCTTAGCCATTCTGACTGGTGTGAGGTGAAACCTCAGGGTTGTATTGACTTGCATTTCCCTAATGACTAATGATGTTAACCACTTCTTAAACTGCTTCTCGGCCATCTGAATTTCTTCAGGTGAAAATTCTTTGTTTAGATCTGTACCCCATTTTTAATAGGGTTATTTGACTCTCTGGAGTCTACCTTCTTGAGTTCTTTGTACATATTGGATATTAGTCCTCTGTAGGGTTGGTGAAGATCTTTTCTCAATTTGTTGGTTGCTGTGTTGTCCTTTTGACAGTGTCCTTTGCCTTACATTTTATGAGGTCCCATTTGTTAATTCTTGATCTTAGAGCATAAGCTATTAGTGTTCTATTCGGGAAAATTTCCCCTGTGCCTATGTCCTCAAGGCTCTTCCCCAGTTTCTTTTCTATTAGTTTCAGTGTGTCTAGCTTTATGTGGAGGTCCTTGATCACGTTGAAGTTGAGCTTAGAACAAGGAGATAAGAATGGATCAATTCACATTCTTCTGCATGCTAACCTCCAGTTTAGCCATTTGTTGAAAAGGCTATCTTTTTTCCACTGGATGGTTTTACTCCTCTGTCAAAGATCAAGTGACCATAGGTGTGTCAGTTCATTTCTGGGTCTTCTATCCTATTCCATCCTGCCTGTCACTGTACCAATACCATGCAGTTTTTAACACTATTGCTCTGTAGTACTGCTTGAGGTCTGGGATACTGATTCCCCCTGAAGTTCTTTTGCTGTTAAGAATAGTTTTAGCTCTCCTGGGTTTTTCAAAAAGGTGTTTTCCATTTTTAGATCCTGGATGGGTCCCATGGCTCCAGCTGCATATATAGCAGAGGATGGTGTCTTAGTCAGGGTTTCTATTCCTGCACAAGCATAATGACCAAGAAGCAAGTTGGGGAGGAAAGGGTTTATTGAGCTTACACTTCCACGATGCAGTTCATCACTAAAGGAAGTCAGGACTGGAACTCAAGCAGGTCAGGAAGCAGGAGCTGATGCAGAGGCCATGGAGGGATGTTTCTTACTGGCTTGCTTCCCCTGGCTTGCTTAGCCTGCTCTCTTATAGAACCCAAGAGCACCAGCCCAAAGGTGGAACCACCCACAAGGGGCCCTCACCACTTGATCACTAATTGAGAAAATGCTCCACAGCTGGATCTCATGGAGGCACTTCCCCAATTGAAACTCCTTTCTCTGTGATAACTCCAGCCTGTGTCAAGTTGACACAGGAAACTAGCCAGTACAGATGGCTTTGTTGGACATCAAATGGAGGAGAGGCCCTTGGTCCTGAGAAGTCTCAGTGCCTCAGTATAGGGGAAAGCCAGTACAGGGAAGTGGGAGTGGGTGAGTTGGTGAGTAGGGGGAAGGGGCGATGGGATAGGGTGTTTTTGGAGGGAAAGCCAGGAAAGGGGATAACATTTGAAATGTAAATAAAGAAAATATCCAGTTAAAAAAAAGTTGGTTTACATAATATAGAAAAAGAACCTTCAATGTAATTTTGCAGCTTAGTAAACTATGCTTTTTTATGATTATATTAGTCAGGATTCTCTAGAGTCATAGAACTTATGAATAGTCTCTCTATATTAAGGGAATTTGTTGTTATAACATATAGGCTGTAGTCCAACTAGCCCAACAATGGGCATCTGTGGATGGGAAGTCCAAGAATCTAGTCATTTCTCAGTCTCATGAGGCTAGCTGTTTCAACTGGTATTCTGTGTGAGCTGGAATCCTGAAGAAGTAGGTTCTCATAGATGTGCTAGCAAGTTAATACAAGCAGGCAAAGAAGAATGAATCTTCTTCCAATTACTTTATGTAGGTCTCCAGTAGAAGGTATGGCCCAGATTAAAAGTATGTACCACCACACCTGTATCTGGGACTTGTTTTGGCCCAGGATGACCTTGAACTCAGAAACCTCCTTGCTTTAATCTCCTGGGATTAAAGGTGTGTAGTAGCTTGTCTGGAGCTAACCTTTTCATAGCCACTATGCCTCAATATCTCCATGCTAAGATCCAGGTCAGAAATTTGAGTCTTCCAGCCTCAAAATTTGGATCACAGGTGAGCCCTCCAATTTTGGATTGTAGTTCATTCCAGATATAGTCAAGTTGACACCCAGGAATAGCCATTACAATGATTATTTTATAAAATGAAATAATGACTTCCCTAGTCATATGTAAGCCAGTAGATATGGGGAAAATGTTGACTCTTCTTCCAAATGTATTCTCATCTTGATTCCCTAAAGCTGCACATGAGTTACCTTACTTGACAAAATGAACTTTGAAGATACAATTAAAGTAAAAGACCCTGAGAAACAGGTTCATACAGAATCATCTAGGTGGGTCTAATCCAATTTCACGAGTCCTTAAAAATAAAGACTCCTGTTTGGATACAGTCAGAAAGACATGTGATAATGAAAGAAAAGGCAATGTGTTAGAAACGGTACTGTCTTTGTAGATGGATTGTAGATATGCATCTGCAACGCTTCTTGAAACTGGAAAATTCAAGAAAACAATTATTTTGTCTGGAACCTAAAGTAACTACCAAAATTCTGACAATAGCCCATTGAGTGATGAATTAACTGTTAACAAGCAGAATTATAAAATAGGTTTATGGCAGGTTATGGATCATGGAGAAAAAAAACCAAAACAAATGTTCAAAAAATATAGTTTGAGAAAATATTTAAAGTATGTAGAATAGATAACTTGTGAGATCATTTGAGAACTATTTTCCTCTTTTTATTCTTTATGAGTACTCAATATAAAAAAACTCTTGTTTCATGCTTGCTCTCCTTATTTTAAATACCACAGCTTAAAAGATTAAAACAGCCATATTTTAACATAATAAATCATTTCTACAATGTATTTTATTCCTTTCTCTAATCTAGATGTATTTAACACAACTGTACTATGATTAGATATATTTTTTTTCTTTCAAACATCATGGTAAGTTTTCTATGTCTGTATAACCTCTTTGTAATTATTATTTTAGTTTAATGAACACCTCATTGAGCTAACGGAAAATATTAATCAATCATTTTGTTGATTTTTTGTTTATTTATAATTTTATTATTAAAATATGTTAGTGGATAGCTTTTTTAAATTTTGATTTATTTATAAAGGTGAGTCTGTCAAGATAAATTATTGGCATATATTTTGAGTTCCTTTAGAATTCTTGCTATTTTTTTATAATGATATTTTAGTTTTCTCAAGTTATCCTAAAACCTTTGTTTACTCTTCACATGAAGTCAATAATATTTGCTGACATTAAATGAACTGCAAAGATGTTTATATTTAGTCAAGAAATTCTTTACTAGTACAAAACAATTGTCTTAAAATGATCAAATTCTAATTGCTTATTTGAATAAATTATAATAACTGAAAAAGAAAATAAAAGGTAAACAAAGGTAGAACTGTGATCTCAAGAATACCCATCTGACACATCTATAAAGCCAGCAGTACACCTAAAGCTCAAGGAAAATCATGGGAGAGTGGAAACTTAATTGTAAGACATAGAAGACCAGGGCATATGCTATGAAAAAAGTATCTTCTACTTATGACAAGAAAACTACATCTATGGACTCTCAACAACTTGGGTTGCCTGAACAAAATCAGCATAATGACAACAATAGTTTATATGTTTCCAACATAAAAATGCTACTCTTGCTCTACTACAGATATCTTGATGATAGATGTTTGTGGAGTCATTGTATGGTTCAAAGGATTTATATATGGGCAAGGCTATTGTTAATCCTTCTTTGTGGCTGCATAGTACCTTGTGATACAATGAGAACCAGTTCTCAAGGAGCAAGTGCCCAGATCTGTTCCACCTTAGTTCTTTAAGGAAAATAAAAGCACAGGTACTCTGACAGAGAAAATAGAAAAAGATGGGGAGTCTTTGGGGAGAAAAACGTTGAAGGAGAAAGAGGGATGAGGGATAGAAATATATCTCTATCTATCTATGTATCTATCATCTATTTATCTGTCAATAATCTGATCAGTAAATGTATTGGTAGATAAAATTTCAGTGAAATCATTCCACAGAGAGTGACATTGCTTTGCCCATGAGCCAAAAATGATTTAACAAAAGTTTGGTGGTACCAGGCATAGAAAATCTCCCTTTGAGTTCTTGGTCATGGGAGTCCAAGAGATTTCCAAAGTCTATTGGGCTCTCCCTTGTTTTCCAAACAGAAGTTAAAGATAAGTTCTTATTGCTGAATACACTACACACTTTGGACATAGGACTGAGAGGAATTTAGTGTTTTTATAAGAGGAAGCAGGGCAGATAAAATTGGAGCAATGGAAAGCATAAAAATAAATATTAACAAGCAACCTGATGAAATTATGTGATATTTTTCTGCCATTTTCTTTTATCTTTATAAAACTTGAATTTCTGAAGGAAACTCAGGTGCTAAGGAAAGAATAGTGCTTTTACATAGAAACAAAATATTGAGAAAACATTGCAAAGAAAAATTAGTAGCTGGTTACCAACTGTTTTGTGGTGATTTTTTCATTATTTTCTCTTGTGTCTGAGGCTTAGAAATAGAAAGTTAATTAAATATGAGCAATTCTGCTTCAGTAAATTGCAAGCTAGTAAAGCCAATCTGCACATTAGTGTGGTAGTTCCTCAGAAAATTGGACATAGTACTGAGAACCCAGCTATACCACTCCTGGACATATACCCAGAAGATGCTCTTACATGTAATAAGGACACATGCTACACTATGTTCATAGCAGCCTTATTTATAATGGTCAGAAGCTGCAGAGAAACCAGAAATCCTTCTACAGAGAAATGGATACAGAAAATGTGGTATATTTATTCAATGGAGTACTACTCAGCTATTAAAAACAATGAATTCATGAAATTCTTAGGAAAATTGATGTATCTAGAAAATATCATCCTAAGTCAAGTAACCTACTCACAAAAGAACATACATGGTATGCATTCACTGAGAAGTGGATATTATCCCCAAAGCTCTGAATAATTCAAGATATTGTTGGATTCCATAGCTGCCTGCAGCTATTATGAAGTGGGTTGCTGGAACAGAAGCTGAGGGATGAATAGGGAAGGGGCGAAAAGAAAAAGGGCTAAGACAATATTCACTGATCAAAGCCAGAAACTTTAATGGCGCCAGACCTTTTAACAGTTTGGGCAAACCCTTCCCCCCGCCCCCAGACTCCAGGCTGAGTTCAGGTGGAAGTTGTCTAGCTTCCCTTGAAGGTCCTCTTCTTGACTGCTCAGGCAGCTGGGTGGGTCACCTGCTTAATTCAGGAATTCCTAGACCTAGAGGAACAATGAACTTAACCTTTACTTCGAGCACTCCACCCTAGGTGGAGCAGGATCTTGGCAATCTGGGAGAAGTTAACCTTGACCATAGTCAAGTACACTCTTAGCACTCCATCCAAGGATAAAAATTCCTTCTTTAACCTACTTCCCTATTATTCCTGCCCGAAGCCAGGGATTGTCCTTGACCAAAGTCAAACTCAAACCTTGTGTATGACTGCCCCAATATGGCTCTGTACAAGATACAACTCACAGAACACATGAAACTCAAGAAGAAGGAAGACCAAAATGTGGATATTTTGAGCCTTCTTAGGGGGATCAAAATACCCATGGCTCACAGCCAACCAATAGACTGGAACCTGGGAAGTCTCTACCACACTGGGCAGGAAGGCAAGAATCAAGCTAAGCTGCAGAATGTTTTGCTCTCAAGAAGGGTTTGGGGTCCCCAATGGAGCATCTGGAGTGTGGTCCAGAGGAACTGAAGGGGTTTACAGCCTCATGGGAAGAACAATGACTTCAGACACCCAGACACCCCAAGACTCCCAGGGACTGAACCATCAACCAAGGGGTACACATGGTTCCAGCCAAAAATGTGACAGAGGAATGCCTTGTTGGGTATCAGTGGGAGGGGGATGGTCTTTGGTCAGGTAAAGGCTTAATAGAGGCTCCAACAAAGGGAAACGGACAGGGGTGGGGGGGGGGAGATGGGAGTGTGTCGGGTAGAGGAGCATATACATGGAGGCAGTAGGTGGGAGGAGGGGTAAGGAATCTTTGGGGAAGGGGGCTTTTGGGAGGGGAAATTGGGAAAAGTTTTACCATTGGCAATATAAATGAAGAAGATATTCAATTAAAAAAAAAAAAGAAACCTGTGCAAACAGCTCAGCTGGGGCCTTGAGCTAAGCTCACCCATTCCCTACAGGTACATATTATTGTTCCTTCTGCAGGACTGCAAACCTCTTCAGCTCCTTTGGTCCTATCTCCAGCTCCTTCATTGGGGACCCTGTGCTCAGTCACAATTTCTTCCTGCTGCTTGCTGATCCAGATGAAAAACTTCTGGCTAGCTCTCCAGTACCATGTATTCCTGCGTGCCCCATGCTTCCCACCCTGAAATTATTGGACTTAGCTCCTATCTTTAAACCAGCATAAATAAAGTGTTCTTCTGCATTAGAGATGCAATTATCATGGAGTCTCTTTACAGAAAAAAAAAAAACACAAAAAAACAAAAAAACAAACAAACAAAAAAAAAAACGCTGATTAAGAAAAAAAACAGTCAGTCTCTTCCTTAATATCACATATGGAAACTAAGATAAAGACACAAGAGTCTTTACAAACACACTCTCAACCAAATATAACATTATCAATCATGCCAATTATAATCCCCATCTATGCAATGGTCATATATCCTTAACTGGCATACATAAGAATGTTCAAAAATTTCTAGGGTAAAGATAATGATGGGAGAAATATTGATCCTGATTCTGTGTACAATGATACTTTTAGCAATGTCTTAATATTTATATTTCTATATCACCTTAGTCCAAACTACAATAAGCCAAATTTTGTAACAGAAATGCGGTTATATTGTTATTAAAAAAGGGTGAGTTAAGAAGATTTTGCTATACAAAATAAGAGATCTGAGGATCACATGATACAGTTTCTTATTCTAGATATTAGTTTCTTTGTTTTGTCATCTATAAACAAAACTAAATCGATTGCTGTTGACAGAGTTATGGGTAATGTTAGTTGGAAAATGGCTCTTTTCCAGACAGATCACACCAGGACAGCACAATCACACGGGAAGAGATTTTTTTATTGAATGCTGGGAGGGTGAGGGTGGGAGAGTGAGGGAAATCGAGGAAGAGAAGAAAAAGAAAAAGAGGGTGAAGGGTCGGGGTCTCTGGTATCTGTATGGGCTGTGACATAGATGCCAGGTAATAAATATTAGGCACCACTGCACATAGGTGAGGACTGTGGGGTGGTTTCCATGGCAAAAGACTCAAGAGGGTCCTTGTCCCCTAGGGCTAACCTCATCCCTGGACTTGGAGGCTATCCATAAACTGCCTCTGATGCTAACAGTTAGAAAACAATAAAGTTTTGTTAAGAAGATATTTGTGGACAGTCAATTTGCAGTGGTGGGTGATGCTTTAAGATGGCGCCTCTCATGCTGCTTAAGGTACTCCAGTCTGGTCAAACGTTTTTTGCACATGGAACATGGGTAGGGCCTCTCCCCAGTGTGGGTTTGTTTGTGTCTCTTGAGATCTCCTGCGCAGAAGAATGACGATTCGCATTCGAGCTCATCACACACATAATCCTTCTGACCTGTGTGTCTCTTCATGTGGTATTTGAGGTGGTGAGGCTTTTTGTATGATTTCTGACAATCTGGGTAGGTACAAGCATAGAGCTTCAAAGGAGGAGGGGTCTTCTGGGACACAGGGCTCTGGGACTTGAGGACTAACTTCATCTCTGGATTCTGTCCCTTGACTAAACTGGAAGCTGAAGAGTTTTCCTGAGGTTGTCCTGGGGTCAAAGGGGAACTTGAAGGATATGAATATTTACCCACATAGGGGGCTTGGTTACCAAGTGAAGTCACCTGAGGAAGGCTTTTTTCAAGATTGGGTGTCCTGTTCTGATTTGGGTAGACACTTTCATAAATAGAGGTCCTCATCTGACTCAAGTCGAATGTCTTTTCAGAATTGGGACTTGTCTCTGAATGGCTAGTCGGGTTGTCTTTGGAACTGGATGTTGTTCTCTTAGACCCATAAAGAGTTGTGTCAAAACTGGATGTTGCTATCTGAAAGTGATAAGGAGACTGGTCATCAATTGGACTTGTTACCTGGTGATTCACAATCAAATCCTGGTCACATTTGTACCCTGATGTCTGATGCCCAGAGAGGGACTGTTCATCATTGAGGAGATTCTCCTGACCTTTGCAGACATTCTGACCACTGAAGGATTTCATTGGGTCATTTGTTTGGTCACAGTTAGCTCTCATCTGAGGCTCATAGAAAGCCTGGTTTCCAGTTGGCAGTATCATCTGATGTCTATAGAATTCATTATCAGCTGCTGGGTTCCCCTGCTGATTCGCAGAATTATTCTCATTAGAAAAGGAGGTTATTATTTGATTGAGAAGAGCCCAGCTATAGATGGGTGATGTCATCTGATTCCCATATAGAGTCAGTTGCCCTCCATTCCTGCATTTCATCTGATTGCAGTGGGTCTGGTCACCATTGAAAGGCTTCTCATGGTCAGCACTGAAGGTCTGGTCATGTGCAGAAGCAAGGGAGTGATCCACATTTGGGCTCTGGACTGCATGGCTTCCAGAGAGGACCATCTGATGATTACCAAAGGTAATGCTGGGATTCTCACAAATGGCTAAATATGGGATCCAAACAATCTTGTAAGGGTTCAGTGTCCTCATCTGGGAGCATTCATTGCAGAGAGTCCCTGCAGTGTCAAGTACTGCTATCTTCTCTCCAGAAGGGAGGCATGTCTTGGGGGTGTTGTTGAGCTCCATAAGCTGAAGTCCTGCAGGGGATTTTTCCTGCTCAGCAGACACAACTTGCTGGTTTACAGAAGCAGTCTCACCTGGCTCTCCAAAATGGAAATCAATGGCTTTTCCTGGGTTTACTGTTGAGTTCTGAGTACAGGCTGAATCACGTGTGCTACAGGACTTAGATGCCATCACTGTTTGGTTTTGGGTAGGCAACTCTGAACTCTGACCTGAAACAAGCTGGCTGGACTCCACAGGGGAAGGCTGGGTATTCCGGGATCCTGGCTGGGAAACATCTGTGTTTTCTGCCATCTCCAGATAGGCTTCTCAGAAGGCCTGGGAGCTTTTCAAGTTTCTCAACTGTTGGGAGAAAGGAGAGCATCTGGTTGAAGCAGTCAGTTGTGAGAGCTTAAAGTCCTTGAGAATACCCATATACATAAGACAGACAGACATTAGATAGTAGACAGGAACAGGTAGAGAATGCGTTCTAGAGGCCAGGGCTTCACAGCTTCAGGTGCTATAAAGGAGAGAAAAATCTAATTTTAAACGTGAAAAAAAGGGAATGGAGAAAGCAAGCATTTAAGAAAGAAGGAATGAAAGAAAGAGAGAGAAAGATAAAATTAAAAAATTAAAGAAAAAGAAAATCACATCATCATTATCATCATCATCATCTGGCACAACATGTAGAATTGAAAAAAAAAATATGGAGTTTTGATGGATAGGTGTATGTACTCTTGAAATTAATTCAGAAACCTGTAGTAGAGGAGAATAGAACTTGGCAACTGTCAGTAAAAGCTTCAACTTTTTCACCAATTAGAAAACTCTCCAAAAAGCATCCTCTGGTGTTCTTGTGAAGCGATTATTACACAGGCATCACTTATTAAAACACCAGGTATTCAGTTCAACATCCAACCTGTCTCCTCTCCCTGGAAATTGGGGAGCCTGCTCCCACCATGACGATTCTAGAATGTTACAGGACAACTCATTTTTACAAAAGACTTCTACTACCTCAATCTGGTCTCAAAATCCCTATTATTATTATTATTATTATTATTATTTTGTCCCTAACGGCTAAGTATGGAGATTAAAAACACTTGCCTGAAAACTGCCCAAGGTCTCTGTTTCTTAGTATTATCATACAGCACAGATGTAGGTTACGTTCTAATTGATAGCATTTTGAGGTTTAAACTTATTAACTAACCATAAGAAATATCAATGGAAAGACAATAAAAATCATCCATAGGTTGATTAAACCACCTGGCAAAAAAACTGGGGATTCCTTGCAGTTGTTTTGATAAGTCCAAATCTTTGTGTGTGTATGGGGGGGGGGGTGTCCCCTGAGTATCACCATAGTTGCTGGTGGGATTTACCTTGATCTTTGTCAAAGATAAAGTTGAAGGGGAAGAACCAGAACAACCTTGGGGATCCAAGTTTTAAGACTAAGGGGTTTGCTCTCAGAATCTGAGTCCCAGGGTAATCATCCAGGATGCGACTTCTAGATATAGTTAACATCTGGGTTCTTTGCTACAAGTCCTAGCTATTCACCTGTATTCTGAGCAAATAGTGACATATATTTGAAATCCCTCCCTCAGCCAGACTATTTGACTCCACTATGGAATGACTATCTTAGATTTCAAAATATGCCCTCTGACCCCCACAGTGAGACAGCTCCAACTCTATATGTGTTGCCCACAGATGTTGCCCCTCAACACAAGGAACAGTATTTTACAATGCTGTATGGACACCTGGTTTCCTAATGTTTTCACCAAAACTATTCCAAATGTTTCCTCCTAGAGAGCCCAGGCACTATGATAACTGTTGATGACTTGGGTGTGTGCAGCCCCTTTCCTCCTTCCCTGGGAGTGCTGAGGCTTGTGGGAATACATTTCCAGTACATGGTATGGGGGGGGGGGGGCTCTGAGATGCCAAATCTTTTTAAGTTCAGACTCTATTTTAGAGAACCTGACCTATGTTTGAATTCAGGCTAACTAATAGGCTAGTACCTAGCATTAGTCTCCAAGTTGGCCCCCAACAAAACAGGAGCCTAGCTCCCGTCTGTAGGCTAATCCCCAACAAGACCAGTGTTTCTAGGTTATTCCCCCAACAAACCTGCCCCCTTGCTTAAAAGCTTACCCCGTGCTAAATGACCACCAAAGTTGAGGGGAGCAGAAATTAAGTTTATGATATGACTCCCAGCACCAGCCAATTATGTTAAAGATGACAGTAGCTTTCCAATTAGATGATCACTCACTCACCCTCAACTTGCTGCTTACTATAAAGTCTTGTCCAGATAGACATTTGGGGCTCCTCTACCATCAGATTCATTCTGAGTGATGGTGGTGCTTTGAGGCACCTGAAGTAGCTCAAATAGAATAAAGTCACTGCTGTGAGTTGCATCAGATTGGTTCCTGTCTGTTTTGGTTTTGGTTTGCTTTTTTTTTTTTTTGAGGGGGGTCACTAACGTTTCCCTGACACAACAGCTCCTGTGTCAATCTCCTACATGCTCACCCAAATCCAGAGAAAAGATAATCATGTGGTTTGCTATGCTGTGTTAAACAAAGTCACATACAAGTTGTATAACATAGTTCTTTCATGAACATTTCACTCCATTCCTATAGCTTAAGTTAAATTTGTGATTATTAATTTATTGAATCAGAATTTTAAAATGACATTTAAATTCATATGAAGGCAACATACCCCTGTAATAATCATGGTTTTCTAGGGTCATATAAGTTATGGAATGAATCTTTCTCTATATACATGTCAAAAAGGGAATTTTTGGAAATACTTACGGGCTGCAGTCCTGATAATCCAACAATAGTTAGCTAAAAATGAGAAGTTTAATGGTCTTCTTTCTTAGTCCCACAAGACAGGTATCTCAACTGGCCTCCTCTAGAGGCTAAAAATTAGAAACAGCTCCAATGCCAGCTGGATGGATGTGTAAACAAGCTAAGGACAAACTGACAAATAGGAAAATCTTCCTGCTTCTTCCTCCAGCAGAAGGTGTGTCCAAGATTAAAAGTGTGTCTTCCTGGCTCAGGATCCGGTTTAAAAATGTTGTGTCTTTCAGCCTCAACCTCCTTGGCTGGTAGTGAATTAACATAATTCAATCAAACAATCTCTTACACATGTGTCCTCTTTTTATAAACCTTTTTTTCTTTCCAGGTATTTTCAATTGAACAACCAAGAGTATACATCAAAATCTTGGTCTAAGAAAAGTGTGGTTTTAGTTTCCTAGAAACCTTAAAATAGACTACAACCCAGAGCATCACACAATTAAATCTTTAATTTCAGAAGATACCTATGAGATGGCTGAGGATCACAATCTCTTCCTGCTCCCTGATGGTCCAGATGTAGAACTCTTGGCTTTCTCTCCAGCACCATGTCTCGCTGCTTGCCCCTATGCTCCCCCACTAAAGTTAATGGAGTTAGATCCAATTTTTATGTAAGTTTAAATTAAATATTCTCCTATATAAGAGTTGCTATGGTCATAAAGTCTCTTTACAACAATACCAACCCAGACTAAGACAAAAATCATTGACAGTCTCTTACTTGATATCACTTAAACAAACTGAGAAGAAAACACAAGTATCTTCACAAACTTGTTCTCAACCAAATATATCAGACTCAGTAATGTCAATTATAACCATCCTTCAGGCAATGATCACATGGCCTTCATAACTGGCCATTCATAACTAAAATTATTGACAAAAATTCAAGGATAAAGTAAGTGTTGGGAGAAATATTGATCCTGTTTCACTGTAGAATGCTACTTCCAGCAATGTCTTAATATTTGTAATTCTTCCCTACCTTAGTTGTAAATAATAACAATAAAGCCAACTTAATAAAACCACAGAAATGTGGTTATAATCTCATTAAGAAAGAGTCAATTAAGTAGTTTTCCCCATGCAAAATAAGAGATCTATAGATCACAAGCTACAGTTCCTATTCCAAATATTAATTTGTTTTGTCATCTACAAACAACATTAATATCTACTTGACTTTGACAGAGTTGTGGGTAGAAAACAATAAAACTATTAGGGAGGATATTGTTTGTGGATAGTCAGGTTCCAGTGGAGGGTAAAGGTTGGTTGTGCTCTCTTTTGTATCTGCAGAAATCCACTGAGCACAATTCCCCTGGGCAGCCAGGAACATTGCACACATAGGGTTTCTCCCAGTGTTTCCTCATGTGGACCTTTAGATGTGATGAGGGTGGAACAAGAAAAATTCCCTCAGCTGGAGTTCTAGAGCCTACATTTCTACATTTTTGCTGGAAGTATGTATGCATTCAGAGTAACAGGCTTTAGTTGTCTCCCTTCTTTGGCACTAAAATTCATAGTTCTTCCTCATGCTTCTTCCTCCATGCTCTTAAAATATAGAAGCTGATTGAATTTTCCAGCCACATAGCCAGGAATGCCTTGACCTCATTAAGTTTCAGTAGGAAACTTTCTCACATCTTCCTTGATGAGAAAGTTTCAGGTCCTGAACCAACACAGTTGAACCAAATAAATTCATGATAGATCCAAGTTGTAAGGCAATAGATTTTGTTCTCTGGAGCTGAGTCCTTATATAAACACCAAGAGTATGAATTCTATAACTTATCAGCTGCCTGGTTATATAGATCCATCTCCTTGAGAGTTATAATCTAACCTTTTATGGGGGGGGAGTGCTTAGTATCTATATTATTTACTTAAGCTTGTCCTCCCAGACCCTTGGAAAGAAGAGGGACTTTGAGTCTCCTAGCCCATGCTGCAGGAGTTCAATTAAGCCATTTTCTGCAATGCTTAGTGAGAGGAAACACTACATTGTATGTTGCATCCATTTCATGATTCATAGTGTGGGTTTCCTGTGCCTGACCTGCATGTGAAAGTTGAGGATGAAGAAAATGAAGTCAGCTGGGCCTGTGGAGTTAGCAGCAGCTGCAGATCTCATTCCTGAAGGTTTCGCTCCTGTGAGCTGAATACTACTGTTAACACACAACACTTGATTTCTAGTTGCAATGATCAATTGAGATATAGAGATTCCTTATCTTTGACAGCTTTAATAAAATTCCATTCCCCTGCTTCTTTTTTTATTCGATATATTCTTTATTTACATTTCAAATGATATCCCCTTTCATGGATACCCCTTCCCCAAAAGTCTCATAAACCCTCTTCCCTCCCCCTGTTCTCCAATCATCCCCTTCCCATTTCCCTGTCCTGGTATTCTCCTATACTACTGCACTGAGTCTTTCCAGGACCAGGGTCCTCTCCTTCCTTCTTCTTGGGCATCATTTGATATGTGAATTGTTTCTTGGGTATTCCGAGCTTTGGGGATAATACCCATTTATCAGTGAGTGTTTACCATGTGTGTTCTTTTGTGATTGGATTGCCTCACTCACAATGAAATTTTCCAGTTCTGTCCACTTGCCTAAGAATTTCATGAATTCATTGTTTTTAATAGCTAAGTAGTATTCCAGAGTGTAAATATACCACATTTTCTGTATCATTCCTCTGTTGAGGGATATCTGGGTTCTTTCCAACTTCTGGCTATTTTTAATAGGACTACTATGAACATAATGGAGCATGTGTCCTTATTATATGCTGGGAAATCCTCTGGGTATATGCCCAGGAGTAGTATAGCAGGTCCTCTGGTAGTATCATGCTCAGTTTTCTGAGGAACTGCCAGACTTTCATCTTATCTGTTAATTTTATGCTTTAATTTAATTTTCTTTTTTAACTTATTCACTTTACATTCCACTCACTGCCCGCTCCCTGTCATCCCCTCCCACAAGCCTTCCTCCATCCCTCTTTCCCTTCTCCTTTGAGTGGGTGGGGACCCTCTTTTATCCCTCCTCCCTGGTACTTCATGTCTTTGCAAGGTTAGGCATTTCCTCTCTTATTGAGGCCAGACAAGGCAGTTCAGCTAGGAAAACATATCCCATGGACAGGCAACAGCTTTTGTAATAGGTCCCTTTACAGTTGTTCCGGACCCACATGGAGAACAAGTTGCTCATCTGCTACATATGTGCAGGAAGACCTAGGTCTGCCCTGTGTATATGCTTTCCTTCATGGTTCAAAATCTGAGAGCTCCTAAGGCTCTACATTAGTTTACTCTACTTGTCTTCCTGTGGAGTTCCTATGTCCTTCAGGGCTGGCAATCCTTCTTCCTATTTTTCCATAATAGTTTCCAAGCTCCATTCACTGTTTGGTTGTGGGCATCTGTGTGAGTTAGATGCTGGTTGTTTTGTTTTCTGTTTTTGTTTTTAATTCTTTAATTTTTTTTTTTTTTTTTTTTTTTTTTTTTTTTTTTTTTTTTTACAGTCCGGTCCTATCACCCTTCTGGGCCACCCTTTGACCATTCCCCCATCCTATTCCTCTTCCCCTGTCTCCAAGAGGATATCCCCACCACCACCACCCCACCAGACCTCCCCATTCTCTGGAGTCTCAAGTCTCTCAAGGGTTAGGTGCTTCTTCTCTCACTTAGGTCTGAGAGCAATAAGACAAGAAAGGAGATCACTTACAGAAACTTTGTAATTTTATGAGGTCCCATTTGTCAATTCTTGATTTTAGAGCATAAGCTATTGGTGTTCTGTTCAGGAACTTTCCCCCTGTAGTGATTTCCTCAAGGGTCTTCCCCAGTTTCTTTTTTATTAGCTTCAGAGTGTCTGGCTTTATGTGGAGGTTCTTGATCCATTTGGAGTTGAGCTTAGTACAAGAAGATAAGGATGGATCAATTCGCAGTGTTCTGCATGCTGACCTCATAAAATTACAAAGTTTCTGTAAGGCAAAGTGTGACCTCCTCCTGCCCACTGCTCTCAAGAATAGCAGCCAGCAATCTGACCACCCACCTCCTGAAGAACAAGAAGAACCAGTTTCCGGCCTTCAGGGGAGGGGCTTGGTCTGCCTTTGTTTCTTGGGAGAGAGGGATCATTAAAGATGGAGACTTGAACCAAAAGCCATGTGTTTTGTGTCTCTCCATGTAATTTCTCTTGCAGCCTGTTCCTTTACCCATCTCTCCTTCCAGAGAACCCACAATTAAGATGTGTGAGCTGGACTCTACATATGGCACCCAACATGGCATAACTGGAAATGGAGAGGCAAAATGAGGTATGTTTGTCTGGATTTAGGAGCTCCAAGGAAAAAGAAAAGGAAAAAGTTTATGTATCGGGCACGGTAAGCAACAGGGTATTAATTTAGCTCGAATAATGTCATTTATTTCTAAAGAATGTTGCTGCAGAAGTCTGTAAAGATACAGGCTAGACTGACTCAGTATGTAGGCCCTGCACTGAGATCAGCTAGGATTTAAAGACAACATGGAACAGGAAATTAATTTAGTTAGGCATTTGTCCGCAGTCTAAGAACTGCACCAGGCAAGAGAAATAGGGCATAAAATAATATAAAACAAAATAAAAACAGTAAAAAACAAAAAACAACAAAAAATATTTCTAGAAACATAAAAGAAAAAAGGAAAATGGATTTGGTTACATTGCATGCGCGCTTTAATTTCTATGTCTTCAGTGCACTGATTGTCCACATGTACATTTATCTGTCTGTGTTTTGTGTGAATTAGTGTTTGTTTCATGTTAAAAATAAAAATTGATTAAAATTCTGTCTGCTGGGCCCTTGAGCCGGCAGGCCACAGGCTAATTCAAAGCCACATGCAGCAGCAGGCAATGGTTGCGCACCTTTAATCCCAGCACTTGGGAGGCAGAGCACATGTGGTGTGTGTGGGGGGGGAGTTGGGGGAACTTTTTCCTTGGGACAACCGGAGAGAGGTGTCTTTCCTCCACTTTGGAGTGGAGCGTGAATGCCACAAATGACAGCTGCAACAGCAGAGCATATAGCAGCGTGCTGTCTGGAGCCCATTCGCCCTGGGACTGGATATGCTACTTCTGGCCAGCCTGGCACAGGGGTGTGCTGGCAGGGGGGTTGTCTCCTGCACTTCGGCGTTTCTCTGCTTGTCGGTCCCCTGGCCCGGTTTCTAAGCTGGGTACTAAGTGCTGCTTAAAAAAAAAAAAAAAAAAAAAAAAAAAAAAAAAAAAAAAGGACGGCAGCAGCAGTGGCAGCAGCAGCAGCTGGTCCAGCAGAAGGGCCATCAGCAGTGGAACCAAGAAACCACAACAGAACTCTGCCTCCCACCAGTCAGTTACAAGAGTCTCTCCACCATCTTGGATCTCGGGCACCAGAGAGATCAGACTGAGGTACACAAATATAACCCAAGGCTAACATCGCAGGGGTCTAAGCCCAACGGGCTTAGCCTGTACCCAGGCCTTGGGCTGCTCAGGGCACCATCGCTGTACGAACCTCAGGCCAGGAGGTTGATTGCCCAGCCAGCACACACTCCGCCATTTTGACTACAGGACTACAGAGAGTCCTAGCAGGCAAAGTCAGCTAAGAGTCATAGCCCGAGGCTAACATAGCAGGGGGTCTAAGACACACAGACCTTGGACTGACCCCAGGCCCTGGGCTGCTCCATGGGCCATCTGTGTGCCAACCCAGCCAGGAGGTTGTTAGCCCAGCAGACTCTCCCTGCACTTTCAGGAAGC
This sequence comes from Apodemus sylvaticus, assembly GCF_947179515.1. Classification (NCBI taxonomy): domain Eukaryota; kingdom Metazoa; phylum Chordata; class Mammalia; order Rodentia; family Muridae; genus Apodemus; species Apodemus sylvaticus. The sequence goes on from NC_067474.1 coordinate 104,756,171, forward strand.
GCATGCACTCCTCCATCCTGGCCACCTGACAGAATCAATTAACACTCATAGCCCAAGGGAGACTTTGCTTGGGCCTTAGCCAGCCAGGCTTTTGCCTAGACTCGGGCCCTCAGCACCTAGGCTAGCCTTATGTGCACCAACCTGGTTGGGAGATAGGCTGCCCAGCAGAGTGACCAGCACTCAGAAAAGGTCCCGCAGCAGTATAGACCATCAGCACTCACTGAAGGAGCAAACGGGCACCCCCTGGTTCACACAGACAACCTGGGGCAAGGCACACTAGGGCTGCAGGGACACCCAAGAGGAGGGCAGCACATTAGCAATCTGTAACAGGGGAAACCCAGCCATCCAGTGTTGCAGAAATAGCCATATAGCCTCACAGGAGGCACAAATACCAGCCAGAGACAAGACCAACTAACACCAGAAATAACAAGATGGCAAAGGGCAAATGCAGGAACGCTACTAACAGAAACCTAGGCAATATAGCAGCATCTGAACCAAGCTCTCCAACATCAGCAAGTCCTGTTTATGCAAAAACACCAGAAAAACAAGATTTGGATTTAAAATCACTGTCCATGATCCTGCTAGAAGAACACAAAAAGGACATAAATGATTCTCTTAAAGAAATACAGGGGAACATGAATAAGCTAGAAACCCAATTAATGGAAACACAAAAATCACTTAAAGAAATTCAGGACAATAAGGCTCAAGAGATAGAAGCCAATAAAGAAGAAACACACAAAAAATTTAAGAAATGCAGGAGAGAGTGAGTCAAATAGCAGAAGTCATAAAAGAGGAAACACAAAAGTCTCTTAAAGAATTACAGGAAAACACAAACAAGCAAGTGAAGGAGCTAAGCAAAACCATCCAGGATCTAAAATCAGAAGTAGAAACAACTAAGAAATCACAAAGGGAGACAACTTTGGAGATAGAAAACCTTGAGAAGAAATCAGGGGCCATAGATGCAAATATCAACAACAGAATACAAGAGATGGAAGAAAGAATCTCTGATGCTGAAAATATCATAGAAACCATTGACTCAACAGTCAAAGAAAATGCAAAATGCAAATAGCTTGTATCCCAGAACATCCAGGAAATCCAGGACACAATGAGAAGACCAAACCTAAGGATTATAGGTATAGATGAGAGTGAAGATTTACAACCTAAAGGGCCAGCAAATATCTTCAACAAAATTATGGAAGAAAACTTTCCCAACTTAAAGAGAGAGATGCCCATGAATATACAAGAAGCCTACAGAACTCCAAAGAGACTGGACCTGAGCAGAAATAACTCTCATCACATAATAATCAGAACCCCAATTGTACTAAACAAAGAAAGAATATTAAAGGCAGTAAGAGAGAAAGGCCAAGTAACATATAAAGAAGACCTATCAGAATCACACCAGACTTCTCACCAGAGACCATGAAAGCTAGACGATCCTGGGCAGATCTCATGCAGACTCTAAGAGAACACAAATGTCAGCCAAGACTACTATACCCAGCAAAACTCTCAATCACAATAGATGGAGAAACCAAGATATTCCATGACAAAACCAAATTTACACAATATCTTTCTACAAACCCAGCTCTACAAAGAATAATAGGAGGAAAACTCCAATCTAAGGAGGGAAACGACACCCTGGAAAAAGTAAGATAGTTACCTTCTTTCATCAAACCCAAAAGAAGATAACCACTCAAATATAAAAATAACATCGAAAATGACAGGAAGTAATAATCACTACTCCTTAATATCTCTTAACGTCAATGAACTTAACTCCCCAATAAAAAGACATAGACTAACAGACTGGATAAGGAAACAAGACCCTACATTTTGCTGCATAGAGGAAATACACCTCATTGTCAAAGACAAAAACCACCTTAGAGTAAAAGGCTGGAAGACAATTTTACAAGCCAATGGTCTCAGGAAACGAGCCGGAGTAGCCATTCTAATATCAGATAAAATTGATTTTCAACCTAAAGTCATCAAAAGAGGTACAGAAGGGCACTTCTTGCTGGTCAAAGGAAAAATCCACCAAGAAGAACTTTCAATTCTGAACATCTATGCGCCAAATGCAAGGGCACCCTCATTCATAAAAGAAACTTTACTAAAGCTCAAAGCACACATTTCACCCAACACAAATATTGTGGATGACTTCAACACTCCACTCTCCTCAATGGACCGATCGGGAAAACAGAAACTAAACAGGGACACAATAAAACTAATTGAAGCTTTGGACCAATTGGACTTGACTGATATTTATGGAGCATTCCACCCTAAAACAAAAGAATATATCTTTTTCTCAGCATCTCATGGTACCTTCTCCAAAATTGACCATATAATTGGTCACAAGACAGTCCTCAACAAATATAAAAAGATCGAACTAATTCCATGCCTCCTATCGGATCACAATGGAGTAAGAGTGGTCTTCAATAGCAACAAAAACGACAGAAGGCCCACATACACATGGAGGCTGAACAATAATCTACTCAATGACACCTTGGCCAAAGAAGAAATAAATAAAGAAATCAGAGACTTTTTAGAATTTAATGAAAATGAAGGCACAACATACGCAAATCATTGGTACACAATGAAAGCAGTGCTAAGAGGAAAACTCATAGCCCTGAGTGCCTCCAAAAAGAAAATGGAGAGTGCATACATTAGTAGCTTAAGGACACACCTGAAAGCCCTGGAACAAAAAGAAGCCAATTCACCCAGGAGGAGTAGAAGACAGGAAATCATCAAACACAGGGCTGAAATCAGGCAAGTGGAAACAAAGAGAACCATACAAAGAATCAATGAATCCAGAAGCTATTTTTTTTTTTGAGAATATAAATAAGATAGATAGACCCTTAACTAAACTGACCAATGGGCACAGAGAAAGTATCCAAATTAACAAAATTAGGAATGAAAAGGGGGATATAACAACAGAAATTGAGGAAATTAAAAAAAATCATCAGATCCTACTACAAAAGCCTATACTCAATACAACTGGAGAATCTGGAGGAAATGGACAATTTCCTAGACAGATACCAAATACCAAAATTAAATCAGGACCAAATAGATCATCTAAACAGTCCCATAATCCCTAAAGAAATAGAAGGGGTCATAGAAAGCCTTCCAACCAAAAAAAGCCCAGGACCAGATTCAGGGCAGAATTCTATCAGACCTTCAAAGAAGACCTAACACCAATACTCTTCAAACTATTCCACAAAATAGAAACAGAAAGAACACTACCCAATTCCTTCTATGAAGCCATAGTTACGCTGATACCAAAACCACACAAAGATCCAACAAAGAAAGAGAACTTCAGACCAATTTCCCTTATGAATATCGATGCAAAAATACTCAATAAAATTCTTGCCAGCCGAATCCAAGAACACATCAAAATGATCATCCACCATGATGAAGTAGGCTTTATCCCAGGGATGCAGGGTTGGTTCAATATATGGAAATCCATCAATGTAATCCACTACATAAACAAACTCAAAGAAAAAAACCACATGGTCATTTCATTGGATGCTGAAAAATCATTTGACAAAATTCAGCATCCTTTTATGCTTAAAGTCTTGGAAAGAACAGGAATTCAAGGCCCATACCTAAACATAGTAAAAGCAATATACAGCAAACCGGTAGCCAACATCAAACTAAATGGATAGACACTTGAGGCAATCCCACTAAAATCAGGGACTAGACAGGGCTGCCTACTTTCTCCTTATCTTTTCAATATTGTACTTGAGGTACTATCTCGGTCAATTAGACAACATAAGGAGGGCGAAGGGATACAAATTGGAAAGGAAAAAGTCAAACTATCATTATTTGCAGATGATATGATAGTCTACCTAAGTGACCCAAAAAACTCCACTAGAGAACTCCTACAGCTGATAAACAACTTCAGCAAAGTGGCAGGTTATAAAATCAACTCAAGCAAATCAGTAGCCTTCCTATACTCAAAGGATAAGCAGGCTGAGAAAGAAATTAGGGAAATGACACCCTTCACAATAGCCACAAACAGTATAAAGTACCTTGGGGTGACTCTTACCAAACATGTGAAAGATCTATATGACAAGAACTTCAAGACTCTGAAGAAGGAAATAGAGGAAGACCTCACAAAATGGAAAAACATCCCATGCTCATGGATCGGCAGGATTAATATAGTTAAAATGGACATTTTGTCAAAAGCAATATACAGATTCAACCCAATACCCATCAAAATCCCAACTCAATTCTTCATAGAGTTAGAAAGAGCAATTCTCAAATTCATCTGGAATAACAAAAAACCCAGGATAGCTAAAAACTATTCTCAACAACAAAAGAAATTCTGGGGGAATCAGTATCCCTGACCTCAAGAAATATTACCGAGCAATAGTGTTAAAATCTGCATGGTATTGGTACAGTGACAGGCAGGCGGATCAATGGAACAGGATTGAAGATCCAGAAATGAACCCACACACCTATGACCACTTGATCCTGGACAAAGGGGCTGAAAATATCCAATGGAAAAAAGATAGCCTTTTCAACAAATGGTGCTGGTTCAACTGGAGGTCAGCATGCAGAAGAATGTGTATTGATCCATCCTTGTCTCCTCGTACTAAGCTCAACTCCAAATGGATCAAGGACCTCCATAAAAAGCCAGACACTCTGAAGCTAATAGAAAAGAAACTGGGGAAGACCCTTGAGGACATTGGTACAGGGGGAAAGTTCCTGAACAAAACACCAATATCTTATGCTCTAAGATCAAGAATTGACAAATGGGACCTCATAAAATTACAAAGTTTCTGTAAAGCAAAGGACACCATCAAAAGGACAAATCAGCAACCAACAAATTGGGAAAAGATCTTCACCAACCCTACATCAGATAGAGGGCTAATATCCAATATATACAAAGAACTCAAGAAGTTAGAACCCAGAAAACCAAATAAGCCTATTAAAAAATGGGGAACAGAGTTAAACAAAGAATTCTCACCTGAAGAACTTTGGATGGCGGAGAAATATCTTAAAAAATGCTCAACTTCACTAGTCATCAGAGAAATGCAAATCAAAACAACCCTGAGATTTCACCTTACACCAGTCAGAATGGCTAAGATTAAAAACTCAGGAGACAGCAGATGTTGGCGAGGATGTGGAGAAAGAGGAACACTCCTCCACTGCTGGTGGGGTTGCAAATTAGTACAACCTCTCTGGAAATCAGTCTGGCAGTCCCTCAGAAAACTGGGCATGTCAAAGAACTCCACTAGAGAGCTCCTACAGCTGATAAACAACTTCAGCAAAGTGGCAGGTTATAAAATCAACTTCAGCAAATCAGTGGCCTCCCTATACTCAAAGGATAAGCAGGCTGAGAAAGAAATTAGGGAAATGACCCCCTTCACAATAGCCACAAATAGTATAAAGTATCTTGGGGTGACTCTTACCAAACATGTGAAAGATCTGTATGACAAGAACTTCAAGACTCTGAAGAAGGAAATGGAAGAAGACCTCAAAAAATGGGAAAACCTCCCATGCTCATGGATCGGTAGAATCAATATAGTTAAAATGGCCATTTTGCCTAAAGCACTATACAGATTCAATGCAATACCCATCAAAATCCCAACTCAATTCTTCACAGAGTTAGAAAGAGCAATTATCAAATTCATCTGGAACAACAAAAAACCCAGGATAGCTAAAACTATTCTCAGCAACAAAAGAAAATCTGGGGGAATCAGTATCCCTGACCTCAAGCAATACTACAGAGCAATAGTGTTAAAAACTGCATGGTATTGGTACAGTGACAGGCAGGAGGATCAATGGAACAGGATTGAAGATCCAGAAATGAACCCACACACCTATGGCCACTTGATCCTCGACAAAGAGGCTGAAAACATCCAATGGAAAAAAGATAGCCTTTTCAACAAATGGTGCTGGTTCAACTGGAGGTCAGCATGCAGAAGAATGCGAATTGATCCATCCTTGTCTCCTTGTACTAAGCTCAAATCCAAATGGATCAAGGACCTCCACATAAAGCGAGACACTCTGAAGCTAATAGAAAAGAAACTGGGGAAGACCCTTGAGGACATCGGTACAGGGAGAAAGTTTCTGAACAGAACACCAATAGCGTATGCTCTAAGAGCAAGAATTGACAAATGGGACCTCATAAGGTTACAGAGTTTCTGTAAAGCAAAGGACACCATCAAGAGGACAGATCGGCAACCAACAAATTGGGAAAAGATCTTCACCAATCCTACATCAGATAGAGGGCTAATATCCAATATATATAAAGAACTCAAGAAGTTAGACTCCAGAAAACTGAACAACCCTATTAAAAATGGGGTACAGAGTTAAACAAAGAATTCTCACCTGAAGAACTTGGGATGGCAGAGAAGCATCTTAAAAAATGCTCAACTTCATTAGTCATTAGGGAAATGCAAATCAAAACAACCCTAAGATTTCATCTTACACCAGTCAGAATGGCTAAGATTAAAAATTCAGGAGACAGCAGGTGTTGGAGAGGGTGTGGAGAAAGAGGAACACTCCTCCACTGCTGGTGGGGTTGCAAATTGGTACAACCACTCTGGAAATCAGTCTGGCGGTTCCTCCGAAAACTGGACACCTCACTTCCAGAAGATCATGCTATACCACTCCTGGGCATATATCCAGAGGATTCCCCACCATGTAATAAGGATACATGCTCTACTATGTTCATAGCAGCCCTATTTATAATTGCCAGATGCTGGAAAGAACCCAGGTATCCCTCAACAGAAGAGTGGATCCAAAAAATGTGGTATATCTACACAATGGAGTACTATTCAGCCATTAGAAACAATGAATTCATGAAATTCTAAGGCAAATGGATGGAGCTAGAGAACATCATACTAAGTGAGGTAACCCAGACTCAAAAGGTGAATCATGGTATGCACTCACTAATAAGTGGTTATTAACCTAGAAAACTGGAATACCCAAAACATAATCCACACATCAAATGAGATACAAGAAGAAAGGAGGAGTGGCCCCTGGTTCTGGAAAGACTCAGTGAAACAGTATTCGGCAAAACCAGAACGGGGAAGTGGGAAGGGGTGGGAGGGAGGACAGGGGAAGAGAAGGGGGCTTGTGGGACTATCGGGGAGTGGGGGGGCTAGAAAAGGGGAAATCATTTGAAATGTAAATAAATTATATCGAATAAAAAAAAAAAGAAAGAAAACTGGGCATGTCACTTCTGCAAGATCCTGCTATACCACTCCTGGGCATATATCCAGAGGATTCCCCAGCATGTAATAAGGATACATGTTCCACTATGTTCATAGCAGCCCTATTTATAATAGCCAAAAGCTGGAAAGAACACAGGTATCCCTCAACAGAAGAATGGATGCAAAAAATGTGGTATATATACACAATGGAGTACTATTCAGCCATTAAAAACAATGAATTCATGAAATTCTTAGGCAAATGGATGGAGCTGGAGAACATCATACTAAGTGAGGAAACCCAGTCTCAAAAGATCAATCATGGTATGCACTCACTAATAAGTGGATATTAGCTTGGAAAATTGGAATATGCAAAACATAATCCACACTTCATATGAGGTACAAGAAGAACGGAGGAGTGGCCCCTAGTTCTGGAAAGACCCAGTGTAGCAGTATAAGACAAAACCAGAACAGGGAAGTGGGAAGGGATGGGTGGGAGAACAGAGGGAGGGAAGGGGGCTTATGTGACTCTCGTGGAGTGGGGGACCAGAAAAGGGGAAATCATTTGAAATGTAAATAAAAAATATATAGAATAAAATTAAAAAGAAAAAGACTGCAAATTTGAATGCTAGCAAGGAGAGGTTTTTGAGAGGGTTTCATGAGAGGAAAGGGAAGAGGGAAATGACATAACTATAGCATAATCTCAAAAAATAAATGATTAAAAATTCACACACAGAAAGTCTCACCAATATGACTGCCCAACTGTGAGTTGAACAAGGAGGACATCAAGAGCCATAGCAAACATTACAAAGACAGCTGTAAGGTCTCAACCCAACACAAAGAACTACAGCTATGAGAGGGAGCCCTCCCCCTGGAAGAGCACACACATTGTCTGTCCAGTGCCAAGCTGTGAGTCCTGAATACATAAGTACAAGAATCATTCTATTGACTCAAAAGATTATATTTGGGGATACATATGCATATACAAACACATATATGTATGCAAAAAACAATGTAAAAAATAAGTCATGGATTTGAAGGAGAGTGTGCTAGATATGTCAGAGTTTGGAGGAAGAAAGATAAGAGATAAATGTAATTCAAAAACCATCTCAAAAATTAAAATAACACTTCGAGTTTCATACTACAATATGAAAATATTTGCATTGTTTTGTTTTGGTTTGTGTATGTCTCAAAATTTAAAATAATTGTATTCTTCAAATATCACCATGGTTTTTCATATATCTTAAACATCATTTCAAATAGTACATAAGTTTAATTGGGAAATTGCTTTAGGGATTATTTTGTTGCTTTTAACCTTGAATACTACTTTATCTGAAGTTGATCTTTTTATTCAAACCTCTATCTAATGAAAATTTCCTGGCATACTTCTCTCTCCTTTTGTTTTGAAACATTTACATCATTTTGTTTGATGTTTGTATCTAATATGTGTGCTTAACTAAACTTTGTAAATTTGGTGCTTTTATCTGGGAATAAAAATGTCAACCCATTTAAAAAACAAAAACAAAAACATGGTTATCCGATTACTTAATTAAAACAAAAGCATGAGTTTCTGGCCAAGAAAATAGTTTGGCAAATTCATACAGATATGATTCAAAATACAATTCAAATATAGCCTTGCCTTATGTGAGGAGTGTTTTGTCTTTGCTTCAGTAAAAGAAGCTGAGATCTTACATATTTAAATATATTTTATTTATAGAAATCTCTTTTGTTTTATAAAATATTTGCTTATAAAAATATTTTGTTTATAAGAAATAGGCCTTTGATTATGGGTTTTTAAAATTTTTTAAATAAATAATTTTCAAAGGCTATTAAAAAAAGTTAATTGGCTAAGACATCCCTTTAAGTTTGCCACAGGAGAACTATTGATGTGGTGTTAAAATGTTATAGATACTTTAAAAAAAATGTTTTAAGTGCCTAATAAAACGTTTATTCCTTGCTTCAAGCAGCAATCAAATTAATTATTATTAATGGTTGACCTATTATATGGCAAGCCTTTTTAGGCAAAATTAGTAATTGTTATCCAAAAAATAAGTTGTTGCAATTTACTTTATATTTCTATATGTATATCCCATAAATTATACATCAACCATGGGACTAAAGTTTACATAACGTCTATTCCTTTAAGTCTTCCTTGCTTCAGCACTTGGGTGCTATAGCAGCTATTTTTAAGATGTTAAAAATCAATCTTTTAATAATAGTAAATATATATAAAGCTCATGGTTTACAATTGCTTAAAACTGTCCTATTTTTAATACTACTAATTCTTAATTTTTACAATTGTTTATACAAATATAATTCAAATTTCAAAGGATATATTCCCTAAATTACTGTCCTTTAAATATTTAAAGGTTAACCAAAGGCTGAAGAGAGCCATGGGTGCTGAGAGCTTAACTCTTATATTTTTATGTTTATAAGCCTAGAGAGATAGCTCAGCCACTAAAGGCTAGGTCCTCATTCATGGAGCATGAGAGCTCAAATCCCAGCAACCACATGGTGGCTCACAATCACCTGTGGTGGGATCTAATGCCCTCTTCTGGTGTGTCTGAAGACAACTACAATATACTTATTTATAATTTAATCTTTAAAAAGGTGCCTGGACATGACCCCTTGGGTCAGGGCACATAAAGTTTGTATCCCAAAGAGGTTATATAGAAACATTCAGATGTACAAGCACATTTATTATTTGTATCATCAAAAAGATAATGGCTTAAAAAATAATTTTATATTTTTGTGTACACCAAATTATAAAGATTTGTTCTTGATGTCCTCAATTTCTACTTCTACCACATAATGATGTTAATTCTAGAGGACTTAATTAACTTTTACAGGTAAATGATACTCACTCATATTTCTAATTTAAAAATTTAAAATATGTGCATATAATTATGATTCATTTTGGGGCATTCTAGTTGCAACCGCTCTAGCAAAAGGCAACTGAGAATGCTATGTTTATTTTGTATAGTTACATAGTTATTGCCTATGTTATGGTAAATGCTTGGTGTTCCAACTTAGATTAGAACAAACATTGGAACTGGCCATTTAATAAATAAAGGCTATTCGTTTGAGATATCTTTGACAATTTGATTCTTTATTATCCTCAAAGATGAGGTAATATAAAACATTTTTTACAAAACAAAACTATATATTCTTAAAAAAGAAAAACAGAGGGGAAACAGTATCCCCATGCATATAATTTGAATTATGCATATATATTTCTAAGGCATATATATTTTTAAGAAAATTTTAAAATTTGGATGCCAAGGAAATCTTGCTAAATGTATATGGCTTCCTATCACTAGGCATGCTGGTGCCTAGATGAGATTTAAGAATTCACTTATTGGCATTGCTGTTGTCCTCAAGATAGATTAATAATGTTTTTTAGATATGCATGAGGTTGTATTTCCTAATATGATCTTTATAGCCTCTACATAAAAATACTCTTGATTTTCATAGATGGCTCTTCTGAAGGAAGAGCTAGATATCTTATTTATAATCAACAGGTGGTTATAGAAACACCTGGGCTCAGCTCAGTTAGAGCTGACAATAATATTAAATGTTTTTCAACCTATAAATTATACTTTTAATCCTTTTACAATTAACTTGTATGTTGCAAAATTTATCCTTTTATTGGGAACCTATGGTGTGTTTAATTTTAATACGCCATCAAGATCTTTGTTTTCACTATTGTAAAACAATGTCCTAATGCCTTTCCTTATCTCCATCTCCCCTTTTAGGGGTTTATCTATGTGGCCTTATGCCCTATCATTTTTGACAAATGGATGTAACTCGCTATGCAAAAATTGGAAAAAAGATTTCTTTTCACTTCTCTACATACGAGAGAAGCCTCTAAATGTAATCAGTCATTGTTCACAAGTTTTTATACCAAGGGATTGCCATGGTTAAATGGTGGGACTCCTTAACCAATACATAGAACGGTCCAGTCCCTGTTTTATTATGGAAAAGATGTTCTATTTATATTTTCTCTCAAAAAGAAGATGAAGCCCGATGGCTGCCAGAAAGATTGATATGGTAGGTAAATAAAGACCATAAATCAGCTGGTTAAGTATGGCTGATAATGTTCTTAAGGCTACTTCTCCCATATTGGGAAGGTAGGCTGCTTTTCCTCTAGTCATTAATTTGCAAGCCAGGTTTTATTCCTGAGCTACTAATTTACAACCAAATTAAATACCATGGGCCCTCCAGAGAAACAGTCCAAGCAGTTTTTCCTTTTAATCTCTTATTTTGTGTTTCAAGCTGATATCTTTCAGATACAACACTCAAAGGTGGGCTGCTACAGCAATGGCTTCCAGGACTCGAAGATGGGCGGCTATGAAAGCCAGCCAACTCATATTCACAGGGCATTTACTTTACCAGTGGATCTCCACAAATAGAGCTGCATAGAACTCAGACCTATGCATGTTTGTTAATTAAAACAAACATGGGCACCAGTTATGAGGTGCGAGGCGAGGCAAGGCAAGGGAAAAAGGAAATGTACTGCTTCTGAGTTTCCCTGAAAGTAAGCCTGGCTGCATAGGGGTCAACGTTGAGAGACTGTCCTTTAAAATAATAAGGCAGTCTATTTCCCCTCCCCTGAAAAGGATGTCAATTAATATTTAAGGGGGTCGAGACCTCTGCTTTCCCTCACTGGTCAATGCCCATCGTCTTTTGACAAATATAGTTATCCACTGGTTTTTCTTAAAATTAAAAAAAAAAAAAAGGAGGAATTGTGACCTCCCCTGCCCACTGCTCTCAAGAATAGAAGGGAGGAATTGTGACTTCCCCCTGCCCACTGCTCTCAAGAACAACAACCAGCAATCTGACCACCCACTTCCTGAAGAACAAGAAGAACCAGAAGAACCAGTTTCCAGCATTCAGGGGAAGGGCTTGGTCTGCCTTGGTTTCTTGGGAGAGAGGGATCATTAAAAGATGGAGACTTGAACCAAAAGCCATGTGTTTTGTGTCTCTCCATGTAATTTCTCTTGCAGCCTATTCCTTTACCCATCTCTCCTTCCAGAGAACCCACAATTAAGATGTGTGAGCTGGACTCTACAGCAAAGGACACCATCAAAAGGACAAATCGGCAACTAACAAATTGGGAAAAGATCTTCAACAACCCTGCATCCGACAGAAGGCTAATATCCAATATATACAAAGAACTCAAGAAGTTAGACCCAAGAAAACCAAATAACCCTATTAAAAATGGGGTACAGGGCTAAACAAAGAATTTTCACTTGAAGAACTTCAGATGGCGGAGAAGCACCTTAAGAAATGCTCAACATCATTAGTCATTACAGAAATGCAAATCAAAACAACCCTGAGATTTCACCTTACACCAGTTAGAATGGCTAAGATTAAAAACTAAGGAGACAGCAGGTGTTTGCGAGGATGTGGAGAAAGAGGAACACTCCTCCACTGCTGGTGGGGTTGCAAATTGGTACAACCACTCTGGAAATCATTCTGTCAGTCCCTCAGAAAACTGGACACATCACTTCCGGAGGATCCTGCTTTACCACTCCTGGGCATATACCCAGAGGATTTCCCAGCAGGCAATAAGGATATGTGCTCCACTATGTTCATAGCAGCCCTATTTATAATAGCCAGAAGCTGGAAAGAACCCAGGTATCCCTCAACGGAGGAATGGATATAAAAAATGTGGTATATATACACAATGGAGTACTCATTCAACCATTAGAAACAATGAATTTATGAAATTCTTAGACAAACGGATGGAGCTGGAGAACATCATACTAAGTGAGGTAACCCAGTCTCAAAAGATCAATCACAGTATGTACTCACTAATAAGTGGATATTAGCCTAGATAATTGAAATACCAAAACATAATCCACACATCAAATGATGTCCAAGAAGAACGGAGGAGTGGCCCCTGGTTGTGGAAAGACTCAGTGTAGCAGTATAGGGCAATACCAGATCAGGGAAGTGGGAAGGGGTGGATGGTGGAATAGGGGGAGGGAAGAGTGCTTATGGGACTTTTGGGAGTGAGAAGCCAGAAAAGGGGAAATCATTTGAAATGTAAAGAAAAAAGAAAAAAAAGGAGATCACAGGAAAACAAATTTTCAAAGAAGTCAATGTACCACTATTCGCAGATGATATAATAGTATACATAAGTGATCCCAAAAATTCTACCAGAGAACTTCTATAGCTTTTGAAGGACTCCAACAAAGTTGCTGGATATAAAATTAACTCACGGCTCCCTGCTCCTCCCTTTTCCAGAGACAGTAACATCTAGTGAAGATGGTAAATGTAGGTATGAATGAATTTAGCTGCATTGTGTGCCTAGTTACCAGGGCTACCTTCTGCTCTGCACTTGGCAAAGAGAAGATTGTTAACATCAACAACCTCTTCATTGACTTCAACTATATTGTCTACATGTTCCAGTATGACTCTACCCATGGGAAGTTCAACAGCACAGTCAAGGCTGAGAATGGGAAGCATATCATTAATAGGAAGTCCATCACCATCTTCCAGGAGTGAGATTGAGCTAACATCAAACCAGGTGATGCTGGTGCTGAGTATGTTGTAGAGTCTACTGGTGTCTTCACCACCATGGAGAAGGCCAGGGCCCATTTGAAGGGTGGGGCCAAAGGGTCATTATCTCTGCCCCTTCTGCCAATGACCCCATGTTTGTCATTTTGTCATGGATGTGAACCACTAGAAATATGACACCTCATTCAAGATTGTCAGCAATGCATCCTATACCACCAATTACTTACCCCTCCCACTTACCCCTCCCACTTACTCCCCCCCCCCCCCCCCCGCCAAGGTCATCCATAACAACTTTGACATTGTGGAAGGGCTCATGAGCATGGTCCATGCCATGACTGCCACTCAGAAGACTGTGGATGATACCTCTGGAAAGCTGTGGTGTGATGGCCATGGGGTTGCCTAGTACATCATCCGTGCATCAACTGGTGCTGCTAAGGTTGTGGGTAAAGGTGATCCCAGAGCTGAATTGTAAGTCACTGGCATGGCCTTCCATGTTCCTACTCCCAATGTGTCCATTGTGGATCTGGCATACCACCTAGAGAAACCTGCCAAGTATGATGACATCAAGAAAGTGGTGAAACAAGCATCCGAGGGCCATCTAAAGCTCATCCTGAGCTATACTCAGGACCAAATTGTCTTCTGAAACATCAAGAGCAACTCTCATTCCTCAACCTTTGATTCTGGGGCTGTCTTTGCTCTCAACTCTGTAAAGCTCCTTTCCTGGTATGACAATGAATATGGCTACAGTATCAGGGTGGTGGGCCTCATGGCCAACATGGCCTCCAAAGAGTATGAAACCCTAGACCACCCACCCCAGCAAGGACACAGTGAGCAAGAGAGGTGCCCTCTGTTGCTGAGGAGTCCCTGTCCCAATTCTGCTCCCAACACTGAGCATTTCCCTCACAATTTCCATCCCAGACCCCCATAAAAACAGGAGGGGCCTAGGGAGACCTCCCTACTCTCTTGAATATCACCAATAAAGTTTGATGCACCCGAAAAATAAAAAAATGAAAAATAAAATTAAATAAATCAGTAGCCTTCCTTTATACAAATGATAAACAGGCTGAAAAAGAAATTAGGGAAACAACACCATTTACAATAGTCACGAATAATATAAAATATCTTGGGCGAACTATAACCAACAAGTAAAAGATCTATATGACAAGAACTTCAAATCTCCCAAGAAAAAAATGGAAGAAAACCACAGAAAATGGAGAGATCTATCATGCTCAAGGATTAGTAGAATCAACATAGTAAAAAAATTGCCATCCTATCAAAAGCAATCTACAGATTCAATGCAATCCCCATTAAATTTCCAGCACAATTCTTCAAAGACACAGAAAGAGCAATGCTCAATTTCATATGGAGAAACAAAAAACCCAGGATAGTGAAAAAAATTCTTAACAATAAAAGAACTTCTGGTGGAATCACCATTTCTGACTTCAAGCTATACTACAGATTAATAGTGATAAAAACTGCATGGTACTGGTACAAAGACAGACAAATTGATCAAAGGAATAGAACTGAAGATCCAGAAATAAGACCACACATTTATGGATACTTGATCTTTGACAAAGAAGGGAAAAATATACAATGAACAAAAGAAAGTATTTTCAATAAATGGTGCTGGTCTAATTAGATTCATAATTGTCATGTTGCACAAAGCTCAAGTCCAAGTGGATCAAGGACCTCCATGTAAAACCAGATACACTGAATCTAATAGAAGTGGTAAAGAGCCTTAAACTCCTTAGCAGGGGGACAGGGGTGGGAGGCATGGAGAGGAGTTTTCTAAACACAGCTACAATGGTTGGTTATTTTTGATAGATGATTTCTCTTTAGTCAGGTTCAACTCAAATTCTGAAATCTCTTGTCTCAGCTTAAGATTATAGGTGAGACATAATGAGCCTGGTGTTTTAATTTGTTTCATTTACTCCTGTTTGTTTATATTTTAATTTTTAATTATTTTATTTGTTCATTCATTTTCCATTTTAAAAATTTTGAACTTTTGTTTTCACATGTACAAGCTGATCAAGTTGCCTCAATGCTTTGTGGAGAAAAATTTGGAGTTCCTATTTTGACTCCACATTTTGCCTCAAGTATTTGATTGCCTCTCTCTTCTTAACTCCTCCCTGAATTTCATCTGTGGGTTTTATGTCCATCTTAAGATATTGTTTCATCTTACGGCCATATTGCAGTTAGTAATATCAGCAATCCTATATTTTCACTCTTCTGCTTTTTCATCTTCATCATTCCTGATTACAGCATCAGAAACCCAAGATTAGATCCTGGTATCAGTACAGGTGCTCTTAGAGACTGCAATGAGATTCTGTATAAAACAAAATAAGCTTTGTTTCCCATTGACCACATCTTCATCTAACCACATTGTTGTTAATGTTCTCTTCATTCTGCTTTTCTGAATATTAACATCCATTTTGCTGTACATTTGAGCAATTTTCTATTATTTTGTCAGAGGAAAATACAAACCATGCGCTCAGTCAACTAACTGATTTAGAAATTGTTCATTTTAGAGAATAATTCCAGTCTCCAAAGCTGCAAATCCTTAGCTGTATGTGATGATGCAGCAGAGAGAACCTATCAGCAGAGATAAGAGTCCATTTCTGTTGTTATTGATAGTGGGAGGATGTGAAAAGAATTCCTTCAACTTTTTTTCCCTCTCAGTAATCTAGTTTTCTTCTTCTAATGACTCTCAATGCCCTTTCAATGAATTTTAACTCACCAATTTATTTGAGCTCCTACTCCTCTTCGATTTCTCTGTTCACAAATGCATCCCCGTTTGGTTTTCTTTTTTATTGTGTGAAGCATAATTTCCTCCTTAAATTTAATGCTTGTACCATCAGATCTTTCCTCTGTAATGGGCTGTCCTCATAATGTACCTCACTGATGTTTTTACCTGTGACTCTGTAATAGGAATGGAGTTCTGTAGTGCTGGAAATAATCCAATTGTTTATCTACAAAGCCACCTGCAGCCAGAGATTGAGATAATAATATCACAAAAAGAATCTAAATATGAGGTCGTCTCACAAAATAATCTCATTTTATTTTATGTTTTTCTATTATAGGTATCACCTCAGCACATCAAGAAAAGGATGGTTTTGTATAGGAAAACAAATGAGCTCATAATAAGGATATAACAACCAATGGCATTGAAAGCAGTATTAATGCTCAGCAGACTAAAAGAAAATAGTCAACTATACGTAAATGGTTAGGTCAGATTTTCTTAACAGATCATAATTGGTAGGAGTTGAATCATAGGTAAAATATTCCCTCATGTATGAAGTAAACATTGAAAACAATTTTAAAACATAATCTGCAATACTAAAGAGAGAAACAACTCCTGTACCATTGGACTATTAAATAAGATTGAATTAAATGAATATTACTAAGCTACTTTTCTTCCCTCTGTGTGCTTTTCTATAATAAACTGGAAGTAAAATTAAATCATATTACTTTGTGGAACAATCCAGAGAGTGAAGTTACATTGTAAACATTGTTCCAGTTCTGAAAAGCAATTGTTAACCTCTATAGATAAGTACTTCTGGTTGATTCTGCTTTTATATTTCGGTACCACTAGGGATGGGCAGTAATAATAGCAGAAGAGAAGTAAAATATTCCAGGGCTTAGATCTTGTGTCAGGTAAACCTTGGTGTGAATGCCAACATTGTCATATACTAAATGGGTCACCTTGGAAATGTAATTTACCTTTTTGCTATATAATCTATAAACTAGTGGTAACAATACTCGATATCTTTTAAAATTATTTTGAGAACTGAAATGAGATAATGCATGTAAAGCCTTACCTAATATATAGTAATTACTTTTATGTAAATGATACATATTATTTTATTGTGTATAGATATGGAGAGGAAACAAAACATAAATCTTGATGTTCTAGTCACAAATAATATTTATTTAGAAATGACTTTTCCTCTGTGCAGCTGCTAAGATTTCTGAATTTGCTGCTGAAAATCTCTAGACTTCTATAGAATGCTCCTATCAAGAACCGAAGCTTCTTCTCTCCTTACTGTAGACATAGAATAAGCATGTGTGTGGATTTCTAGCCTGTTCCTCCATGGCTCCTTCCCCCCTGCCAATTAATGTTTTATGGACAAACAAAAGCCTGCTCTGCCATTGTAGTCTGAATTCCAGACACACTTTCTTCTAATCCAGCTCTAGATTTTGGCCCACTTCAAAACCCAGTGGATAGACTTCTAGGTCATAGGTCCTGCACATTGGAATCCTTTTCTTTTAACTATCTGTGTATAGGGAAATGTGTTTATATTATTATACAATATTAAAGGATTTCAGTGGCAAATTTGATACTCTCCTTTGAGCCCTGAAGAATCATTTAAGCCATGTTAGTATATGAATGCAGGAGTATTAACAAACCCAGATGAATGGAGCAAAATAGAAGTAAAATTGTGGTTGGAAATCTGCTTTAAAAATTCCAAGTGTAACTTCAGGAGGATAACAACTACAAATAAAAAGTTGGAAACATGAAAGGAATTTTACATTATCTTTGAAGCATAATAATATTTGAAAAGAATAGCTTCTAGCATTCCTTTACACAATGCAAAGTGTATAGCAAAATAAAATGTACTAACAGAATAAAATTAATTCCAAATAGGGAATACAGTGTTTTTTGTTAAAGCCTTATCTATTTATTTTTTAATTTGATTAAAGAAAACATTCAGAATTTACCCATAGTATTAAAATCACTTGTTATACTGAAGTGTTTCACAAATTAATTGAGTTTTACAATCTTCTTCTAATAGTATCCATCTTCTTTCTCTCTCTCTCTCTCTCTCTCTCTCTCTCTCTCTCTCTCTCTCTCTCTCTCTCTCTCTCTCTCTTTCTTTTTTTTTTTTTGAGACAGGGTTTCTCTGTGTAGCCCTGGCTGTCCTGGAACCTGTAGACCAGGCTGGCCTTGAACTCAGAAATTTGCCTGCCTCTGCCTCCCAAGTACCAGGATTAAAGGCGTGTGCCACCACTGCCTGGCAGTATACAACTTTCAATTTGTAGTTATAATATTCTCAGATTTCCTAGGAAAAAAATGAAAGGTTGTAAATTAGCTGCAAAAATATATGTGGCAACTAATTTTAGCCCAAATTCCTAGTGTATCAAATTAGTGATGGGGTCACCCACTCATCTAAAAAATATTAACCCAGAATTGCTTCTGTCTAAAGGAAATACAGGGACAAAGAGTGGAGTAGAGACTGAAGGGAAGGCCATCCAGACACTGCCCCACCTGGGGATCCATCTCATGTGCAGACACCAAACCCAGATACTATTGCTGATGCCAAGAAGTGCTTGCTGACAGGAGCAAGCCTGATATAGCTGTCTCTTGAGAGACACTGCCAGAGCCTGAAAAACACAGAGGCAGATTCTTGCAGCTGGTTAACCATAGGACTGAGCACAGGGACCCCCCAATGGAGGAGTTAGGGGAAGGATTGAAGTAGCTGAAGAGGTTTGCAATTCCATAGGAAGATCAACAATATCAACCAACCAAACCCCTCCAGGTCTCCTAATGACTAAACCACTAACCAAAGAGTATGCATGGAGGGACCCACAGCTCCAGCTGCTTATGTAGCAGATGATTGCCTTATCTGGCATCAATAGGTGGGGAGGCCCTTTGTCCTGTGAAGGCTCAATGCCCCAGGGTAGTGGAATGCTAGGGTTTTGACGCAGGAGTAGGTGAGTGGGTGGGGGAGCACCCTCACAGAAGCAGGGGAAGAGAGGATAGGATAGTGGGTTTGTAGAAGGGAAACTGAGGAGGATAATATTTGAAACGTAAATAAATAAAATAATCAATAAAGAAAGAAAATCAAATTGAAAAAAATAATATGTTGTATAAATATTCACTGTTCGGGTACTTAGAGAAGGAGTACAAACATGGCTTCCTTTGTGAAAGGGTCTAATATCAAGTATATTAATTTGTACAGACACATATAATTATATGTAGATTATTTGTTTTGTAAATTTAAACTTAAAAACCTTTTTTAATCCATTACAAAATCCATTCTCTGGTGTGAGTTGATACCACTCTGTGGTATTAACTTAGTGTTTCTATGAAATAATCATAGCCTAGTTTCATTACCAAAGATCTCCAACCATATTGTCAGATCTATTAGACATTAACAGTTAGGGTTGAGGAGAGTTACACAATTGATTTCAAACTGATCTGATTTATACAAAACTTGTCATATGAGACTTGAGCTGAATTTCCCCTCTTTATTTACTCTCTGTAGGCTGATATTGTACACACCCTCTGGGGTTAGTGTACTCAAATTTGTGCCCTCTCTTCAGCCTGGCCAGGTCCATAATGGCCATCTAACCTTCTCCCCTCTTGCTCCCTCTTTCCCTAACACTGAGCTGGTAACAGGGAGGAAAGAGCATTGAATTCTAACCCAATCTTCGTATCATGGTCTGTAATAAAATAGCTACCTATTTGTCATTTACATAAATTACAGAAGAATAGACACACTATATTTTCAACTGTTTTTCTTCCTGCACTTGGTCACACTTTATAATAAAATTATGAATATACTTTACTCTTTACAAATAAATAAAACTTGATATACTTTTGTTGTTATTTGTACAGTCTCACTCTAAGTATGTATTTTCATTGTTTTTATTTTATATTGGTTGCTATTTTATAAATAAATAAATATAACATTCATATATATATATATATGTGTGTGTGTATACACACACACACACACATATATATATATGCTTGTTTAATGAATCTTGGATTTGTTACTTCCTCATTGTGAGGCATAAGATTGAGATTATATCGGGGTCTCTATGTATCATTATCTAAGAAAATTTAGGTATTTTTTCACTTCTGTATCAAAACTCAATCTCTTTACTATAATAAACAAAACCATTTACTGCTATTTACAAATATTCCAATAGGCTCAGTAAAATTTAAAATGATAAAGATATAGTAAATAAAACCATAAGAAGTAGTAATAGTGCAATAGGAGCAACAGACACAGATGGGAACAGAGTGGAAGAGGTACTACTGAAGCAATTCTGATGAGTAGTGGACCTGTTAAACAGACTGGGGAGCAGAAAAATATATATGAGGTGTGTATAAATGGAAGAAGCCTGTTCTACTTAGAAGCAGCCACAGCTAGATACTGTAAGAAGGAAGGGAATCTAGAATGTTTGGGGATGACAGGGACTATAAGAGGAGAAAGCAAAGAAGCACACAGTGATAAAAACTAATGCAATCCTTATTCAGCTCATACTAAGGAAGTCATGTTCTGACATTTCTATGAGACCAAATCACACAGAAAACTCCTTGTTCCTCTGGTTCTTATACTTTTTCTGTTTCCTCTTCTAAAATGAACTGTGAGCTTACTTACACTAGTCATTGTTTTAAAGGTATATTCATTGATATAGTCTCTGCAATTCTATGTTTAATAGGTTGTGTTTTTCTATAATTCATTGATGCATGGGGATGTTTAGATTATTTTCCTCATTGCTTTTAGGATCATAAAGATATTTTACCAAATAAGTTTATTCAAAACAGAACCCCAATGTTAGAGCCTTTTCCAGAGTTGTTAAGAAAAGTATACCTTTGCTTTTTAAAAATTATCACCTTGAATGTTGAAGTTCTACTGAGTTTTTAGTCGATTTTATTAATTTTCACTTTACTCAATGAAACAGTGTTGTACTAGTTAGCTTTTAGGTTTTGTGGTTGTTTGGGAGTATTTTTGTTTGAACGACTGGTACAGGTTATAGTTATCTGAGAGGAAGTAAACTCAGTTGAGAAAATGCTTCCGTTAGGATGACTTATAGAGAAGTCTGTGGGGGCATTTTCTTAATTAATGATTGATTTAGGAGAGCCCAGTGCAGTGTAGCAGTGTCACTCCTGGACAGGTGGCCCTGCAACTTTTAGAAAGGAACCTGAACTAAAGACTGAGGAGCACACCAGTAAGCACAGTTCTTCCTTGACCTCTGATTTGGTTACTGCCTCTAGATTCCAGCCCTTTTTGATTTCCTTTCTTGGCTTCTTTCATTGATGGACTCTGATTGGGCATTGTCAGCCAAAAAAAAAAAAAAAAAAAAAAAACCCTTGCCCAACCAACTTGTTTTCGATCTATGTTTTATCACAGTACTTGCAAACAAACAAAGACAGATATAAATCATGAAACATTGTAGAACACTGTAAATATAACCTTAATGAGAAAGATATATAACATAGTCAATATCACATTTATCTTTTGATATTTATAGATGTGATTATTTGGAAGAAAATCTATACTCTTTCAACCATAAAAATAGTATGAAAAAGTTTTTCTTGCTATCCCCCAGCTCCTCCACAGGTTATAATATACCCTGTACCCCATTGCTATTATTTAAGAAATACCAATATCGAGAAACATCACAAAGAAATATTTAGTTAGTTATAGCTTTTGAGGCTGAAAATCTGAGACCAGGTGGCTACATCTGTTTGGCTTTTGGTGACAATTCCCTTGACATATAAAAAAGATAGTTGTCTTAGGGTTTTACTGCTGTAAACAGACACCATGACCAAGGCAACTTTTGTTTTTACTTTGTATTTTTATTTATTAGATACATTTACATTTCAAATGTTGCCCCCTTTCCTGGTTTCCCCTCTGAAAAACCCCTAACCAATCCACCCTCTCCTGCTTCCCTCTCCTGTCATTCCTCTATACTGGGGCATCTAGCCTTCTCAGGACCAAAGGCCTCTCCTCCCTTGGATGTCCAACAAGGCCATCTTCTGCTGCATGTGCATCTGGAGCCATGGGTCCCTCCCTACTCTTTGGTTGTCGGTGGTTTAGTCCCTCGGAGCTTTGTGGGTACTGGGTGGTTCATAAGGACAACATTTAGTTGTGGCTGGCTTGGCTTACAAGTTCAGAAGTTTAGTTCATTATCATCAAGGTGGGAACATGGCAGCATCCAGATAGTGATGGTTCAAGAGAAGCTAAGAATTCTATATCTTCATCAATGAGAGGTGAGGCCATTGGTCCTGTGAAGGCTAGATTCCCCAGAATAGGAGAATGCAAGCCAGAAAATTGGGGGTGGGGTGGACAGGGGGAGGGGAGATGGGATGGGGGTTTTTAGAGGGGTAATGTGGAAAAAGGATACCATTTGAAATGTGAATAAAGCAAATATCTAATAGAAAAAATGTGTAAAAAAAAGAATTCAATGTCTTCATCTGAAGGCTGCCAGTGGAAGACTCCCTTTCAGGCAGTTAGGATAGAGTCTTAAAGCCAACACCTACAGTGTGACACAGCTACTCCAACAATGCCATATCTCCAAACAGTGCTACTCCCTTGGGCAAGCATATGCAAACCAGGACTATGATAGAGGAGTAGACAAAGAACTAGCTATACAGAAAAGAGAAAGATTAAAGAATGACAGAGGCAGCCACAGAGAGTTAGGCATTAGGCTTGGTCTTTTACATCAGCGTACACCATAAGGTCTCTTTGCTTCAGTGACTTGAATATCTTCTTTTTCTAGACCCAAGTCTTAGAAATTCTACTTAGAAGTCTTAATATTGATCCTCCCTTGACTAAGACATGAACATCTGGAGCTGTGAAGGACAAACCACTCTGAGAGCACAGCTTTATCACAAAAGATGTGTACAAACTGGGAAAAAATTAATTAGAATAACAAATGAATTATCATATTTTCTGAATTATGTGTCTCAAATTCAATTATACTATTTATTTTAATATTTTGATTTAAAAAATGAGAGACCTGCTTATATTTCTAGAATTAAACTCTCCATAGTTATTCCTTCTTGCTATATTTTATTGGTTGGTGGGTTGGTTGGTTGGTTTTCATTTTAATTTTTTGACCAAATATATAAATTGTTGCCCAGGAATATGGAGAGTTTTTTTTATGTGATTTGATTTACTACACAATTTAACACATTAAGGGGATTAAGCATGTCCTACTTTCCCTTCCTCTTATATAGTATTACTTAAAGAGTCTCTTTAAAAATAGCAATTATCCACCTAGCATCAAATGGTTGAGATGGATATTACAGCAATATAATTTAAAAATTGATTTTAGTGCCACTCAGTTGAGCATAAAAGAAAATATATGACCTGCTAAAAGGCACTGTGAGCCCACACAGTCCATCATTGCCACAGCAATAATAGGCACAAAAGACATTTCTGCTAATAACATAGTGTGCTATTTGCTGTATAATCCTTGACCTTGAAAATAATCAAAGCATAATCAATGGTCATCTAATAACTGTGGCTCAGGTACTATTTGGGTATACTTCCTGCTGAACCACAAATGACGTTTACCTTTTCCAAAAAAACTTTGAGGTTTTCAGAAAGCAAGATTGTCACCCGCATAAATGCCTCAAGCTTTAAATACTAAACTTGACACTGATATTTAAGTCCATTAAATTAAAAAATATAATCTAACTATAAACTCAGTCCATTATTGATTATGTAACCAATAATATAATTATGATTTAAAAATATAAATTTGCTCATGATTAACCAGAAAATGTATATAAAACTTTATCCAAAAAGCTGTGTACAATTTCTAGAAAGGTCATTCTGAAGAGAAAATAGCAACTTTTCTAATTCTGAAGGACAGAATCACTTGAATCAGTATGCAAAGTGCTGAACTCAATATTGAGCAGAATATTTGTATGCATATTGGTGACTAAGATATACATAGGATCATGGAACCTGACATCCAGAAAAAGAAATCTGCAAAGCCTATCTGATCCAACAATTTGTCTTCATGTTGGGTGGTTATAAAGCCCACAAAAATGGAGAAGATATTTAACAGTATTTATTCATGGACTCAACAACCGTTGTTGAAAATGCCTATTATTCTCTAGGTACCCAAAATATAAAGGAAGACTCACATCATGCTCCCAAAGAGTGATGTGTAGTCAAAGGGAAGGGAGTGGGGATTCAGCCCTTTCTGTACCCTACAAGGTATATTCATATACGCAGTTCTTTCTTTCTCCTTTTTGGGGGGAAGCAGGGGATACTAGACAGAATTTTTCTGTGTAGCCCTGGCTGTCCTGGAACTAGCTAGCTTTGAGGACCCTAGTGGCCTTGAATTTACAGAGATCCATCTGCCTGCTTCTGCCTCTTGAGTACTAGGACTAAAGCATTTGGGCAGTTCACCCAGCTCAGTAGTTGCTTTTTAATCACACACACACACACACACACACACACACACACACATCCAGATATGGTAGTAAAAATACACTACAATTATAGAAACACATAAAACTGTAGAGATGAGATGAACTTAAATGTCGAATTATGGTCAAGTTAGAAAGAGCTGCCCAGGAAGTATTGTAAAGACATGTCTAGAGAGAAAACATTAACAGAAATAGCTAAAATTCAAGAGACTTTTGGTAAAAAAAAAAATCATTTACAGAAGTAATCACTCTGAAATTGCAGCAAAAAATGAAAAACTCACCAAAGTAAAAACAAATACTGATACTCAGGAATGGTCCTTTTAGTACAAATGAGGTTTTGTTGTACTTATTCATCGGTCATGGAAACTAGAAAACATCAGAGATCTTGGTTAACAGAAGCAGACAAAGTTCCCAAATAGGCAGCTAAGGTTTTTCTTTGTTAATATTTCATCAATGGATTTTCTAAAAGGCACATTGGAGGAGTGGATGCTTTTTAACATTGATGGACAAGGGTCGTTTTTGTTGTTATTCTTGAATTTGAGTAAGCTACAAATGTGCACACTCTTTTGTTTGATTATGGTTTACAGGTATATCAAGACCTGGAGAGGCTTAGCTGAGAACATGGGGAAGCAGGAAATGAGATGATATGTAGGGTTCAGAAGAAAAGGCACTCTTGAGAAGTTATCTAGAGAGTAGACTACTGGGGAGGGGAAAACTCCGAGAAGTATCCTGAGAAGTAAGTCCAGCACACTATCAAACCTTTTCTTTGCCCTTTCCTTCTATAGAGCAACTCAGTAAGAAAAAAACTTTGAAATTTGTGTCAGACAAACATAGTAAAAACCAACCAACCAACCAACACTGAAAACACTAGAGTACTCTTTAGAATCTATAAACTAAAAGGGATTTTTTTTCTGTAAATTGCTTCAGATCATGAAGTTTGATCATAGCCCTAGAAACCTTGCTAAGTCAGCTTTAAAAAGTCAAGCAGTGTTTTTTTCATATTTTTTAATTTATTGATATATTTATTTACATTTCAAATCTGGACCCCCACTCCCCGAAAGTCCCATCAGTCCCCTTCCCTCCCCCTGTATTCCCACCCAACCCTTCCTCATTAGTATAGTGGTGAGTATCCCCGCCTATCACGCGGGAGACCAGGGTTCGATTCTCCGACGGGGAGAGTGCCTACTTTTAAAGCAGTGTTAATAAAAATCTAATAAATCTAATAAATCGGGCCAAGTTGTATGGGTTGCAATTATATAGCATGAAGAACTAGGACTTCAAATATGGACTGGAGAGATGGCTCAGTGGTTAAGGGCAATGGCCCTTTTCCATGGCTTCTGAGATTAATCCTTAATACTCACCTGGCAGCTCAGGACCATCTTTAATGAGATATAATGGGATTTGATGCTATATTCTAGTATACATGTAAACAAAGCTCTAAAATATGAAAGTAAATACATCTTTAAAAACAAGAGCCAGGCCTAAAGGTACATAGCTTTACTCAGGGGGCAGAGGCAGGGAGATCTCTGTAAGTTTGAGGCCACCCTAGTTTACAAAGTGAGTTCCAGGACAGCCAAGACTGTTATACAGAGAAACACTGACTATAAAGAAAAAAAAGAAAAAAACATACTGTGCATAGTATTTCTCTAAAATACAACTCTTCTGATTAGGCCTTGCCCTAGAATTAAACAACGGATCTTCCCCCAACACCAAAATAGTTACTTTTCCTTTTATATTCTTTGCAATAATATTTATTTTTATTTTTGTTTGGTATTGTGAATACGTGTGAATATCGGTTCAGATGCTCATGTAACTATATGGAGGTCAGTGGTGGATATTGCATCTCTCCTAAGTTGCTCTCCATTAAAATTATTATTAACTATTATATATCATCATCATCATCATCATTATTATTATATTTTTAAAAAAATCTCTTACTGAACTTTAGGCTCCTCAATTTGACTAAGAATTATGATTAATGAGCATTACCATAGGCCTATCTCGATCTAAACCCTCATTCCTCCAAGACTTGGGTCATATACTTGTTCTGCGATACTTGAATATTTTAAGCAGTTTTTCAAATCAAATTTAGGTCTTCATGCTGACAGAACAAATGCTGTACTAACAGAGGTATCACCTCCTGCCCCTTATATTCTTAGTGTGGTGATTTTTAACAGTTGTTTGTTAAATTATGCTAGCTTTGCATTACTGAAGAAAGCTCTAATTTTAAAAATATATAAAATTAAAATATACTATTTAATGAATAGCATAAAATTGTGTTTTTGCATAAAATATTTTACATTTGATTTTGGGATTAATTAACCCTTGAATTTTCCTTTTAACTATGCTCAAGCAATTGGGATTTTCACTGTTATTTTGTTTGTTTGTTGTTTGTATGTTGTGTGTGTATGTGTGTTTATGTATATGTAATAGAGAGAAAAATAGAGAAATGCTTTTGAAAAGTATTTTTTAATTTTCTTAAAACAATATTTTAATAGCAACTGCATATAAAATTATAGTTAAAGCTTTTTGTAGTTGAAGTTTCTTTGGGAAAATGCTTTTTATTTATCTCAATTTTTAAAATTGCATACTCAATCCTTTTAACACACACAGAACCATTAAGAGTACTAAATTATTGTTAATATTAATCAAGTTACTTTTGTCTATTAAATTGGCTATAACATTTAAAGAGACAGTTTTAGTCTCATACATTTTCTCATAATAATGAATTAGTTTTTAACATCTTTAACTATTGTAAAGATAGTTTGTTTTGAACTCATGACTCCAAGATAAATCTATCACTCTCTGTGTGGTGCTTGTTTATTTGTTAGATTTTATTTTAATTATCACATTTCTCCCTTTTATACCTTCCCTCTCAACCCTTCTCTGTTCTTCATATCCATGGCCTCCTTTTTCATCAGTTTTTATTGCGCAAATAAAAATACATGTATATTATATGTATTTGTATATATTTAAATATAATCTGCTAGAAGCTGTCATAGTTTGAATATGCTTCACCCAAGGAGTGGTACTACTGGGAGGTGTGGCCTCATTGAGGGAAGTGTGTCACTGTTGGGGTGGGCTTTAAGTCCCTCCTCCAAACCATGTGGGTGCCAGTCTTCTCCTAACTGCCTACAGAACAAGAGGTAGAACTCTCAGCCATTCCTTTGCTATCATGCTTCCTCCTTTGATGATAATGAACTAAACCTCAGAACCTAGCCCCAATTAAATGTTTTCCTTCTTAAGAGTTGCCTTGGCCATAGTGTCTCTTCACAGCAATGGAAATCTTAAGACACAACCATATAGTTTTAGTAGTATGTATGTTTTCAGGGTTGACAGTTTGACACTGGACTGGACAGTTAGTGTGTTTCTGCCTGGGGAGAGACATCTCTCTTGTTCCCAGCTTTACTCACTTTTCCATTATCGCTTGTAGTTCTTTGTGTAGAGTAGAGGCCCCTTGTCCACTTTGGAATGTTTATTGGTGTCATCCTTGTTCAGCTCATGCTTGGGTCATCATTTTGTTGAAACTTTGCAGGTATAAATTCTGCTTCTACCAAAGACACAATCTCATAGCAAAGTCTCTTATTCTGTGGTTCTTACATTCTGTCTGACCCATTCATCGGCAATGGTTCCTGAGCCTTGCTGTGCTAGGTTCCAAAAGTCTGCATTTTGATTGTCTGTGATTTTCTATACTGTCCTTTGTCTACTGCAAAAGGAAGTTTACTTAATGAGGGGCAAAGAACATCCAGTGGAAAAAAGATAGCCTTTTCAACAAATGGTGATGGTTCAACTGGAGGTCAGCATGCAGAAGAATGCAAATCGATCCATTCTTATCTCCTTGTACTAAGCTTAACTTCAAGTGGATCAAGGACCTCCAAATGAAACCAGACACACTGAAATTAATAGAAAAGAAACTGGGAAGACCCTTGAGGACATGGGCACAGGGGAAAAGTTCCTGAATACCAATAGCTTAGGCTCTAAGATCAAGAATTGACAAATGGGACCTCATAAAATTACAAAGTTTCTGTAAGGCAAAGGACACTGTCAAAAGGACAAAACAGCAACCAACAAATTGGGAAAAGATCTTCACCAACCCTACATCCTACAGAGGGCTAATATACAATATGTACAAAGAACTCAAGAAAGTAGACTCCAGAGAGCCAAATAACCCTATTAAAAAATGGGGTACAGAGCTAAACAAAGAATTTTCACCTGAATAATTTCAAATGGCTGAGAAGCACCTTAAGAAATGTTCAACATCATTAATCATTAGGGAAATGCAAATAAAAACAACCCTGAGATTTCACCTCACACCACTCAGAATGGCTAAGATTAAAAACTCAGGAGACAGCAGGTATTGATGAGGATGTGGAGAAAGATGAACACTTCTCCACTGCTGGTGGAATTGCAAGCTGGTGCAACCACTCTGGAAATCAGTCTGGCACTTCCTCAGAAAACCGGGCAGAGGACCCTGTTATACCACTCCTCGGCATATAGCCAGAGGATTCCCAGCATGCAATAAGGACACATGCTCCACTATGTTCATCGCAGCCTTTTTTATAATAGCCAGAAATTGGAAAGAACCCAGATGTCCCTCTGTGGAGGAATGGATACAGAAAATGTGGTATATTTACACAATGGAATATACTCAGCAATTAGAAACAATGAATTCATGAAATTTTTAGGCAAATGGTTGAAACTCAAAAATATCATACTGAGTTAACTCATTCACAAAAGAACACACATGGATATTAGCCCAGAAGCTCTGAATACCCAAGACACAACTCACATATCAAATGATTCCCAAGAAGAAGGAAGGAGAAGGCCCTGGTCCTGGAAAGGCTTGATGCAGCATTTTAGGGGATTGCCAGGACAGAGAAGAGGGAGGGGGTTGATTGGGGAACAGGTGGAGGGAAGAGGGTTTATGGTACTTATGGGGAGGGGAGTACTGGGAAAGGAAAAATAATTTTGTATGAAACAAAGAATATAGAAAAGAAAAAAAAGAAAAAAGAGAGAGTTCATCTTGGTGGATTTTCCCCCTGATGAATATGAAGTGTCCTTCTTCATCACACTTGATAACTTTTGGTTGAAAGACTATTTTATTGGGTATTAGGATGACAATTTCTACTTGTTTGCTAGGACCATTTGCTTGGATGACCTTTTCCCATCCTTTTACTATGAGATAGTATCTGTCTTTGTTATTGAGGTATGTTTCTTATATGTAGAAAATGCTGGACCTTGTTTGCATATCCAGTCTGTTAGTATGTCTTTTAATAGGTGAGTTGAGTCTATTAATATTCACAGATATTAAAGAGAGATGACTGTTTGTTCCTGATATGTTTGTTTTTGTAGATAGCTTTAATGTACTTGTGGTTCTCTCCTTTTGGCTTTGTTGTGAAGTGCAGGTACCTTCCTTATGTTGGTGTTTTCCTTCTAGGATCCTCTGTAGAGCTGGATTGGTAGATAGATACTGATTGAATTTGGTTTTGTCCTGGAATATTTTGGTTTCTACATCTATGTTGATTGAGACTTTTGCTGGGTACAGTAGCCTGGGCTGGCATTTGTGTTCTCTTAGACTCTGTATGACCTTTCACAAGGGTCTTCTGGCTTTCATGGTCTCTGTTGAGAAGTCTGGCGTAATTCTGATAGGTCTACCTTTATATGTTATTTGGCCCTTTCTCCTTGCAGCTTTTAATAGTCTTTCTTTGTTCTGTGCATTTAATGTTTCGATTATTATGTGATGAGAGGATTTTCTTTTCTGGTCCCATTTATTTGGTGTTCCATAGGCTTCTTGTACCTTTATGGCCATCTCTTTCATTAGGTTGGGGAAATTTTCTTCTATGATTTTGTTGAAAACATTTTTGGATCCATTGAGCTGGGAATCTTCATTCTCCTCTACTTCAATTATTCTTATATTTGATCTTTTCATTGTGTCCTGAATTTCTTGAATGTTCAGGGTTAGGAGGTTTTTATGTTTTTAATTTTCTTTAACAGTTGTGTCAACCTCTTCAATGATATGTTCTACACCTGCGATTTTTCTCTTCTATCTCTTGTATTCTGTTGGTGATACTTGAATCTGTAGTTCCTGACCTCTTTCCTAGGTTTTCTATTTGCAGGTTTGCCTCCATTTGTGTCTTCTTTATTGGTTCTACTTCCATTTTTAGGTCTTGGATCATTTTATTCAATTCCTTCACTTATTTACCTGTGTTCTCCTGTATTTCTTTCAGTGTTAGTGATACATTTTCAAAGCTGTTCTTGGTGTTCTTTGACACATTTACTCTCTACTTCATTATTAAAATGGATCATTTTTGGTGGACAACCCTGGCGGCGGCGGCGGCGGCGGCGGTAGCAGTGGCTGCTCCAGCTGAAGGGCCATCAGCAGTGGAACCAAGGCGACACAGGGTCCAGTTAGGCCCTGCGCCCACGACCACTGACCTTCGCTGACCAGCCGGGCGGCAAGCAACTGCGGTTCTGCGGAGCCTTTCGCTGCACGGAAGCCACTTCAGAACTCGGCTGCCCGCCAGTCAGGAGAGACTCACCGCCATCTTGATCCCGGGCTCCAGAGATCAGTCAGACTGAGGTACACAAACATAATCCTAGGCCCAACACCGCAGGGATCTGAGCCAGACGGGCGTTGGCCTGCACCCAGGCCCTGGGCTGTTCGAGTGGCCATCGGGGCGCCAACCCAGCCAGGAGTTTTTTTTTTTTTGCCCCGGCCGGTGCACGCGCCGCCATTTTGCCTACAGGAGCCAGAGTGCTCGGGAGGGCAGAGACTGCTAACAAGCGTAGCCTGAGGCTAACAAAACGGGGGTCTAGGCCCCAAAAGGCACAGGACTGACCCCAAGAACTGGGCGGCTTGGTGGGCCATCTGTGTGTCAACCAGCCCAGGAGGTTATTAGCACAACAGACTCTCCCGGTGCTTTCGCGGAGCGCGGACGCGCACGCCCGCCATCCGGGTCACCTGGCGGACCCAAATAACAGACATAGCCCTAGGGGAACTTTGCTCGGACCTTGGCCTCCCAGGCGTTTGCCTGGACTCAGGGCCCAGGCGACAAGGCTAACCTAGTGTGCGCCAGCCCGGTTGGGGAAATCGGCTGCCCAGCGGAGTGAGCGGAGCACAGGGGAGGTCACAGCAACATTCACCTTCGGAGCTCCCTGGGGGTGCACACGGGTTCCACCTGGTCCACAGACACAATCTGGGGCAAGGCCTCAGGCAGAAGCCCCCAGCTCAAATCTCTCCGCTTCAGATCAGCCTGGGTGGCCGCCACATCTCCAGGTCCCTCAAGAGGCTAGTGGGGGCTTCCGGGCGGCCAGCTGGGAAAAGTCGGTGTGCTCCAATAAATCCTGCGGGCCCCAGCGGGAGCCTTCAGGTGCCTGCTTTGGGATCTGAACAGCCTGGAAAACAGCACCCTGTCTACAGGCAGTGCAGAGTGTAAGCTGTGCACCAGAGGCCAACGGGGAAGGGGCAGCTTGCACTGGTGAGTCCAGCACTGACAAGACCAAGTAACACCAGTGAGAGCTAGATGGCAAAAGGCAAACGCAGAAACGTCACTAACAGAAATCAAGGCAATATGGCAACATCTGAACCAAATTCTCCTCTACCAGCAAGTCCTGGATACCCCATCACACCAGTAAAACAAGATTTGGATTAAAAATCACTGGTCATGATGCTGGTACAGGAACACATGAAGGTCATTGAGGAGAAAATGGATCAAAAGTTAGAAGCCCTTGCAAGGGAAACACAAAAATCATTGAAAGAAATCCAGGAGAATACAAAAGCCAACAAGGAGGAAATGCAAAAAACACTTAAAGAAATACAGGAGAACTTTGCTCAACAGGCTGAGGTCATGAAAGACGAAACACAAAAATCTCTTAAAGAAATACAGGAGAACTTTGGTCAACAGGCTGAGCTCATGAAAGAGGAAACACAAAAATCTCTTAAAGAATTACAGGAAAACACAAACATGCAAGGGAAGGAGCTAAGCAAAACCATCCAGGATCTAAAATCAGAAGTAGAAACAACTAAGAAAACTCAAAGGGAGACAACTTTGGAGATAGAAAGCCTTGGGAAGAAATCAGGGGACAGAGATGCAAATATCAACAACAGAATACAAGAGATAGAAGAAAGAATCTCAGATGCTGAAGATTCCATAGAAACCATGGTCTCAACAGTTAAAGAAAATGCAAAGTGCAAAAAGCTTGTAACCCAAAATATCCAGGAAATCCAGGACACAATGAGAAGACCAAACCTAAGGATTATAGGCATAGATGAGAGTGAAGATTTACAACTTAAAGGGCCAGCAAATATCTTCAATAAAATTATGGAAGAAAACTTCCCTAACCTAAAGAGAGAGATGCCCATGAATATACAAGAAGCCTACAGAACTCCAAACAGACTGGAACAGAACAGAAATACTTCCCGTCACATAATAATCAAAACACCAAATGTTCTAAACAAAGAAAGAATACTAAAGGCAGTAAGAGAAAAAGGCCAAGTAACATATAAAGGAAGACCTATCAGAATCACAGCAGACTTTTCACCTGAGACTATGAAGGCTAGAAGGTCCTGGGCAGATCTCATGCAGACTCTAAGAGAACACAAATGCCAACCAAAACTACTATATCCAGCAAAACTCTCAATCACCATAGATGGAGAAACTAAGATATTTCACGACAAAACCAAGTTCACCCAATATCTATCCACAAACCCAGCCCTAAAAAGGATAATAGGAGGACAACACCAATACAAGGAGGGAAACTCCACCCTGAAAAAAGCAAGATAGTAACCTTTCATCAAACCCAAATAAGTTAAGCAATCAAATTTAAAAAATAACGTCAAAAATGATAGGAAGTAACAATCACTATTCCTTAATATCTCTTAACATCAATGGACTCAATGCCCCAATAAAAAGACACAGACTAACTGACTGGATACGTAAACAGGACCCTACATTTTGCTGCTTACAGGAAACACACCTAAGGGTCAAAGACAAACACTACCTTAGAGTAAAAGGCTGGAAGACAATTTTACAAGCAAATGGTCTCAGGAAACAAGCTGGAGTAGCCATTTTAATATCAGATAAAATTGACTTTCAACCCAAAGTCATCAAAAGAGACTCTGAGGGACACTTCTTGCTGGTCAAAGGAAAAATACAACAAGAAGAACTCTCAATCCTGAACATCTATGCTCCAAATGCAAGGGCACCCTCTTTCATAAAAGAAACTTTATTAAAACTCAAAGCACACATTGCACCTAACACAATAATTGTTGGTGACTTCAACACTGCACTTTCCTCAATGGACCGATCAGGAAAACAGAAACTAAACAAGGACACAATGAAACTAATTGAAGCTTTGGACCAATTAGATTTAACTGATATATATAGAACATTCTATCCTAAAACAAAAGAATATACCTTTTTTTCAGCACCTCATGGTACCTTCTCCAAAATCGACCATATAATTGGTCACAAGACAGACCTCAACAAATATAAAAAGATAGAACTAATCCCATGCCTCCTATCTGATCACTATGGAATAAAAGTGGTCTTCAATAGCAACAGAAACAACAGAAAACCCACAAACACGTGGAGATTGAACAATACTCTACTCAATGACACCTTGGTCAAGGAAGAAATAAAGAAAGAAATTAAAGACTTTTTAGAACACAATGAAAATGAAAACACAACATACCCAAATCTATGGGACACAATGAAAGCAGTGCTAAGAGGAAAACTCATAGCCCTGAGTGCCTCCAAAAAGAAAATGGAGAGAGCATACATTACCAACTTAATGACACACCTGAAAGCCCTAGAACAAAAAGAAGCTATTTCACCCAGGAGGAGTAGAAGGCAGGAAATCATCAAACTCAGGGCCGAAATCAATCAAGTAGAAACAAAGAGAACCATACAAAAAATCAACAAAACTAGGAGCTGGTTCTTTGAGAAAATCAACAAGATAGATAAACCCTTAGCCAGACTGACCAAAGGGCACAGAGAAAGTATCCAAATTAACAAACTTAGAAATGAAAAGGGAGACATAACAACGGAAACTGAGGAAATCCAAAAAATCATCAGATCCTACTACAAGAGCCTGTACTCAACACAACTGGAGAATCTGGAGGAAATGGACAATTTCCTTGACAGATACCAAATACCAAAATTAAATCAGGACCAACTAGACCATCTAAACAGTCCCATAAAGCCTAAAGAAATAGAAGGAATCATAGAAAGTCTTCCAACCAAAAAAAGCACAGGACCAGATGGTTTCAGTGCAGAATTCTACCAGACCTTCAAAGAAGAGTTAACACCAATACTCTTCAAACTATTCCACAAAATAGAAACAGAAGGAACACTACCCAATTCCTTCTACGAAGCCACAATTACGCTGATACCAAAGCCATACAAAGATCCAACAAAGAAAGAGAACTTCAGACCAATTTCCCTTATGAACATCGATGCAAAAATACTCAACAAAATTCTTGCCAACCGAATCCAAGAACACATCAAAACGATCATCCACCATGATCAAGTAGGCTTTATCCCGGGAATGCAGGGTTGGTTCAATATATGGAAATCCATCAATACAATCCACTACATAAACAAACTCAAAGAACAAAATCATATGGTCATTTCATTGGATGCTGAAAAAGCATTTGACAAAATTCAGCATCCTTTCATGCTTAAAGTCTTGGAGAGAACAGGAATTCAAGGCCCATACCTAAACATAGTAAAAGCAATATACAGCAAACCGGTAGCCAGCATCAAACTAAACGGAGAGAAACTTGAAGCAATCCCACTGAAATCAGGGACCAGACAAGGCTGCCCCCTTTCTCCTTATCTTTTCAATATTGTACTTGAGGTACTAGCTCGGGCAATTCGACAACATAAGGAGGTCAAAGGGATACAAATTGGAAAGGAGGAAGTCAAACTATCATTATTTGCAGACGACATGATCGTCTACCTAAGTGACCCAAAGAACTCCACTAGAGAGCTCCTACAGCTGATAAACAACTTCAGCAAAGTGGCAGGTTACAAAATCAACTCAAGCAAATCAGTGGCCTTCCTATACTCAAAGGATAAGCAGGCTGAGAAAGAAATTAGGGAAATGACCCCCTTCACAATAGCCACAAACAGTATAAAGTATCTTGGGGTGACTCTTACCAAACATGCGAAAGATCTGTATGGCAAGAACTTCAAGACTCTGAAGAAGGAAATGGAAGAAGACCTCAAAAAATGGGAAAACCTCCCATGCTCATGGATCGGTAGAATCAATATAGTTAAAATGGCCATTTTGCCTAAAGCACTATACAGATTCAATGCAATACCCATCAAAATCCCAACTCAATTCTTCACAGAGTTAGAAAGAGCAATTATCAAATTCATCTGGAACAACAAAAAACCCAGGATAGCTAAAACTATTCTCAGCAACAAAAGAAAATCTGGGGGAATCAGTATCCCTGACCTCAAGCAATACTACAGAGCAATAGTGTTAAAAACTGCATGGTATTGGTACAGTGACAGGCAGGAGGATCAATGGAACAGGATTGAAGATCCAGAAATGAACCCACACACCTATGGCCACTTGATCCTCGACAAAGAGGCTGAAAACATCCAATGGAAAAAAGATAGCCTTTTCAACAAATGGTGCTGGTTCAACTGGAGGTCAGCATGCAGAAGAATGCGAATTGATCCATCCTTGTCTCCTTGTACTAAGCTCAAATCCAAATGGATCAAGGACCTCCACATAAAGCCAGACACTCTGAAGCTAATAGAAAAGAAACTGGGGAAGACCCTTGAGGACATCGGTACAGGGAGAAAGTTTCTGAACAGAACACCAATGGCGTATGCTCTAAGAGCAAGAATTGACAAATGGGACCTCATAAGGTTACAGAGTTTCTGTAAGGCAAAGGACACCGTCAAGAGGACAGATCGGCAACCAACAAATTGGGAAAAGATCTTCACCAATCCTACATCAGATAGAGGGCTAATATCCAATATATATAAAGAACTCAAGAAGTTAGACTCCAGAAAACCGAACAACCCTATTAAAAAATGGGGTACAGAGTTAAACAAAGAATTCTCACCTGAAGAACTTCGGATGGCGGAGAAGCATCTTAAAAAATGCTCCACTTCATTAGTCATTAGGGAAATGCAAATCAAAACAACCCTAAGATTTCATCTTACACCAGTCAGAATGGCTAAGATTAAAAATTCAGGAGACAGCAGGTGTTGGAGAGGGTGCGGAGAAAGAGGAACACTCCTCCACTGCTGGTGGGGTTGCAAATTGGTACAACCACTCTGGAAAGCAGTCTGGCGGTTCCTCCGAAAACTGGGCACCTCACTTCCAGAAGATCCTGCTATACCACTCCTGGGCATATACCCAGAGGATTCCCCACCATGTAATAAGGATACATGCTCTACTATGTTCATAGCAGCCCTATTTATAATTGCCAGATGCTGGAAAGAACCCAGGTATCCCTCAACAGAAGAGTGGATACAAAAAATGTGGTATATCTACACAATGGAGTACTATTCAGCCATTAGAAACAATGAATTCATGAAATTCTTAGGCAAATGGATGGAGCTAGAGAACATCATACTAAGTGAGGTAACCCAGACTCAAAAGGTGAATCATGGTATGCACTCACTAATAAGTGGTTATTAACCTAGAAAACTGGAATACCCAAAACATAATCCACACATCAAATGAGATACAAGAAGAAAGCAGGAGTGGTCCCTGGTTCTGGAAAGACTCAGTGAAACAGTATTTGGCAAAACCAGAACGGGGAACTGGGAAGGGGTGGGAGGGAGGACAGGGGAAGAGAAGGGGGCTTACGGGACTTTCGGGGAGTGGGGGGGGCTAGAAAAGGGGAAATCATTTGAAATGTAAATAAATTATATCAAATAAAAAAAAAAGACAAAAAAAAAAAATGGATCATTTTTGCCTATGGGAATGTTATGACCATATTTTATTTTATTTTTGCTTACTTATTCACTTTGCATTCTGCTTATTGCACCCCTCCTGGTCACCCCCTTCCATAGTTCTTCCTCCATCCCTCATCCTCTTCTCCTGTGAGTGGGTAGGGGCCCCCCAGTTGTCTGTTCATCCTGGTACTTCAAGTCTCCGAAATGCTTGGTGCTCCTTTCCTACTGAGGACAAGCAAGGCAGCCCAGCTAGAACATATTCCATAGACAGGCAACTGCTTTGTGGATAGAGCCTGCTTCAGTTGTTCAGGACCCACATAAAGAACAAGCTGCACATCTGCTACATATGTGCAGGGAGGCCTAAGTTCAGCCCATGTATGTGCTTTGCTTGGTTGTATATGCTCTTGGTCTTCCTGTGGAGTTCCTTTCCCCTTTGGGTCCTGCAAACCTTCCTCCTATTCTTCCATAAGCAAAGGCATATGTTATAGTTTTATACTTGTACCATAGTCTAGCCAATGGTTATTTTCATATAAACTGCCTAGTTTGACCAGATCAACAAACTTGTAGTTGATTTTCACATTTTCTGTCTCTTTATACCTGTCTCAGCCTATTTGGATATCATGTTATATCATGGTCCACTAAGGTTTTCTTAGTCATTTCCCATCACAGTTATAATATTGTGAAGTCCTTATCATGACAAGGAACCAGTGCATCACATGAGTTTGCACTCTCTTTCCAATGCCATTTACTTACTCTATTTCCTGATCACTTAGCTCCAGTTATTCTGCCATTCTTTCTCCACCTAACAAGTAGCAAATACCAATCCTCCTTAGCATCTTTGCTCTGGCTGCCTCTTTCCAGAATGCTTTTTAAGAATGGTCTCTTCACATCATTTAAATATATTCTACAGACAAGTCTTTCCTTAATACTATACATGAAACTGAACATTTCTTATCATGCAATTGATTTTTCTGCTCTGTACAATTTACCACAAACTCTCAATCAATAACTATGTGAGTTTGTATATAAATTTTAAAGCTTCTTTGCTCATTTTTATGGGAGTAAGAGACTCAGAGGAATGAGGGTTACAGCATTACCTAAGAGAACTGAGCATCCTCACTCACAGCTTAGCAAGATACTCTTCGTCTTTCATTTTTCTCCATCTCTATTATTTATTGATTCCTTTATCTTCTACTTCACTAATGCCACCTGAAGATTGTTACAGTACAAGGGTAACCTAAGATTAGGGGAAACTGATGTGGTTATTTCCCTAAGTTACCAAAATTTTGAAATTTTAATGAAGTAGGGCATGAATAGAGATAACAAAAGAGACTCTAATTTGATTTAAGAACTACTCAATGCTAGTGAGATTATGGTTATCAGAGAAGAATCTACAACTACAATACTTATAATTAGTCTTTTTTTCTTTTCTATATTCTTTGTTTACATTCTAAATGATTTCTCCTTTCCAGGTTCCCCCTGCCCCATAAGTTCCATAAGCCCTCTTCCCTCTGCCCATCCCCCAATCACCCCTCTCCCATTTCTCTATCCTGGTACCACCTACAATGCTGCATCAAGCCTTTCCAGGACCAAGGCCCTCTTCTTCCTTCTTCTTGGTAATTATTTGAAATATTAATTGTGTCTTGAGTATTCAGAGCTTCTGGGCTAATTAATATCCACTTATAAGTGACTTCATTTCATGTGTATTCTTTTTTGATTGAGTTATCTCATTTAGGATGATATTTTCCAGTTCTAACCATTTGCCTAAAAACTTCATGAATTCATTGTTTTTAATTGCTGAGTAGTATTCCATTGTGTAAATATACGACATTTTCTGTATCCATTCCTCCACAGAGGGACATCTGGGTTCTTTCTAGCTTCTGGCTATTATAAATAAGGCTTCTATGAACATAGTAGAGCATGTGTCCTTATTGCATGCCAGGGAATCCTCTAGGTATATGCCCAGGAGTGGTATAGAAGGGTCCTCTGGAAGTGTCATGCCCAGTTTTCTGAGGAAGCACCAGACTGATTTCCAGAGTGGTTGTACCAGCTTGCAATCCCACCAGCAGTGGA
Source organism: Apodemus sylvaticus (assembly GCF_947179515.1). NCBI lineage: Eukaryota > Metazoa > Chordata > Mammalia > Rodentia > Muridae > Apodemus > Apodemus sylvaticus. Next base: position 104,796,028 of record NC_067474.1, read on the forward strand.
GAAGTGTTCCTCTTTCTCCACATCCTCACCAATACCTGCTGTCTCCTGAGTTTTTAATCTTAGCCATTCTGACAATAATAGAAATAAATCAATAAAGTCATTTTTATTTAATATACTCTTTATTTACATTTCAAATGATTTCCCCTTTCCTGGATCCCAACTCTCTGAAAGTCCCATAAGCCCTCTTCTCTCCCCCTGTTCCCCTATCCACCCCTTCCTGCTTCCTTGTCTTGGTATTCCCCCACACTGCTGCACTGAACTTTTCCAGGACCGGGGGCCACTCTTTCCTTCTTCTTGGGCATCATTTGATATGTGGATTATGTCTTGAGTATTCCAAGCTTCTAGGCTAATATCCATTTATCAGTGAGTACATACCATGAGTGTTCTTTTGAGACTGGGTTACCTCACTTAGGATGATGTTCTCCAGTTCTATCCATTTGTCTAAGAATTTCATGAATTCATTGTTTCTAATGGCTGAATAGTACTCCATTGTGTATATATACCACATTTTTTGCATCCATTCTTCTGTTGAGGGATACCTGGGTTCTTTCCAGCTTCTGGCTATTATAAATAGGGCTACTATGAACATAGTGGAGCATATATCCTTATTACATGCTGGGGAATCCTCTGGGTGGTCACTTGGTCCTCAACAAAGGGTCTGAAAACATCCAATGGAGAAAAATTAGCCTTTTCAACAAATCGTGCTGGTTCAACTGGAGGTCAGCGTGCAGAAGAATGCAAATTGATCCATCCTTGTCTCCTTGTACTAAGCTCAACTCCAAATGGATCAAGGACCTCCACATAAAGCCAGACACTCTGAAGCTAATAGAAAAGAAACTGGGGAAGAATTTTCACCCAAAGAACTCTGGATGGCTGAGAAACATCTTTAAAAAAATGCTCAATTTCACTAGTCATCAGGGAAAGGCAAATCAAAACAACCCTGAGATTTCACCTTATACCAGTCAGAATGGCTAAGATTAAAAACTCAGGAGACAGCAGGTGTTGGCGAGGATGTGGAGAAAGAGGAACACTCCTCCACTGCTGGTAGGGTTGCAAATTGGTACAACCACTCTGGAAATCAGTCTGGCGGTTCCTCAGAAAACTGGGCACATCACTTCCGAAAGATCCTGCTATACCACACCTGGGCATATACCCAGAGGACAGATCATTTAAACAGAAACTAAACAGAGACAAAGTGATACTAAGAGAGGTTATGAACCAAATGGATTTAATACATATCTACAGAACATTTCACCCTAAAATAAAATAATACACCTTCTTCTCAGCACTTCATGGTACCTTCTCCAAAATTGAGCCCATAATTGATGCCAAAACACCCATTGACCAATACAGGAAGAGTGAAATGGTTCCATGCATCATATCAGATTACCATGGCCTAAAGGTGGTCTTCAAGAACAGCAAAAACTACAGAAAGCACACACATATATATGGAAACTGAACAACTCACTACTCAATGATAACTTGATCATGAAAGAAATAAAGAAAGAAATTAAAGGCTTCCTGGAATTTAGTGAAAATGTTGACACATCTTATCCAAACTTATGGAACACAATGAAAGCAGGGCTGCCAAGAGGAAAGTGCATAGCAACTAGTGCCCAGGTATAGAAACTCTAGAGATCTTACACTAACAACCTAACAGCACACCTGAGAGCTCTAGAACAAAAAGAAGCAAAATCACCCAAGAGGAGTAGAAGGGAGGAAATAGTCAAACTCAGGGTTGAAATCAATTAAATAGAAACAAAGAAAGTAACACAAAGAATCAACAAAACTGGAACCTGGTTTTTTGAGAGAATCAACAAGATAGACAAACTGTTATCCAACATAACTAAAAGGCAAAGAAGCAGTATCCAAATTAACAAAATCCGAAATGAAAAGGGAGAAAGTGGGAAAGAGCCTTGAACTCATTGGCACAGGGGGGAATTTCCTAAACAGAACTCCAATGGCTCATGCTCTAAGATCAAGAATTGATAAATGGGACCTCATGAAACTGGAAAGCTTCTGTAAGGCAAAGTACATAGTAAGTCATATCAGCAACCTACAGATTAGGAAAAAATCTTCATAAACCTACATCTGATATAGGGCTAATAAACAAATATATAAATAATTCAAGAAGCTAACCACCAGAAAACCAAACTACCCAATCAAAAAAATGGGGTATAGAACTTAACTGAGATTTCACAACTGCAGAATCTTGAGTGGCTGAGAAGCACCTAAAAAAATGTTCAAAGTCCTTACTTATCAAAGAAATGCCAATCAAAAAGATCCTGAGATTCCACCTTACACCAATAGGAGTGACTAAGATCAAAACCTCAGGCTACAACACTTATTGTACTACATGACTTATTGACTATGTTGGTGAGGATGTTGAGAAAGAGGAACACTCCTTCATTGTTGGTGGGATTACAAACTGGTACAATCACTGTGGAAATCAATCTGGAGGTTCCTTAGAAAATTACAAATAGACTTACCTGAAGATCCAGCTATACCACTCTTGGAGATATACCAAAATTATGCCTCACTATGCTACAGGGGCATGTGTTCCACTATGTTCATAGCAACCTTATTTGTTATAGCCAGAAGTTGAAAACAATCCAGATGTCCCATGACAGAACGGATACAGAAAGTGTGGTTCATTTACACAATGGAATACTACTCAGCTATTATGAATGAGGACACACCCTCAGTTTGGTAGGCAAGTGGATAGAACTAGAAATTATACTGATTGTAGTAACTCAGACCAAAAATGAGAAACATGGTGTGTTCTCACTAATAAGTGGATGTTAAAAAGTACAAGAGTACCCAGGATACAGTCCACAGAACTCAAAAAGATCAACAAGCTGAAGTACCTAAGTGAGGATGCCTCAGTCCCAATTGGGAGGGGGAACAAAACAATCACAAATGGGGAGGGAAAGAAGGAGGGACCTGGGAGGGAAGTGGACTGGGAGGGAGGAAGTGGGGGGAGAGGTGAAGATGATCTGTTATTGGGTGAGGGAAAATTACTGATGCCCTGAGGGCCAGCAGAAAGAATGGAAACAGGCAACCTCAGAGAATAGGAGGTTGGTGGGGGATCCTCCACAATATACCAGATACCTGGGAGGTGAGTGACTCTCAGGACTCAAAGGGAGGGACCTTAGATGAAATGCTCTACAGTAGGGAGAGGGAACTTATAGAGCCCACCTCCAGCAGGAAGACAGGGCATCAAATGAGGGAGAGGGGGACCATCCCACAGTCACCACTCTGACCCATAATTGTTCCTGTATGAAAGAATCACAGGGATGGAAATGGAGGAGGCTGAGGAAAAGAAGGTCCAATGACAGACCCAAAGTGGGATCCAGCTCAAGAGGAGGTCCCAAGGTCTGACACTAATACCAACACTATGGAACACTCACAAAGAGAGACCTAGCATGACCACACTCCAGAAGACCCTACAGGCAGCTGAAATGATCAGATGCAGATATTTGCACCCAACCAATGGACAGAAGCTGCTGACCCCTGTTGTTGGATTAGGGAAGGCTGAAAGAAACTGAGGAGAAGGGCAATCCTGTAGGGGGACCAGCAGTCTCATTTAATCAGGCTCCCTGAGATATCTCAAACATTGGACCACCAAACAGGCGACATACAACTGGTGCTGATATGAGGCCGCCAACACACATACAGTAGAGGACTACTGGGTCTGTGTTCATTCAGAGATGTTGCACCCAACTCTTCGAGACTGGAGGCCACATGGAGTTTATCGGTCAGATAGGGTGAAGGCTGGGGACATTCACTTGAAGACGGGGGGTAGGGGGGTGGGAAGGAGGTACAGGATGTGGAACAGTCGGAGGATGGAAACAGGGTGGGGGGAATAAAATATAAAGTGTAATAAATAAATAAATAAATAAATAAATAAATAAATAAAGATAAAAAGAAAATGTTTAATTAACTACATGAAAGCTTATTGATTAAGCTCACTATTATTCTAAATGTAATGCTATAGAACAACTATTATGTAGGAAATACATCATCCACATCATGACCGAAGTTAGAATTCACAGCTCTTGTTCTTATCCATCAAACAATTACTTTCTTTCTACCCATTCTCTCTGGCTGTTCCCTAAGGCTTCCGTGTGGGGAGGTGGGAATATATGCCGTCTATGGCTAAACATTCATAGTCGCTCTCTCAGCACTCTGACTAGTTATGAATCTTTATTCACTACTACCCACAGGAAAAAGAAACTTCTGGTATCAAGATTGAGAGCAGATATGGGACTACACATAATAAAGTAGTTGGAAACATCACAATTTAGTGGAAAAAAATACCAGAAGGTCTTCCCCTAGACCTGTGATATCCCCAAGTTTGGGGCTTTGAGCAGGTTACAATAACAGACATGAAATCTGTCCTGTGCATCATGTCTCAAAAACAATAATGTGATTATTTCCATAGCCACTACGACACTAATGGGAACACTTATCAGTCACACATTTGTATTGTAACATTTAGGGTCAAGCACTGGCTAAAACTACTAATGCCCACATTCCTCCACCCACTGCAGCCTATATAGCATGTTCTTGCACAACCAAAAATTAGTCAGTAAGGAACAATTTTTCTGGTTAGTTGACACTCATTTTTTTGATATCCTACAACAAAGGCTTGAAGAACAACAGCAATCATCTGTGTTGTTTTACGTGTCCCTGCGCCCTTTCTGACCAACATTAACCCATAGTGCAATAATCAGTTGCACAGATTAGCACATAGATTTCTAATAAATAACGTTTACTCTCTGGAGAAGTATTGTCTACCGATACAGGAAACTTATGATCAAACTCCTGTATATTACATTTTTAATTAGCTCACAAAGTAAATGCCTGTAAGATTAATTAATACAAATTTTGTTTAAATAATTCCCCACTTCATGTTATCCCTTATCCCCTTGTTCTATGCCCATTTAAATCTTTAACACAGAGAATTCCCCTATTTAATTTCATGTTAATTGTGTTATATTAACTCTTCTTGTTGTAATGTTTACTTGGGTGCAAAGAGTACAGTTTGCCACATAGCTTTTGCAAATAACCTTTATTTTGGTTGAGCCTTCCTAAATATCCAAATTTCTCCATCCCTTCTACTACTACCCTTCCATGTCTGAATGTTTATATCCCTATTTTCTCTTTTTACTTTCATTTTGCTTATTATATTTTACTGTCTCACCTCCAATTTATCTTTCTGAAATGGGAGAGAGCTATTCTAGTTTCATTCATAATTTTTAAATTTTGCTTTTCTTTTCAGAGGAGTAATATTCTATTGCTGTATATACAACTCATCTTCCTTAAGCATGCACTAGTATATAGATATTTTGATTGATTCTAATTCCTAGTAATCATGATTATATCAGAAATGAAGATAAAAGTATCTGCAGTAAGATGCATAGGCCTCTGATTACAGTTACAGGGATGGTATAGCTAGGTCATATAGTAATTGAATTTCCAGTATGTTATTTTTAATTTTTTTGAGAAAACTCCAGATTGATTACTAAACTGGTTGTACCATTTTACATTCCCATCAATTATTTATAAAAATGTCTCTGTACATCCATGTCATCATTTGCAATTTTAGGACCTGGATGAATTGGATTTCAGTGGATGAATGTACTTTCAGTGTATTTCCCAAATAGCAAAGGATATTGAACACATTTTAAGTATCATGTATTTTTTTATTTAACAAGAACATATAATTACATATTTCTCACTTTTTCACATCCAACTCTCCCCATGTGCCCCATTTCCTTTCAAGATCAAGCCTTACACACACACACACACACACACACACATTTTTGTAAATTCTAGACACAAATTCCATATTAGATGCTGTCTAATTTAGGACTTACATTGCTGTGGTCAAACAACAAGACCAGCTTGAAAAGGATTTTTTTTCACCCTACAGGATGTAGTACTTCACTTAGTTAAGTCAGGCCGGAACTCAGGACAGGAGCATAGAGGTAGAAACTGATGCAGAAGCCATGGGGAAATAGTGATTATTGGATTTCTTTTTTTTGGGGGGGGGGTTCATCAAGAGCATTTATTATTATTGAAAGTACCACAAAGAGCTCATTACGACTTTTAATACTTATATGAAGTCAGTCTAAGGCCATAATAAAATTCTTTGTGGACACAATCTCATATTTTTCCAAATTTTATAGATATCAAAAACAAGCAGTTGTTAAATATTTCATTGTCTAATTGCATTACTTATTGATGTTAATTTCCATTACTTTCTTTTTTTTCTATATTCTTTGTTTACATTCCAAATGCTTTCCCCTTTCCCGGTTTCCCCCTCCCCATTGGTCTCATGAGCCCTCTTCCCTCTGCCCATTTCCCAATCACCCCCTCCCATTTCCTTGTCCTGGTACTCCCCTAAAATGCTGGATCAACTCTTTTCAGAACCAGGGCCCTCTCTTTCCCTCATCTTGGGTATCATTTGATATGCTAATTGTGTCTTGAGAATTCAGAGCTTCTGGGCTTATTAATATCCACTTATCAGTGATTGCATTCCATGTGTATTCTTTTGTGATTGTGTTACCTCACTTAGGATGATATTTTCCAGTTCCAACCATTTGCCTAAGAATTATAAGATGGTACAACCACTTTGGAAATCAATCTGGCGGTTCCTCAGAAAACTAGACATGATACTTCCGGAAGACCCTGCTATACCTCTCCTGGGCATATACCCAGAAGATTCCTCAGCATGCAATAAGGACACATGCACCACTATGTTTATAGCAGCCTTATTTATAATAGCCAGAAGCTGGAAAGAACACAGATGTCCCTCAATGGAGGAATGGATACAGAAAATGTGGTATATTTACACAATGGAATATTACTCAGCAACTAAAAACAATGAATTCATGGATTTCTTCCCATGGGATTTTTAAGCCTGCCTTTTTAGAGTACCAGGAAAAGCAGTCCAGCTGTGGATCTACCTACAAGGTACTCATCCCTCCCACATTAATGATCAATTAAGAAAATGCACCATTGTCTTGCTCATGGGCCAATATGGTGGGGATATTTTGCCAGATAATGGTTTTATTTTTCCAAATGACTCCAGATTATGTCAAGTGGCATAAAACTAGCTGTCATAGATGTATGGCTTGGAAAGCCTTTCTCTTGTTTGTGGGATGCTTTTACATTGTATGAACAATTAATTTTCTTGGATGTACAGAATCATTTAATTTTATTAGACCCAATTTGTCAAATGTTGGTCTGTCTTCTTGCAATATGAGAGTCATATTCAAAGTCCAAACCTGTGTCTAAAATTGAATTATATCCCTACTTTATCTTCAGTCAGTTTTAGAGTATTAGGCCTTAAGCTGTGGTACTGGGGTCAAGTTCTTTGCTGGGGGAGAGATAAGGATTCAGCTTTAATTTTCTGCATTTGAAATCCAAGTTTCTCAGCATTATATATTACAGATGTCATATTTTGTTTGTTTGTTAAGAATTAGGAGGAGTTAAGTTTATGTGAACTAATATCTGGAACCACCAACCTAATATATTGTTCCATGTTTCTCTTTTAGTGCAAACAATGTTTGTTTAATGTGCTGGCTTCATAGTATAATTTGAAATCAGGTATAATGTTACCTCCTACAATATTCTTTTTGTTCAGGATTGCTTTGCCTCTCATTTTGTTGTTGTGATGGCTTTTGCTTTGTGTGTCTGTTTATATGTTTTGAATTGTTCTTTCAATGTTTGAGAAGAATGGACCTTTAACTGTGATTGAGATTGCATTAAATCTGTAGATTGTTTTTGCAATCTACACAAAATACCATCACATCTCTTCTCTCCCTCCTCCTGAAGGAATGTTGACTTTTGTCAAAGGATTTTGATTTATCTGTGGAGAGGGCCATGTGCTTTTTCCAAAGTTCTATGTGATGGATAAGCTCTATTAATTTATTCATATAAGGCACACCTTAATTACTGGAATGAACCCAATATCATTATAGCTAATGACCCCTTTGAAGTGATTTGAATGTTTTTTGGTTTTGTTTGTTTGTTTGTTTTTTCAAGACAGGATTTCTCTGTGTAGCCCTGGCTGTCCTGGAACTCACTCTGTAGACCAGGCTGGCCTCAAACTCAGAAATCCACCTGCCTCTGCCTCCCAAGTATTGGGATTAAAGGCGTGTACCACCACCATCCAGCTGATTTGAATTTGATATGGTAGCATTTCACCAATATTTTTTACATCTACATTGTTCAGAGATATATATTTATAATTTATGGTTTGTTCTGTCCATCTGGCTTAGATGGCAAAATAATACTGGTAAAATTTCTGCAATATCCAAATATCTTCAAGTTGGTATTAGCATATTATATTTATCCTTGTAAGTCAAGATTAGATTTTTATTTCTCCCTCAATTAAGCATAGGCATTACCTCTCTGTTTCATACTTATTTCCAGTAATATGCTATAATTTTTAAGTATCTTGTAAGGGTGTTGGCAGTTCTTACTACTGAATAATAGATTATAAGGGATTTCAATATCTCTTTGGCTTTAGATTTTCTTGGGAGGCTTCAGCTCTTTTTTTTTTTTTTTTTTTTTTTTGTCTCCAGATTCAGTAGCCTATTGAACTGAAATGCGTGGTGAGTTATAATAAATAATACAATGAGGAATCTCTTGTCATCTGAGGTTAGCAGCTTGCTGTCAGCACTACCCAAAAAGACATTAGTGTCCCATCACTGTGTATCACTAACCCACAGCATACCAAAGCCCAATTCACAGAGCTTCAGCCAAGTCAACCATCCAGTAAATGTCATTGGTATCAGTGGGGGTTATTTATTCAATATTTTCCATCTGTCAGAATTCTATATGAATTTTATGGTTACTTAGGAGCATTTTCTTTCGATGCTCCAAAGGCTGTGTAGAATTTTTATTTTCTCTCATAGTTCCCTTATTGTGACTTTTATAACTCACTCGAATGTTTCTTAATGTTACTGCCTTTTCAGTGAGATAATTTCTCAAATGAACATTGTTAAAAGGCCAGGAAATCATATTTTCTTCAGTAATTATAATTAGGTCTGAAAATGAGGCTACCGGGTTAGGGCTAAAATCATTGTTTTTCTGTGAATTTAATTATTAGTCAAGTTTTCACCTCTGCAATAGGTTTTTATTTATTTTTTTAAAGTCACCCCCCCCCCCCACCTTGAGCATCTAACAAAGAACTATCTGCTTTGGTTAAATAGTTACTTTCTTTTTTTTTTTTTTTTTTTTTTTTTTTTTTTTATGGACACCAGCAGGTAAAATCTGCCTTTCTTCTTTTAATTAGATATCTGCTTTATTTACATTTTGAATGTTAACCCCTTTCCAAATTACCCCACTGAAACCCCCCTATCCCATCCCCCCTCCTCCTGTTCACCCACCCCTCCCCCATTTCCTGACTTGCATTCCCCTATTCTGGAAAATCAAGCCTTCTTAAGACCAATGGCCTCTCCTCTCATTGATGTCTGAAATGGTCATCTTCTTTTTTTTTTTTTTTTTTTTTTTGATTTTTTTTTTATTATTCGATATAATTTATTTACATTTCAAATGATTTCCCCTTTTCTAGCCCCCCCACTCCCCGAAAGTCCCGCAAGCCCCCTTCTCTTCCCCTGTCCTCCCACCCACCCCTTCCCACTTCCCCGTTCTGGTTTTGCTGAATACTGTTTCACTGAGTCTTTCCAGAACCAGGGGCCAATAGTTACTTTCTTTAAGAGCAGGAATACATGCAAAACAGCAAACTACTCACTTAATTATCCCTTAGATATCTGTCCCAATGGGAGGTTGAATAAAAATCAAAGGCAAATAGATAAAATTTAGGTTAAAATAACATTGCAAGGAAAGTTGCGGTATCACTACCCCCTCAATTGTTTATGCTGGTCACAAAAGAGCCAACTCTTAAACAGTGAAATATAAAGAAACAGTAAATCCATTTATGTTGCAAGATGCAAAATACAATATTTTACACATTTCCCTAGAACAATTATTTATTAAACATACATTATTTAAATATGCTTACATTTTGCTTTTTTCTGTACAATTCTTCTGCATCTCTCTGTTCATTCTTGAAAGAGGACCATGTATTTGTTCTCACATCTATGCAGTTTGCTTTGAGACTGAACAAAAACTGCCATTAATGAAATGAAGCTGATTTTATATTCATATCGTCACAGTCTTTGTGTATGAAACATTAAAACAATCAGGCAATGGTTATTGATAATCCATCTTTTTGCATATTTTGGCATAGAATAAAGTATGAAAAACTGATATAGTTGAAATTAATAAATATATATTTTTATTGTTTATCAATTCTGGATGGCTATATGTATATTTGAATCTGATCACAAGTGTTTGCTATTAATTTCATGTTTAGACAATTTGAAGTAATGCAAACAAAGAGCAAAGTATCTACTTCTAAGTAGTAATTTCTAGTGATTCTGAAACAAAGATTTTGACCATTAGAAGCCAGAGTAGGGGATAAATCACAAATTATATTAGCATACTTATTACAAATGAAGATTTGCCTTATTCATATGGTGAAGATAATTTCAAGGAGTTTTTTAATGCATTGAGTGTTTGTAACTCTTGATAGAGACAATAATTAGCTTCAATTCTGAATGGCTTTAGCTTGTCTCTCTCCATAGGCTACCAAAGAAACAAGATATCTCTAGAGTTAAGTTCTCTAATAAAGCATGTTCATAAGGACCAGAAAGCATATCCTGTCTGAAAATCACCAGATAAAGCATCTGAGGAAGCTTCCTAGTCCCAACTATCATGTGTACAGCAGTTAGAAATTTATCTAGAAAGATTCAGATAAAATTTATCTGAAATTTATCTAGAAAGATGGAACAGAGAAGGGAAACCTTTCGTCAGCAAATGTCAACCAGAGAAGGTATAGTGCATGCATGCAAGATAACTTGGTATGTTTCATGAATTCGTTATTGATAAGTGTATTTCAGTCACAACTGAAGATAATGGACATGAAGGTTGATAGCCTGTGTATATTTCTACTTGAGGAGCTCAGCATTTATAGAGATAACCTCAAGAATAAGTATCACTATAAAAGGAAACACTGTTTTTCAAACTCAGAGGAGTGGGATTTGACTCTGTCTAAAGGAAGGTTATCAGAGAATTCTTCCTGGAAGAAATGTCACATGAATTTACCCTTGACATATTTGTAGGAGGCAGTCACATGAAGAACTAGAAGATTAGGATATGGCAAGTAAAACTTTCACAGCACAGATAAAAGAAGTAAAATGGCGAGGCCATAAAGTTTTTCATAGTTGCAATAAAATCTAACATAGGATGTGGCCATGGAGAAAGCACAGAATTAGAGCAGTTTCAATGTAGAGAAGATGTTACAGTATTCTCAGAACAATAAAAAAACAATCAAATAAACCCTTGGATTACATCTTTTAGGTAAAAGAAACCAGTAATATCATGTCATGGTTTCTAGTTTGAGTCATCATGTGGCCAATAGATTGGGATAGAAAGAGTAAAGTCATAGAGAGTACAGGGATAGGGCATATATATTCAAGAAACATTTCAAAATTAGTGTTATGGGACATTGGTTTGGATATGTGAAATAAGAGATTAAAATAAGTCAAGAATTTTGCCAAGAGGTGAAATACATATCTAAAGGGGGGACTAAGTTTTGCATTCTACCCAATAGATTTAAAGATGGACTATTTAACAAATGTCAAAACATCTGTGTAAGCTTTAAGAACAAGAAGTAATGCCTATCATGAAAGGTTACAATGTATTGCTGGAAGAGAAGGCTTTTGGGTGCTTAATAAAATGATTTATTACAAGAAAAATAAGTAATTGACTATGGAAATCAAGAGTCTATTTTTGACTGACTGTTAGATATAGTTCAAAATGATATAAAATATTTGTATAAAGCAAAGTGATTTTGATAAATGATGGAATCTAATCTAATAGTATTTTCAGTTGTCCCTTTGTCCTGGTATGGTTAGCAGGTTTGTGTAAATTTACTATATCTCAAGAGTTCACTGTTAATAACACCCATACAGATATACAAATAAGACATGAAATTTTTGAGAAAATAAGATATGCCAAGTACATCTTTCAGTTGTAAAACTTCATATTATACCTTATAGAAATATAAGTTAATAAATGTAGATTTAATTAAATGATTGAAATAAAATTGTTCATGTGAAAAATTTACAAGCTAAAGTTTACAAAATATGTTCTAAAACCTTTCAGTATAATATATTTGTGTTTGAAATAATTGTTTAAGTTGTTCATGTTGTGGCTAAGCAAAAGTATTCTTAACAAATTGAACTATAACATGAAAATAAGAGAGTAAACTAATATAAACAGTTTTAGACAGTAGCAGACAAAAATACTTATCAACAAAACTGCCACACTATTCATGTCCTTCTCATGGGTTCAAGAGATTAATGCTGCTAAAGTATTTCATACTTCATGACAAGTGGCTTTCCCTACAGCTTCATCTCCAGCTCTTTTATTATCTGTGGTAACTTATAACTCTCTGATAGTCCTGTTAATTTTCTTCAGTACAAGTCTTTCGAAAATATCCTTTAAGAGGCAAATTTATAAAGTAGATTTGTTATGTAGAGGAAAATTAATATTTATTACATATCTAATTTTTGTCATGAATTGTGTCATACATTTTACATGAATTTAGTTAAAACATAAAATATTTGAAAGAATATGTGGTATTTGAGAGGTTTCTTAGCTCCTAGTTCCATAAGCAGAACAGAAACAGATGAGCTATCAATGATGCCTTCAGGATTCGAAAGTCATGAACTGTACAGAACAATGAAACCTATCAAATGAGTAGTTGAGGAACATCTTCAAAGTCCCTGTGTTAGGATCCAAAAGAATGTCCTAGTTTCATTTCTGTTTCTAATTTAATGTCCTAAAATAGAAGACTTTACCTATTCAAACTTCACTTTGAACACTATTATCAGTGTTCCTTTGTATTGTTGCACCCTTTGATTTCCTCACAGCTCTTTCCCAGTTTGCTATCCATTGGTTTCAGAGCCTGTCTCAATAGCGTGTCATTCTCCTGGGACTTGGAGATATGTTTTCCATATACTGCCTTTTTCATCAATCTCAATATTTAATAAGGCAAATTCAATTGTATAACTATGTAATATGATCATTGCCTCTGTTCCCTTTCCTGTCCCTTAGTGACTTATCTAAGCATTCATTTAATATATTATCTATTCTGAAATAGATGTAACTTCACAAATATTCTAAGATTTTATCCCATCTCATTCTTCTCCACCTTTGATAGTAGTTTTTATTTCTGCACTGGGAAGAATACTTGTATAACATTTATCCACCCCAGGTAAAAATTCCTTTAAAGTATACCATGGCACCTTCAGAAGATAAAATAGTACATTCAAGTCATGTAAAGACTGTTAAATGTAAGATATCTATCACCAAGGTCTTAGAAGTACAGATAGAAATAAGAATAAGTGGAAAGTATTTCCATGTTTTCAAGACACTGATTCTTTCAACAGATCATATATTCTACTTTACAGCCAACTTATTGAAGGAGCTCTGTGTTACTTTCTACTTCCGCTACTTCTTAAGGTTATTTGATGAGTAACATTTATGCTCTGATGACCTGGTTTTCAACACATAAGACTACATTAATTTTAGGACAGTTTCAGATTCATGTGCCTTCTGTCATTTACTTTTTCCCTATTTGATTGAATCATTATTATTATCATGTTAATAAAAATATGTAATACAAAACCTCAATAATACCTTCCTTTTTAAAGAATACCAGAAGAAAGGATCAATGGTACCCATGATGCTGTGAGTCTAATTGTTCATGATGACAATGCTTGCAGAGACAGCAAACTATATGCAAGCTGACACTGAAGATCAAGAACCCAGCTAATGTATTCTGCATATGTTAGAAGTTCTGGGGGATTGGGAGGAATACTCTTCAGTTTAAATTTTGTAAAAAATTCTAGCTAAGAGTGATAAACTTATTCCAATTTAGCTTCTTCTTTAAACAAAATCCAAGCACATAAATGAAGCCAGCCACACCTTTGAGGTGTTGAACATGCTAACTGAGTCGGGGGCGGGGCAAGAAGCAGAAAGAGAGGTGAGGATTAAGCTGAGTTTTCAAAGAACCACATAATGTTGGTCACATTTACTCAGCCTCTGGTTTGCTCAGGTAAAGAAAAATATTATTAAAAATGTTTTGGATATCAACAACACAGTTTAAACATGCATCATGGAATTTGTCTTCACTGGACTATATACTGTAGATTCAGTTCAGATTCAACACAAGTAGAAAGGTCCAAAAATTATCTCTCTCTATGACTTATAAGGAAATTGATTTTTGGAATGTGTTTTATTTCATTATATACTTAGTATACTTCTGGTTTATATTTTAAAATTGATTATTATTTATATAAATTTATCACTGTTTATATGGTGTAGGTCAAAATTTCTAAGAGATTCTCCAGAAATATTTTTCTATGTAAAATGTTTAACATCTAGGCATTGCCCCTGTTTAAAGAATGGAGCCACCCACCCATCTCAAAAATTTTAGTGCAGAATTGCTCCTGTCTAAACGAAATACAGGGACAAAAAGTGAAGCAGAAACTGAAGTAAAGGCCATCCAGAGATTGCCCCATTTGGGGATCCATCTCATGTGCAGACACCAAACCCAGATGCCACTGCAGCAAGAAGTGCTTGCTGACAGGAGCCTGATAAAGCTGTCTCCTGAGATTCTATGCCAGAACATGACCAGCAGAGATGTGGCTGCTTACAGCCACCATCAGACTGAGCATGGGACCCCAATAGAGAAGTTAAGGAAAGGACTGAAGGAGCTGAAGAGGTTTGCAACCCCAAAGGAAGAACAACAATATCAACCAACTAGACCCCCCACCAGAGCTCGCACGGTCTAAAGCATCAACCAAAGAATACATATGGAGGGACCAATGGCTCCAGCTGCACATGTAGCAAAGGATTGTCTTGTCTGGCATCAATGGAAGGCAAGGCCGTTCGTTCTGTGGAGGCTCGATGCCCCAGCATACGGGAATGCTAGGACGGTAAGGAAGGAGTGGATGTGAGTATGGGAGCACCCACATAGATGCAGGCAGTGTGGGGGATGGGCTAGGGGCTTTGCAGAGGGGAAACCAGGAAGGGAGATAACATTGGAAATGTAAATAAATAAAATAAAAAATGAAAAAGGCTCAAAATAAATAAACAAACCTGAAAAAATAAAACTAGGCAGAGAACCCTCATATTAAGGCTAACTGAGACAACACAGTAGAAGGAAAAGGGTCATGAGAGTAGGTAAAAAAGTGAGAGATATCTTCACTCCCATTGTTAGGAGTTGTAAAACAACCTCAAGGTAAAGAACCACAATGTATATGTAGAGGGCCTACTGCCAACCCATGCAGTCTCCATGATTGCTATTTCAGTCTCCAATCCTGAATAAGACCTGCTTACTAGATTCTGTTGGTTTTTGTGTTCTCCTGATGTCCTTGACCTCTCTGACTCCTACAATCTTTCTGCTATTTCCAGAGTTCCTAATGCTTTCTATAAAGCCATTATCCTGATACCAAAATCATACAGATCCAACAACAGAAAAATTATCAGCTAATATCCTTAACTAGTATGAAAATGTAAATAAAAAATATCTTGATATTTTATTTTACACTAATAAAAATGTCCAATAAAAT
This sequence comes from Apodemus sylvaticus, assembly GCF_947179515.1. Lineage (NCBI taxonomy): Eukaryota > Metazoa > Chordata > Mammalia > Rodentia > Muridae > Apodemus > Apodemus sylvaticus. Next base: position 104,811,750 of record NC_067474.1, read on the forward strand.
AAAAAAGGCAGCACCTATTTGTGAGGACATGGGAAAGAGAGAATACTTAGTCATTGATAGTACAAGTACATACTTGTTCAGCCACTATGGTATGGAATATCACAAAAGGCAAATTTAGGATGTCCCAAGGAAAAGCAAATAGAATAGTCTTATGGAGAGACACAGGGAGATGTAGAATATGAGGATTAAATGAGTGTGGGGACAGAAAAAATAGTGAATACAGAGAGGGTCAACTAACAGTAAATGCCTTTTGAAAATCCATATTGAAACCTACTTCTATAGAAACATCCTCATATATGTATTAGAATATATTCATTAGAATATATTAGAATATATATTTTCATTAGAAATGAATCTAACAGAAACTTTGTATTTTTATGAGGTCCCATTTGTTAATTCTTGATCTTAGAGCATAAGCTATAGGTGTTCTGTTCAGGAAACTTTCCCCTGTGCCCATGTGCTCAATGCTTTTTCCCAGTTTCTTTTCTATTAGTTTCAGTGTGTCTGCTTTTATGTGGAGGTCCTTGATCCACTTGGAGTTGAGTTTAGTACTAGGAGATAAGAATGGATTGATTTGCATTCTTCTGCATGCTGACCTCCAGTTGAACCAACACCATTTATTGAAAAGGCTATCTTTTTTCTACTGAATGTTATTAGCTCCTTTGTCGAAGATTAAGTGACCATAGTTGTGTGGATGAAATCATTTGGAATGTAAACAAAGAATATAGAAAATTAAAATAAATAAATAAATAAATAAATAAATAAAACAACTATAGTACATGTTAAAAAAGAAATGAATCTAAATGATATAATGATGTAAGTGCAGAGACAATGCCTCAAGAAGATACTTTATGGCACCAAATAAAGCCTCCAGTGTCAATAATTGGTTGCATCTGCTGAGCCATTAGACAAAGAAGTCCTATGGAAATCTCCAAAGATTATATATCATTGCCAAGGAAATTGCTTGCTCTCTATAATATGATGATAAGGCCCTATTATTGAATATATCACTTGTATAACTCATAGAGAAATCAAGCTGATGACTAAATAAAAGTTTCACATGTCCTGATTAGCTTTCATGGTACTTGAAGTTACTTTGTATGCCCCTAGAGTAAAAATTTAATTGACAGTATCACCCAACTTCAAACATGTGACCTACAATAGTGAATTTCCTGCAAGAAGTACATAATCTGTGTAAGAGAGGCACAAATGTGATAGTAACCAACTACTATTAAAATTTGGAATGAATGCAGACTTCATAAGATGGAACCCATACATGAGATTGCTAACACGAGCAAGATGCCAAGACTAGATAGTTCATGGGTCTAGAGGAAAAGCTACTGTCAATGTTATGCCAAAAGAACATAGCATTGGGATGCCTTCTAAGGACATATTGCACTTATGTATAGACGAGTGCCTCTCTTACACCTCATCAGCAATGCTTTGTTGTATAAGATGAAACTAACTCAGAGATCCACAACCAGTCATGAGGGACTTTGAAGTACTCCATCCTAAATGCCTTCATCAATTCCTCTCTAGCCCTCTAGTTTTAGGCATTTGTACAGAAGAGGAGACAAAAACATAGTAATGGCCAGAATGCTAAGAGTCCAGACCAAACAGGACTGATGCATATATACACTCACAGAGAATGTGGTAGCGCACAAATGCCTGTACATGTTCAACCAGATAATCTCCCAATACTGAGATGAGAAAGTGGACATGGAATTCTATATGTAATGTAGATGCTAACTACAAATATCTCCTGCCCTTCACTATAGGTTTTCTTTCACAATATATAGCACAAGAGTGCTTCTTCAATCGCAGCAATGTAGTTGATCACTTTGGCAGTATAGTCCTAATTTGAGAGTCTTCAATATAGTTAATTCATGCAAACCCAAGATCATCTTCCTGTTGATTAATTAAAAAATTAGTTAAGAAACAAATTATAAACTTTTACAGTATCTCAAAAATCCTTTACCTTTTGCCATTCATTAGCTAGAAGCAGATTAATAGTTCCTAGCCACATATAAGGGAAGAGAGGATATACCAAATTAGAAATTGAGATGTATTGGGAAGCTCACAGAGCTCATGACAATATAAAGTACTTCTGTTCTAATTGTTTGAAAGAATAGTGCTCATTATTAGCTTACTGATAAATATTTTATTGTCTCATAAATTATTGTAATTGAAATTATTGTATAAAAGATTGAAGCTTATGTGAAAAATGCAATGGCAATGTGGCAGATTGTTTTTAATTTTGTCTCAGTTCCTAAGGCTTCTTAACTAAAGAACATAATTGAATTAACTGATATCATATGATTAATAACTCTTTTGCCCATATTGTGCTTTATATAATCATTTTGTCCTTCAGTTTTATTGTGAGTGAGCACATTTGACTCCAGTGATAGCTTATCAAGGAAAAGTAAAACAGTTTAACAAGATGCACAAATCTACAGTGACATGTTTATACATACGTATATATTTATTGATGTATGGGAAAAATCAATATATTTTGGTGAATATTTTTCTGGTCATGATTGCATAACTTTTCTGTATATGACAGGCAGAGTAGTATACTTTCTGTATTAGCACATCAACTTCATACAATAAGTATTTCAATTAAACAATGCTATATCTAATTATATACACAAAGTAATCTTACATAGTGATACCAAACAATGATTTCTGTAGAATCTGTATCCAACTGAACACTCTCGGATTACCAATACTTCTTCATTCTTTACTGTTTTAGTAAAGTAAATTGTGAGGAATATAATATTTTCTCCATTTCAGAAAAAATGACCTGCTAATCTATATATAAAGTAATTCTCATACTTGCTGTGTACTACTTCAAGGCCTTGGCCACTTTATATCCTTGTGCTAATAACTAATAGTCATGATATAGACTGAAGCTGATCTTGGCCAAAGCTTCAATCTATCTCCATTTCACTATCTTTCTACTTGCTCCTGATAATCAGGAGCAAGTCTATATCTTTTCAGACATAGACTTTAATACATTAAAATGTCACATTGAATAAGCTGTAATTTTATCTACTGGATCAGTATTCAAATCTTTAACATGCATGCAAAGCAAGCATGTTAAAGGAATTAATGAGTTAGGGAGAGAGACTTTTTTCCAAGCGAATAAACTATTTTGTGATCACTTTAGTAAGCACATTAACCCCTTGAGCCTGTGTGAATAGTACTTCAGTGAGCAAATGGTACCCTGGTGGCCTCCAATTTAATGAATTTTTCAAAGATGATTGACTCACCTCATCTGGCAAGATCATTTGGTAAAATGATTTGAGCCACTCTAAGGGAGAATTGATAAAAATGCAAAGTGATGGAAATGTTAGAAAAGCACTTTGAAGTCACAGAAGTGACCTTCCATGAACCTCAAGTTATATACAGAGAAGATTTGGCTATTAACATAAGATTGCTCTATACATAACTTAAAGAAGAACTACATTGACCTGTTGCTTAAGGCAAGGGACATGATTACCTTGAGACAAATAATAGCCATTATTTTTTTTTTATGTTTTGAGTTTCTGTTTGTTTTAACATTCTTTATTGTAATTGGAAAAGCTCTTCATCCTAAAGAAGGAGGGGATGGGAATCAACTAACTAGTAAAATAGTCTCCTAAACTGCCAAATTCTTTACCCATCTTCAAAGGTGCACCGAAAGTATTACTAAGTATTACTTTACTAATTTTTGGTATACTAATACTGAAAGTATTAGAAAGTAAAACTAATTTAAAAAATTAAATCATTGTATTACTTTTTTTATTCAATATATTTTTATTTACATTTCAATGATTTCCCCCCTTCTAGCCCTGCACTCCCCGAAAGTCACATAAGCCCCCTTCCCTTCCCCCGTTCTCCCACCCACCCCTTCCCACTTCCTTATTGTATATCCTTCTGGCAGCAACTGAAATTTGGGTTATTACCCTTTGTACCCTTACATCTTGTCACACCAATAGCCTTACTTATTTGCATTCTATCTGATACCCACCCGCAAGTGTCATGGTATCTTTGTGCTTAAAAGATCTCAGTTTACACATCTTTATTTTATCTTGCTACTCATTTTGATAACCTACTATTATTCATAGTTTATGAATTTGACTTCTTTATAATTATAGTAAAGAGGAGAATATTGCATATATAATGAAAATTCTGATATTTTACAGAATATTCATGCTCTCAACATACCTTCTAAATATTTTTATTTATAGTCACAGAATGGGGTTTCTCTCAAACTTTGTCAGAGAACCTTATTTGTGTAGTAGTAGGTAAAGGTCACTAAAAATATGCTTATCTGGACATAATACTGAAAATAATGGACTGGGTGCTCAGCCTTAAATGATAGACTCAAGAGATAGACTCAGGAGATATAACAGAACAGGATGAAGAAAGAATGTAAGTGCTTGTTGTTGGAGAAAAGTCTATGAAACTCTCTTCTGGATATGACACAGCTATTTCAATAATGAACTCACAGTAGCTGGGAAGAATGGAACAAGACATACATAGTATTAAACTACCTAAAACTCTAGCAGCATAGATGAGTTAGATATCACCTAGACCCCATTTTTAATGATTATTTATTGGCCATTGATTGATTCCGGGAGAAGGAGCATCATTTATCTTAGTGAATGTAACTTTTGAGAGTATTCCCATGTTTCAGTGAATTACTCCAAACCCACAAAAACATGGAGAAAACGAACTAGATTAAGTGCATTATATATTTAAAGACTAAACAAAACAGAAAGCAGACAAACAGAAAACAGTTGGGTAAAAGAATATAGAGGGAGTTAGAGAAGGAAAATAAGATCATAAGATCATATGTCATTGTAGACTTAAATGAAATTCTGAAGAATAATGACATATTTTTAAAAGGCAGCATCAGCACATTAGGTTTACAGTGATAGATGATTTCTTCACACATTGTTAGGCAGAACCTGAAAGGATTTCCCCTCTAAACTCTTAACATATTAGAAACATCTTCCTTTCAAGGCTGTGTAAGCAGTAGGGACTTATTTTGTAAGGATAAGACACTATTTTTCCCAATTTGTTGGTTGCCGATTTGTCCTCTTGATGGTGTCCTTTGCCTTACAGAAACTCTGTAATTTTATGAGGTCCCATTTGTCAATTCTTGATCTTAGAGCATACGCTATTGGTGTTCTGTTTAGAAACTTTCTCCTTGTACCGATGTCCTCAAGGGTCTTCCCCAGTTTCTTTTCTATTAGCTTCAGAGTGTCTGGCTTTATGTGGAGGTCCTTGATCCATTTGGATTTGAGCTTAGTACAAGGAGACAAGGATGGATCAATTCGCATTCTTCTGCATGCTAACCTCCAGTTGAACCAGCACCACTTGTTGAAAAGGATATCTTTTTTCCATTGGATGTTTTCAGCCTCTTTGTCAAGGATCAAGTGGCCATAGGTGTGTGGGTTCATTTCTGGATCTTCAATCCTGTTCCATTGATCCTCCTGCCTGTCACTGTACCAATACCATGCAGTTTTTAACACTCTTGCTCTGTAGTATTGCTTGAGGTCAGGGATACTGATTCCCCCAGACTTTCTTTTGTTGCTGAGAATAGTACATCAGATAGAGGGCTAATATCCAATATATATATAAAGAACTCAAGAAGTTAGACTCCAGAAAACCAAACAACCCTATTAAAAAATGGGGTACAGAGTTAAACAAAGAATTCTCACCTGAAGAACTTCGGATGGCGGAGAAGCATCTTAAAAAATGCTCAACTTCATTAGTCATTAGGGAAATGCAAATCAAAACAACCCTGAGATTTCATCTTACACCAGTCAGAATGGCTAAGATTAAAAATTCAGGAGACAGCAGGTGTTGGAGAGGGTGTGGAGAAAGAGGAACACTCCTCCACTGCTGGTGGGGTTGCAAATTGGTACAACCACTCTGGAAATCAGTCTGGCGGTTCCTCTGAAAACTGGACACCTCACTTCCAGAAGATCCTGCTATACCACTCCTGGGCATATACCCAGAGGATTCCCCACCATGTAATAAGGATACATGCTCTACTATGTTCATAGCAGCCCTATTTATAATTGCCAGATGCTGGAAAGTACCCAGGTATCCCTCAACAGAAGAGTGGATGCAAAAAATGTGGTATATCTACACAATGGAGTACTATTCAGCCATTAGAAACAATGAATTCATGAAATTCTTAGGCAAATGGATGGAGCTAGAGAATATCATACTAAGTGAGGTAACCCAGACTCAAAAGGTGAATCATGGTATGCACTCACTAATAAGTGGTTATTAACCTAGAAACCTGGAATACCCAAAACATAATCTACACATCAAATGAGGTACAAGAAGAAAGGAAGAGTAGCCCCTTGTTCTGGAAAGACTCAGTGAAGCAGTATTCAGCAAAACCAGAACGGGGAAGTGGGAAGGGGTGGGTGGGAGGACAGGGGGAGAGAAGGGGGCTTACTGGACTTTCAGGGAGTGGGGGGGCTAGGAAAGGAGAAATCATTTGAAATGTAAATAAAAAATATATCAAATAAAAAAAAGACACTATTTTTTATCTTAAATAAGTAAAGCTGCATTTACTGTTACAACCTGAAAAGGCGTATAACTCTAACCCCCTGAAGTTGAGCCATCTGTCCATAGAACTCTTTTCAACTATCCCTGACACCTCTGTCCCTAAACTCTCAATTTTCATTCTTTAAAATTGGTAAGAAAACTAAAACTATTTCAAACTACTATGTGCCTCTTCATTCACTGAAAGTTATTTTAATCTTCAATGTGATATCTATCCTAAATTGGATAGTCTTTTCTTATTGTCTGCATGAGGCCTGGGCACATATACAATTCTCTTGATTTGTTTACTTAGTTACAGATGTTGAACACTTTTAGGAATTTCCTAAAATAATTTTCAAATTTTTATTGCTTACTCATATAAAATAATGTATTATTAGTGCTATATAATAAGCAGAGAGAAAGGTATTTGCTACCATAATGATGAGAAATCAAGGCAAAAACAAGGGAGCGCCTTTTTCAACTTCAAACACTTCAGCAGAAAGACACAGAAAATTCCTTCATGAATTAATGGCCATCCATTTAATTGATTACTATGACAAGTCCAACTACTTCTCTTTAAAGTCTGAAATTAGTTGCCAAATATCTCTTAATGCAAAAAGACTTAAGTGAAATTTTCATAGGACAAAAATGACAGGCAATGATACCAGACATACTGATGAAACTGAGAGGCTGTTAAAAAATGTTCAACAACCTTAGCCATCAAATAATGCAAAACAAAACCACTTGGAGATTTTGTCTTTTACTAGACAGAATAGACAAGATGAATAAAACAAATGAGATCTCATGCTAACATAATGTGAAGGCAAATACTCATCCATTGATGGTTGGATTGCAAACTTGTATAGCCATTATAGAAATAAGTGTTTTGGTTCCACAAGAAGATGGGAATAGATCTACCTCATGACTCAGTTATACCTCTCTTGGGTATATATCTAGAGGATGCCTCATCCTACTACAAGAGACACTCAGATAGCCGTATTTATTGCTGCTCTTCTCATGATAGCGTGAATTTGAAAACAACCTAGATATCCCTCAACAGGAGTGTAAATGAAGAAAATGTGGTACATTTTGACAATGGAATATTACCTTGATGCTAAAGAAAATGAAATTATAAAAGTCACAGATAACTAGACAGAGCTGGAAAAATCCTCTGGACATAAATCTCAAACCCAGAAAGATAAAAATAGCATGCATCAATTTATATGTATGCTAGTTGTTACATCTTTTATAAGGCATTTACAATCCATATAACCACAGTTGCTTAGGCTCATAGTCAGGTAAGAGGGACAGATACTGAGATCTTAGTATGAAAAGGAAAGAGAAATAGTTATAGATGATAGAATGGATTGAAATGGGAGTATCAAACAGGAAGAAGGATGCAAGAAAGTGGAAAACAAAAACTAAAGGTCATTGAAGGTATCACATGAAAACTGAATACAGTAGGAGCTTTCTAAAATACAAACATATATGAATGGAATTTAAATGAAATTGCTAAATAACAGGGGAGACAAAGCCCCAATTAGAGATCTCTGATCATCAAATAAAACTTTCAGTGCTGAGAATAGGTTACATCTAATCAAGTCATTGAACAAGCTCTTCAAACTATTCCACAAAATAGAAACAGAAGGAACACAATCCAACTTGTTCTATGAAGCCACAAATATGCTGATACCAAAACCACACAAAGATCCAACAAAGAAAGAATCTTCAGGCCAATTTCCCTTATGAATATCGATGCAAAAATACATAATAAAATTCTTGACAACCGAATCCAAGAACACATCAAAACAATGATATACCATGATCAAGTAGGCTTCATCCCAGGGATGCAGGGATGGTTCAATATAAGGAAATCCATCAATGCAATCCACTACATAAACAAACTCAAGGAAAAAAACCATATAAACCTTTCATTAGATGCTGAAAAGGCATTTGACAAAATTCAGCATTATTTCATGCCAAAAGTCTTGGAAAGAACAGGAATTCAAGGCCCATACCTAAACATTGTTAAAGCAATATGCAGCAAACCAGTAGCCAACATCAAACTAAATGGAGAGAAACTTGAAGCAATCCCACTAAAATCAGGGACTAGACAAGGCTGTCTGTCCTCTCTCTCCATATCTTTTCAATATAGTACTTGAAGTTCTGGCTAGAGCAATTAGACAATATAAGGAGGTCAAGGGGATACAAATTGGAAAGGAAGAAGTCAAATTTTCACTATTTGCAGATGACATGATAGTCTACTTAAGTGACCCGAAAACCTCCACAAGCAAACTCCTACAGATGATAAAGAACTTCAGCAAAGTGGCTGGTTATAAAATCAACTCAAGCAAATCAGTTGCCTTCCTATACTCAAAGGATAAGCAGGATGAGAAAGAAGTTCAGAAAATGACACCATTCACAATAGCCACAAACAACATAAAGTATCTTGGTGTGACTCTAACCAAACAAGTGAAAGATCTTTACAACAAGAACTTCAGGACTCTGAAGAAGGAAATTGAGGAAGGCCTCAGAAAATGGAAAAATCTGCTATGCTCATGGATTCGCAGGATTAATATAGTTAAAATGGCCATCTTGCCAAAAGCAATATACAAATTCAATTCAATCCCCATCAAAAGCCCAACTCAGTTCTTCACAGAATTGGAAAAAGCAATTCTCAAATTTACCTGGAATAACAAAAAACCCAGGATAGCTAAAATTATTCTCAACATCAAAAGAACTTCTGGGGGTATTAGTATCCCGGACCTCAAGCAATACTACAGAGAAATAGTGTTAAAAACTGCATGGTATTGGCACAGGGACAGGCAAGTAGACCAATGGAATAGAATTGAAGACCCAGAAATGAATCCACACACCTATGGTCACTTGATCTTCAACAAAGGAGCTGAAAACATCCAATGGAAAAAAGATAGCCTTTTCAACAAATGGTGCTGGCTCAACTGGAGGCCAGCATGCAGGAGAATGAGAATTGATCCATTCTTATCTCCTTGTACTAAGCTCAACTCCAAGTGGATCAAAGACCTCCACATAAAACCAGACACACTGAAACTAATAGAAAAGAAAATGGGGAAAACCCTTGAGAATATAGGCACAGGGGAAAAGTTCCTGAACAGAACACCAATAACTTATGCTCTAAGATCAAGAATTGACAAATGGGATCTCATAAAATTACAAAGTTTCTGTAAGGCAAAGGACACTGTCAAAAGGACAAAAAAGGGAACCAACAAATTGGGAAAAGATCTTCACCAACCCTACATCCGATAGTGGGCTAATATCCAATATATACAAAGAACTCAACAAGTTAGAACCCAGGAAACAAATAACCCTATTAAAAATGGGAAACAATGACCTAAACAAAGAATATTCACCTGAAGAAATTCAGATGGCCAAGAAGCACCTTAAGAAATGCTCAACATCATTAGCCATTAGGGAAATGCAGATCAAAACAACCCTGAGATTTCACCTTACACAGGTCAAGAATGGCTAAGTTTAAAAACTCAGGAGACAGCAGGTGTTGGTGAGGATGTGGAGAAAGAGGAACACTCCTTCACTGCTGGTGGGATTGTAAACTGGTACAACCTCTATGGAAATCAGTCTGGTGGTTCCTAAGAAAACTGGGCATGACACTTCTGGAGGACCGTGCTATACCTCTCCTGGGCATATACCCAGAGGATTCCCCAGCATGCAATAAGGACACATGCTCTACTATGTTCATAGCAGCCTTATTTATAATAGCCAGAAGCTGGAAATAACCCAGATATACCTCAATGGAGGAATGGATACAGAAAATATGGTATATATACACTATTCAGCAATTAAAAACAACAAATTCATGAATTTTTTTAGGCAAATGGATGGAACTGGAAAATATCATCCTAAGCGAGGTAGCGCAATCACAAAAGAATACATATGGAATGCGATCATTGATAAGTATATATTAATTAGCCCTGAAGCTCTGAATACTGAAGATATAATTAGCATATCTAATGATTCCCATGAAGAAGGAAGAAGAGGGCCCTAATCCTGGAAAGGCTTGATCCAGCATAGTAGGGGAGTATCAGGACAGAGAAAAGAGAGGGGGAAAGATAGGAGAATGGATGGAGAGAAGAGGACTTATGAAACATATGGCTGGGGGACTGGGAAAGGGAAGGCTTCTAGAATGTAAACAAAGAATATAGAAAATTCAAAAAAAAAAAAAGAAGGAAAGAAAAAGCAATTCTCAAATTCATCTGAAATAACAAAAAATCCAGGATAGCTAAAACTATTCTCAACAGTAAAAGAATTTCTGGGGGAATCAGTTTCCCAGACCTCAAGCAATACTACAGAGCAATAGTGTTAAAAACTGCATGATATTGGCACAATGACAGGCAAGTGGACCAATAGAATAGAATTGAAGACCCAGAAATGAATCCACATAGCTATGGTCACTTGATCTTCAACAAAGGAGCAGAAAACATCCAGTGGAAAAAAGATACACTTTTCAACAAATGGTGCTGGTTCAACTGGACGTCAGCATTCACAAGAATGCAAATTGATCCATTCTTATCTCTTTGTACTAAACTCAAGTCCAAGTGGATCAAGGACCTCCAGGTAAAACCAAACACACTGAAACTAATAGAAAAGAAACTGGGGAAAGCCCTTGAGGACATGGGCACAGCGGAAAAAGTTTCTGAACAGAACTCCAATAGCTTATGCTCTAAGATCAAGAATTGACAAATGGTACCTCATAAAATTGCAAAGTTTCTGTAAGGCAAAGGAAACTGTCAAAAGGACAAAATGGCAACCAACAAATTGGGAAAAAATCTTCACCAACCCTACATCTGATAGAAGGCTAATATCCAATATATACAAAGAACTCAAGAAGTTAGACCCCAGGGAACCAAATAACCCTATTTTTTTTAATTTTTTTATTCGATATAATTTATTTACATTTCAAATGATTTCCCCTTTTCTAGCCCCCCCACTCCCCGAAAGTCCCTTAAGCCCCCTTCTCTTCCCCTGTCCTCCCTCCCACCCCTTCCCACTTCCCCGTTCTGGTTTTGCTGAATACTGTTTCACTGAGTCTTTCCAGAACCAGGGGCCACTCCTCCTTTCTTCTTGTATCTCATTTGATGTGTGGATTATGTTTTGGGTATTCCAGTTTTCTAGGTTAATAACCACTTATTAGTGAGTGCAAACCATGATTCACCTTTTGAATCTGGGTTACCTCACTTAGTATGATGTTCTCTTGGGTTTAAACAAAGAATTTCCACATGACAAAATTTGGATGGCCAAGAAGCACCTTAAGAAATGCTCAACTTCATTAGTCTTTAGGGAAATGCAAATCAAAACAACCCTGAGATTTCACCTCACACCAGTCAGAATGGCTAAGGTCAAAAACTCAGGAGACAGCAGGTGTTGGCGAGGATGTGGAGAAAGAGGAACACTCCACCACTGCTGGTGGCGTTGTAAGATGGTACAACCACTTTGGAAATCAGTCTGGCGGTTCCTCAGAAAACTGGACATGTCACTTCCGGAGGACCCTGCTATACCACTCCTGGGCATATACCCAAAGATTCCCTGGCATGCAATAAAGACAAATGCTCCATTATGTTCATAGCAACCTTATTTATAATATCCAGAAGCTGGAAAGAACCCAAATGTCCCTCAATGGAGGAATGGATACAGAAAGTGTGGTATATTTACACAATGGAATACTACTCAGCAATTAAAAACAATGAATTCATGAAATTTTTAGGCAAATGGTTGGATCTGGAAAATATCATCCTAAGTGAGGTAACCCAATCACAAAAGAATACACATGGAATGCAATCTCTGATAAGTAGGTATTAATTAGTCCAGAAGCTCTGAATACCCAAGGCACAATTAGTATAACAAATGATTCCCATTAAGAAGTAAGGAGAGGGTCCTGATCCTGGAAAGGCTTGATCTAGCATTGGAGGGGAGTACCAGTACAGAGAAAAAGGAGAGAGGTGATTGGAGAATGGGTGGAGAGAAGGTTTATGGGGCATATGAGGAGGGGGGAACTAGGAAAGATGACAGAGTTAGACCCTCGATCCCTAACCTCAAAGCTAACTCCAATTCACAAGCTTTTGCAAATGAAAACTAGTTCTATCCAAAGGAGCCTCCCTGGGGAAACAAACCACCAGTTGAATCAGCACCATTTGTTGAAAATCCTGTCTTTTTTCCACCAGATGTTTCAGCTTCTTTCACAAAAATCAAAAGAGCATAGGTGTGCGGGTTCATCTCTGGGTGTTCAATTCTATTCCATTGATTTACCTGCCTGTCTTTGTAACAATACCATGCAGTATTTTTATCAGTATTGCTCTGCAGTACAGCTTGAGGAAAGGGATGGTGATTCCCCAAAACTCCTTTTACTGTTGCTGTCCTAGGTTTTTGGTTATTCCAAATGATACTAAAAATATTCTTCTGAGGGATAATATCCAATGCATACAAATAACTCAAGAAGTTAGACTCTAGAGAATCAAATAACCCTATTAAAAGTGTGGATGCTTTGGTCCTTCTTAGAAGGGGAAACAAAATATTCATGGGAGTAAATAAGGAGACAGAGACTTGACAGAAAGGCCATCCAGAAACTGCCCCACCTGGGGATCCATCTCATATACAGTCAATAAACACAAACAATATTTTGGATTCTAGGGAGTGCTAGCTGACAGGAGCCTGATATAGCTGTCTCCTGAGAGTACATATGGGGGGACCCTTGGCTCCAGCAACACATGCTGCAGGTCTTGTCAGGCATCAATGGGAGAAGAGGCCGTTGGTCCTATGAAGTCTTGATGCCCCAGTGTAGGAAATTTCAGGGCAGGGAGACAGGATTGGGTGGGTGGATGGGAACACCCTCCTAGAAGACAGGGCATGGGGAATGGAATAAATGGGTGGGGAACCGGGAAAGGGAATAACATTTGAAATATAAGGAAAATGTCCAAAAATAACTGTAAAAAATAAGGTTATTTTGCCCTTTCTTCACAATTAATTTGTTCAACTATTAAGTTGTATCAGTATTCACTCAGAAATGTTTAATTCTGTGAGAGAAAGAGAGAGAGAAAGACAAAGAGTCAGAGAGACAGAGAGAGACAGAGAGAGAGAGAGACAGAGAGAGAAAGAGTCAAGTCAGGATAGGACTGAAGTCAGGAACCTGGAGGTAAAAGCCATAGAGGGGTGTTGTAGACATATTGGCTCATGGATTGCTTTGTCTTCTTTCTTATATTACCCAAGATTTCTCACCTAGGTGTTGCACTATCAACAGCAAGCTCTCATATCAATTTTCAGTGAAAAATGCCTTGTTTACTCAACTATAATCCAGCCAAATTAAGGGAATTTCTTATGGAAGACTAATGTCCAGAATAAATAAAGAACATTATAATACACAAGACAAAGAATTAAAAGAAAATGGAAACAAACAATAAAAGTTATCCTTTGGAAACATGTGCCTGAGACATGAACAGAGTTCTGAAAAGAAAGAAATAGCTCAGAAATATCTAAAACATGTTCACAATCCCTAGCAATTAGGGGATTGCAAATCAAAAGTGAGATTTTATCTTACTACAGTTAGAATGTCAAAAATCAACAAAACAGCGGGAAAAATGTGGCAGGATATGAAGTGGAAACTTCTTTAGAAAGTTAGTTGAGTTGTATGGTGTTTTGCTGAAGCCAACACATGAGTGTTTTCCTGTAGTGGACACAGGTGAAAGACTAAGGCAGACTCATGAAGGAATGTTTCACTGAAGCAGACACAGAAGAGGGGATGTTCTTCTAAAGCAAACACATGAAAGAACATGTACTGAAAGATTCTTTGCTGACAATGCACATGTATTCATCCCCTTACATTGAGTGGTTGAGCTCAATTTGTTTGGACTCTGAACTCAGGCTAATTGGATGCATGTGCTGAAGTAAGGCCTGTGCTGAGGCAAGACACAGGGAGAAGATGTGATGTTTGGAGTGTATAAATAGGACTCCACTGAGTGACTGAGACAGAGCTGGTTTGCTGGTACAGTTAGCTGTGCAATGCTTGTGGGTGTAGTGTCTTAGCTAATCTTCACTTCCTTGAGAGAGGCACAGCTGCAAACTTCTGGTGTTCCTCCTGGTCCCTCCTGCAGACTTGTGCTGGACTTGAGCTGAGGCTGAGGCACATCTGTCTCTGCTAGATTGTGTCACCACTGTTGCTAACTCAACTCTACTGAACTGTACTGCTGGTGTATCTGTGAAGAGTTTGAAAGTAGACTGAGCTGCCTCTGCTAACCTAATAACTGAAATGAAGATTTCCAAACAACATAGACATGTGTTTTTCTAAACAGGCCCACTTCCCCTGCATCCTTTCATTTCTACTACTTCTGGTGGGTAGTGGGCTACAAGGCAGGTTAAAGCACTTAAGAACCATCATTAAAATTAGGATTTTAGAAAGTTAAAGCTACAAGGAGATATGGGTTAAAAGAAACCTTAACTTACTCTTTGTATAATCAAAAACCAGTATAGCCACCGTGAAAATCATTTTTGAAAATTCTCAAAGAGCTAAAAATAAATGTAGCCTATAATCTAGCTATGCCACTTCTTCCTATATGTTCAAAGGGCCTGGGCATTCCATTTCACAGATACTTGCCCAGCCATGTTTATTGCTACTCCATTTACAATAACTAGGGAATGGAAACAACCTAAAAGTCCTACAATGACAACAGCAAATGGATGATGAAAATGTGGTGCATATAGACTATAAAATACTATTCATCTGTAAAGAAAAATGAAATCATGAACTTTGCAGGTAAATGGATGGAACTGGAAAAGATTATATTGACTCAGTTGACCCTAATCCAGAAGACAAATGTTGCATGTTTACTCCCATCAGAGGCTCTTAAATTCAAATCTTCATATGCAAGTATAGTCTTCACCCCTCTTCAAGAAAATTTCTTTTTTCATCAGATTATATTACATAAAAATACAACCAATCATAATGCAGACTTGTGGAGTCCAGTCTCAATGGATATATCCATATTACAACTCTTGCACCTAAGGCTCAGAGATCATTGCAGAAGAGGAAGAAAGATTTAGAGTTTCATGGGATCAAAGAGTTTGCTTTGAGATTTTGCCTTCCACAGATACCAAAAGCATACATAAAATATCACCTATATGACTGCCTATACATGAGCTGAACTCATGTACTTCCAGGATTTTATTGAGAACTTTTACATGAACAAGAAGAGCAACAGATATGCCAAAGTACATGAGGGAAGATTACAGGGACTCAATCCTACAAAAAGAGCTACGTGACACCAAGAAATGCTGAAAGCAGCAGAAATGTTCTTCCCTGGGGAGAAGCATATGTATAAGTAATGTTATACAGCCCGAGATAGATTATATATAGAAATTATCTATGTATACATACATACATAAATTCATCCATATATATGTAACCAGTAATGAAAAATAGCCTTATACTAGACCAATGACTAATTCCAATGAGCATTTGCAAGCACAGAGAGTAAATAAAAGGATTTCCTGTGGGACACACTACAGCTAACAAAAGGAGTTTTGTTTTTTTTTCTTTCTATTGGAGGTGATATGTTGCAAGGGGGGAAAGTGAAATTGAGGGGAGGTAAAAATTAGTAGGATTGAGAAGCATAATTTAAAATTCATAAAGATTTGCAAATTGTTCTTTATAACTCTATGAAGAAATGAGTTGAAATTTTGATGGGGATGTCATTGAATCTGTACATTGTTTTCGGCAAAATGGCCATTTTTTACTATAATAATCCTGCCAATACATGAATGAGTATGGGAGAACTTTCCATCTTCTGAGATCTTCAATTTTCATTCTTCAGAGACTTGAAGTCATATAGATCTTTCATTTGCTTGGTTAGAGTCACACCAAAGTATTTTATATTATTTGTGACAATTGTGAAGCATGTAGTTCCCCAAATTTCTTTCTTAGCCTGTTTATCCTTTGAGAAGAAGAAGGCTACTGATTTGTTTGAGTTAAGTTTATATCCAGGCATTTTGCTGAAGTTGTTTATCACATTTAGGGGTTCTCTGGTGAAATTTTAGGGGTCACTTAAGTATACTATCATATCATCTGAAAATAGATGCAAGAATTGACAAATGGGACCTCATAAAACTACAAAGTTTCTGCAAGGCAAAGGACACTGTCAAAAGGACAAAACATCAACCAACAGATTGGGAAAGGATCTTCACCAACCCTAAATCCGACAGAGGGCTAATATCTAATATATACAAAGAACTTGAGAAGGTAGAACCCAGGGAACCAAATAACCCTATTAAAAAGTGGGGTACAGAGCTAAACAAAGAATTTTCACATGAAGAACTTCAGATGGCTGAGAAGCACCTTAAGAAATGTTCAACATCATTAATCATTAGGGAAATGCAAATCAAAACAACCCTGAGATTTCACCTCACATCAGTCAGAATGGCTAAGGTCAAAAACTCAGGAGATAGCAGGTGTTGGTGAGGATATGGAGAAAGAGGAACACTCCTCCACTGCTGGTGGGATTGCAAGATGGTGCAACCACTTTGGAAATCAGTCTGGTGGTTCCTCAGAAATCTGAGCATGAAATGCCAGAGGACCCTGCTATACCACTCCTGGGCATATACCCAGAGGATTCCCCGGCATGAAATAAGGACACATGCTCCACTATGTTCATAGCAGCCCTATTTGTAGTAGCCAGAAGCTGGAAAGAACCCAGGTGTCCTTCAATGGAGGAATGGATACAAAAAATGTGGTATATTTACAAAATGGAGTACTATTCAGCCATTAGAAACAATGAATTCATGAAATTCTTAGACAAATGGATGGAGTTGGAGAACATCATACTAAGTGAGGTAACTCAGTCTCAAAAGATTTATCATGGTATGCACTCACTGATAAGTGGATATTAGCCTAGAAACTTTGAATACCCAAGGCATAATCCACATATTAAATGATGTCCAAGAAGAATGGAGAAGTGGCCCCTGGTTCTGGAAAGACTCGGTGCAGCAATATAGTGGAATACCAGGACAGGGAAGTGGGAAGGGGTAGGTGGGGGAACAGAGGGAAGGAAGAGGGCTTATGGGAGTTTCGGGGAGTTTGTAGCCAGAAAAGTGGAAATCATTTGAAATATAAATAAAGAATATATCAAATAAAAAAAATTTATATTCAGGCACTTTGCTGAAGTTGTTTATCATAGTTAGGGGTTCTCTGGTGAAATTTTAGGGGTCACTTAAGTATACTATCATATCATCTGCAAATAGATATGTTGACTTCTTCCTTTACATTTTGTATTCCTTTGATCTCCTTTTATTGTCTAATTGTTCTAGGTAGAACATCAAGTAGTATATAGACTAAATATGGAGAGAGAGGGCAGCCTGTCTAGTTCCTGATTTTAGTGAGATTTCTTCAATTTTCCCTCCATTTAGTTTGAAGTTGGCGACTAGTTTGTTGTATATTGTTTTTACTATATTTAGGTATGGGCCTTGAATTCCTTATCCTTCCAAGACTTTTAACATGAAGAGATGCTGAATTTTGTCAAAGCTTTCTCAGTATCTAATGAAATGACCATGTGGTTCTTTTTCTTTGAGTTTGTTTCATAGTAGATTACTTTGATAGATTTCCATATATTGACCCTTCCTGCATCTCTGGGATGAAGCCAACTTGAGCATGGGGAATGATCCTCTTGATGCATCAATTTCATAAATGAAATTGGTCTGATTTCTCTTTCTTTGGTCTTTATATGGTTTAGGTAAAAGCATAATTGTGGCTTCATAGAACGAATTAGATTGTGAGTGTTCCTTCTGTTTCTCTTTTGTGGAATAGTTTGAAGATTATTGATATTAGGTCTTCTCTGAAGGTCTGATAGAATTCTGCATTAAACCCATCTGGCTCTGTGCTTTTTTTTTTTTTTTTTTTTTTTTTTTTTTTTTTTTTTTTTTTTGATTGGGAGACTTTTAATGACTGCTTCTATTTCTTTTGCGGTTATAGAACTGTTTAGATGCCTAATCTGATCCTGACTTAACTTTAGTAGGTGGTATCTGTCTAAAAAAACTGTGCATTTCATCCAGATTTTCAAACTGTGTTGAGCATAGGCTTTTGTAGTAGGATCTGATGATTTTTTTAATTTCCACAGTTTCTGTAGTTGTGTTTCCCTTTTCATTTCTGATTTTATTATTTTGGTTACTGTCTCTGTGCCCTCTGGTTAGTTTGGCTAAGGGTTTATCTATTTTGTTCATTTTCTCAAAGAACCAGCTGCTCCTGGTTTTGTTGATTCTTTGTATAGATTTTTTTTTGGTTTTGGTTGATTTCAGCCCTGAGTTTGATTATTTCATGCTCTCTACTCCTCTTCTGTGTGTTTGCCTCTTTCTTTTTTTTTTTATTCGATATAATTTATTTACATTTCAAATGATTTCCCCTTTTCTAGCCCCCCCCAACTCCCCGAAAATCCCGTAAGCCCCCTATGCTAGAGATTTCAGGTGTTCTGTCATGCTACTAGTACATGCTTTTTCCAGTTTCTTTTTGGAGGCACTTAGAGCTATGAGTTTTCCTCTAAGCACTGCTTTCATTGTGTCCCATATGTTTTGGTATGATGTGCCTTCATTTTCATTAAATTGTAAAAGTCTTTCATTTCTTTCCTTATTTATTCATTGACAAACTTATCATTGAGTAAATTTTTGCTCACCTTCCATGTGCATGTGGGCTTTCCATTGTATTTGTTGGTATTGAAGACCAACCTTAGTCCATGATGATGTAGTTGAATGCATGGGATTGTTTCAATCTTCTTGTATCTGTTCAGGCCTGTTTTGTTACCAATTATATATTCAATTTTGGAGAAGGTACAGTGAAGTGCTAAGAAGAAGGTATATTCTTTCATATTAGGATGAAATATTCTATAAATATCTATTAAATCCAGTTGGTTCATAACTTCTGTTAGTTTTTCTATGTCTCTGTTAAGTTTCTGTTTCCATGATCTGTGCATTTCTGAGAGTAGGATGTTGAAGTCTCCCACTATTATTTTATGAGGTGCAATGTGTGCTTTGAGCTTTAGAAGTTAGTTTTATGAATGTGGGTGCCAATGCATTTGGAGCATAGATATTCAGAATTGAGAGTTCATCTTGGTAGACTTTTGCTTTGAAGAGTATGAAGCTTCCTTCCTTATCTTTTAAAATAACTTTTGGTTGATTGTTAATTTTATTCGATATTAGAATGGCTACTCCATTGGGTATATGCCCAGGAGAGGTATAGCAGGGTCCTCCGGAAGTGTCATGTCCAGTTTTCTGAGGAACCGCCAGACTGATTTCCAAAGTGGTTGTACCATCTTACAGCCCCACCAGCAGTGGAGGAGTGTTCCTCTTCCACATCCTCGCCAACACCTGCTGTCTCCTGAGTTTTTGACCTTAGCCATTCTGACTGATGTAAGGTGAAATCTCAGGGTTGTTTTGATTTGCATTTCCCTAATGACTAATGATGTTGAGCACTTCTTAAGGTGCCTCTCGGCCATCCGAATTTCTTCAGGAGAAAATTCTTTGTTTAGATCTGTACCCCATTTTTAATAGGGTTATTTGGTTCCCTGGGGTCTAACTTCTTGAGTTCTTTGTATATATTGGATATTAGCCCTCTATCAGATGTAGGGTTGGTGAATATCCTTTTCCAATTTGATGGTTGCCGTTTGTCCTTTTAACAGTGTCCTTTGCCTTACAGAAACTTTGCAATTTTATGAGGTCCCATTTGTCAACACATGCTCCATTATGTTCATAGCAACCTTATTTATAATAGCCAGAAGCTGGAAAGAACCCAGATGTCCCTCAAAGGAGGAATGGATACAGAAAGTGTGGTATATTTACACAATGCAATACTACTCAGCAATTAGAAACAATGAATTCACAAAATTTTTAGGCAAATGCTTTGATCTGGAAAATATCATCCTAAGTGAGGTAACCCAATCACAAAAGAATACGCATGGAATGCAATCTCTGATAAGTGGATATTAATTAGCCCAGAAGCTCTGAATACCCAAGGTACAAATCGCATAACAAATAACTCACATGAAGAAGTATGGAGAGTGTCCTGATCCTGGAAAGGATTCATCTAGCATTGGAGGGGAATATAAGGACAGAGAAAAAGGAGGGAGGTGATTGGAGAATGGATGGAGAGAAGAAGGTTTATGGGACATATGGGGAGGGGGGGTCTGGGAAAGGGGAAATCATTTGGAATGTAAACAAAGAATATAGAAAATAAAAATATTTTAAAAAAAAATGGCTACTCCATCTTTTTTCTTGGAGTTTTATTTTTCCAGCCTTTTATTCTGAGGTAGTGTCTGTCTTTGTCATTGAGGTGTGTTTCCTGTATATAGCAAAATGCTGTGTCCTGTTTATATACCTAGTCTGTTAGTCTATGTCTTTTTATTGGGGGAATTGAGTTCATTGATGTTAAGAGATATTAAGGAAAAGTGATTGTTGCTTCCTGTTGTATCTTTTAGAGGTGGAATTATGTTTGTGTGGCTATCTTCTTTTGGGTTTGTTGAAAGATTACTTTCTTGCTTTTTCTCGGGTATAGTTTACCTCCTTGTGTTGGTGTTTTCCATCTATTGTCCTTTTTAGGGCTGGATTTGTGGAAAACAAGTCTCAACAATAAAAGAACCTTTGAGGGAATTATCATCCCTGACCTCAGGGTGTATTACAGAGCAATAGTGACAAAAACTGCATTGTATTGGTACAGTGACAGGCAGGTAGATCAATGGAATAGAATTGTAGACCCAGAAATGAACCCACACACCTAAGCTCACTTAATATTTGGCAAAGGAGCTAAAACCATCCAGGGGAAAAAGACAGAATTTTTAACTTTTTTTTTTTTTTTTTTGCTGGTTCAACTAGAGAAGAATGCAAATCAACCCATTTTTATCTCCGTGTACAAAGTTCAAGTCTAAGTGGATCAATGTCATCCACATAAAAACAGATACACTAAAACTTATAGAGGAGAAAGTGGGAAGACCCTCAAGAACGTTGACACCTGGAAAAATTTCTTATACTGAACACCAGTGCCTTATGCTTTAAGACCAAGAACCAACAAATGGGACCTCATAAAATTGCAAAGTTTCTGTAAGGCCAAGGACACTGTCAATAGGAAAAACAGCAACCAAGAGATTGACAAAAGATCTTTACCAATCCTACATCTGTCAAAACTTAAGAAGTTAGACTCCAGAGAATCAACTAACGCTATTAAAAATGGGGTACAGAGCTAAACAAAGAAGTCTCAACTGAGGAATATTGAATGGCCAATAAACACCTAAAGAAGTGTTAAGCATCCTTAGTCATCAGGGAAATATAAATCAAAGCAAACCTGAGATTCCATCTCACACCAGTCAGAATGGCTAAAATCAAATACTCAGGTGACAGCAGATGTTGGCAAGGATGTAGAGAAAAGGAAACTCTACTCCATTGTTGGTGTGATTACAAGCTGGTACCACCATTCTGGAAAACAGTTTGGCAGTTATTCAGCAAACTGGACACAGTATTACCTGAGGATCCAGCTATACTACTTCTAGGCATATACCCAGAATATTCTGTAACATATAACAAGGCTACATGCTCCACTATGTTCATAGCAGTCTTATTTATAATAGCCTGAAGCTGGAAAGAACCAAGATGCCCCTCAACAGAGAAATGGATACATAAAATGTAGTACATTTACACAATGGAGTACTACTCAGCTATTCAAAACAATGAAATCATGAAATTCTTAGTCAAATGGATGGAACTAGAAAATGGCATCCTGAGTGAGGTAATTCAATCTCAAAAGAAGACACATAGTATGCACTCACAGATCAGGAATATTAGCCCCAAAGCTCAGAATATCCAAGATACAATTCACAGACCACTTAAAGCTCAAGAAGAAGGAAGAACAAAGTGTGCATGTTTGGTCCATATTCTAAAGGGGAACAAAACATTCATGGGAGCAAATATGGGGAAAATGTATGGAGCAGAGACTGAAGGAAAGGCCATCCAGAGACTGCCCACCAAGGGATCCATTTCATATACATTCACCAAATGCAGTCTCTATTGTTGATGCCAAGAACTGCTTGCTGACAGGAGCCTGATATAGTTGTTTCCTGAGAGGCTCTGCCAGAGCTTGACAAATACAGAGGGAGATGCTCACAGTCAACCATTGGACTGAGCACGGGATGCCCAATGGAGGAGTTAGAGAAAGGATCGAAGGAGCTAAATGGGTTTACAACCCCATAGGAAGAACAACAATATCCACCCACCAGATCCCCCAGACCTCCCAGGGAATAAACCACCAACCAAAGAGTACACATGGAGAGACCCTTATCTCCAGCTGCATATGTAGCAGAGGGTGGCCTTGTCAGCCATCAATGACTGGAGAGGCCCTTGGTCCTTTGAAGGCTAGAGGAATGCCCCAGTGTAGATGAATTCAATGGTGGGGAGGAGGTAGTGGTTAGGCGGGTAGGGGAACACCTCATAAAAGCACGGGGAGGGGGGATAAGATAGGTGATTTCTGGGGGGGGGTGGAGCAGAAGTCAGGAACATGGATAACATTTGAAATGTAAATAAATATCCAATAAAAAGGAAATATTTAGTAAAAATAAATAAAAGGTAAAAATGAAATAAAATAAAACTCATAAAGAACCAATTAGTTAATGCTGACCAAAGAAAAATATAAACAAAATAAAAAAAAAAAACTTAAAAAAAACTTAATAGTATTTTTTAAATGCCAAACATGAGATAAACACAAAGTAAAAATAGGAAAAGACAAAAATGGTCTGTTTTGTGTTGGCCAAATACTCCTCGGAATTGTCCTGCCCTGAAGTGTAATTGATATACACAGTGAAAAAACATTGGATAAAACTACCTTTATCTTTCCTAGTAGTTATCAATTACTAGTAGCTTCTTGATTAATGGTGGGACCCTGTGTCTACTTTCTCCTCTAAGTTCTGTGACCCTTCCTAGGTTGAATATGTAAAATTCCAATGCATGCTGTCATAGTCTCTGTGAGGTCATATGTGCATATGTCCTGTGGAGTCTGGAAGATGCTATTTCTTTGGTAATATATCACCTCTGGTTCTTAAAAAATATTTCTGCCTCCTCTTCTTTAGAGATCCCTGGTCCTCCTGGGGGAGGTTTTTGATAACAACATCCCATTTAGGACTGTGTGTTCCAAAGACTCACTCCCTGCACATTGCTGAGGTCTGGGTCTCTGTACTAATTTCTATCTACTGCCAGAAGGATCTGGGGTTATGGTTGAGTGAGAGACTTATCAAAATGCATTACTAGGGGTTATTTTACTGATTAAGTCTCTTAGTATAATAGTAGTAATTGTTTTAATTAAGTCTGCGAGCTATCCAGGGTGATTTAGACTACTGTCCCCATTATCAGAGTCAAGTATGGTTTCCTTCTCATACAGCAAGCTTCAAATTCAACCAAAAATTCATTGGTTGCTCCCATAATATTTGTGCTATTTAAATATTTTATAATATTTAAGCAGGTCACCACTGTTTGTCACTGTTAGTAGCTGAATGATAAGGATGACTACCTTTCTCCTATACAGTGCAGAGTGCCTCCCAGGGCCATCAATGGTAGTCAGTAGGGTGAATCTTCTAACTGGGCATAAACTTACCACCATGTTCAGTGACATAAAGGCATTTTTTTAAAAAAATAAGTCCTTAGCATCAGGTTGTAGAGAGCAACTAATAACTTTAGCCATAGCTTATGATATTCAAGGATTCAATAGAATAATTTTGGCCAATGACTCAACAAGATAAAATCCATCCCTGGTACTGGAAATTTTAGTGGAATGTCTTTTGGGGGTATTGTCTCCCCCATTATATGGTGACTTCATTTGGATTACTTTCATACATTTCCTATGGAATCCTTAATATATATTCTATACATAGAAACTTCTACAGTAATAGGTTTCCATATTTTTTTCAAAAGTCACTTAATATTAGTTGGCCCACCACATATACCCTCCTTTATCCTTCTCTCAAATTCCTTTCTCTATTTCTCCTATTCTAGTTTGCTCTTTTTCTCTTAATGATGGATATTTTGTGTCCCCTGTCTTGGTAGACCTTTACTTTCTCCTTGGTCTCTTACTGGGTACCTAGCCTAGGTGAATTATAACACACATTACAAAGGCTTAAAGCAAACATCTACATATAAGACAGAACACACAATAGTTGTCTTTTTGTGTTTGCATCACCTCAGACTGATTTTTTTCTAAAAATTTATATATTTCATTTATATACAATTTTATTAGCAGCTGAATAATGCCATTGTTTAAGTGTAATATTTTTCATTGTCAATATATCAGTGTATGGATCTTTATGCTGTTTCCAATATTATTCTGGAATAATAATTAATATTATTATTATTTCTGGTCTATCAATATCTATTATTGATAGACCAGCAAATAAAGGGCATAGGCAAGAATCTCTGTAGTAGATTGGAGTTTGGAGGTTTCTTTCTTAGTGTTGTATACGTGCATCTTGAAGTAGATTAATTTTGTCTTCTAAGGAACTTCTACAATGCTTTACATTGGACCAGTTTGTACATCCACTAGCTATTAATAAATGTTCCTCTTTTTCCTCATCCTTACCAGCATTTATAATTTATTTATGTAGCTGAATCATGTACTTTTTTAAAAGTAGAAATGGCTAGATCAATAATATTATTTAGGAATAGAAAAAGAAAGAGAAAAAGTGATGCATAGTATTTAACTCTCAAGCAGAGTTGCTGTTTTCCTAAATTATGAATGTTAGTTTTGCCTCCAGCTAGGAGATAACAGTATGTAAGCAATTTACTTACAGAAAACATCCTCTTCAAATTATTAATGGAAATGAGAAAATTATTATTACTAAACATAATTAATATGGAAAATATAAAATGTCAACAAAGTAATAACATTGGCAATATTTTTGATTTATTCCCTTCTGGTCACATGGAGAAAAATGGATGTATACATTGAACTTACACTTATGTAAGATTATGACTTTTCTTGAATTGTATAATGTAACTCTAAAATACTGTTTAATGTATTATTATAACATGTGTATCTCATCATAGCTCATTTAACACTTCTATATCTACCTTCAGAATGGGTGAAATTATATCATTTTAATGAAAGTTGCTCAAAGTATAATTTTCTACTTCCATTTTGGTTGAATCAATTTTTATTTCCTCTTAAACTTTCAGATGATGTGGATAATTTTCATATTTTATCTCATTTTGGTCCTGAAACTTCTTTTTTATTTCCATTGATCAGGTACATCACATCCCTGATATGATAGAACTACTGAAGGGAGAATTTGTATCTTCTGCACATTATCATCATCATCATCACCATCATCATCATCATCATCATCATCATCATCTTCTTCTTCTTCTTCATCATCATCCTTATCATCACCACTACTACTCTTTGGAATCCTATGCTTTTATTAGCAAATTCCTAAATATTGCTAAAAGGAAATCCTACAGCAGTATACTTAGGAATCATACTACGCATAATGTTGATGACTTCCAAATCTGTGTCACACTTTGTTAGATATGTGGATTGTGTAAGAGCCTTCTTTTTGAGAATTTTTATTGGATATTGTCTTTATTTACATCCCAAATGTTATCCCCTTTCCTTATTTCTCCTCATAAGCCCCCCTATCCTATCCCCCCTCCCCCTGTTTCTATGAAGGTGTTCCCCATCCACCCACCTACTCAGGCCTCCCTACCCTGGCATTCCTCTACACTGGGGCATTGAGTCTTCACAGGACAAAGGGCCTCTCCTCCCATTGATGCCCAATAAGGCCATCCTCTGCTACATATTCAGCTGGAGCTATGGGTCCCTCCATGTGTACTCTTTGGTTTGTTGCTTAGTCCCTGGGACCTCTGATGAATCTAGTTGGTTGATATTGTTGTTCTAACTATGGGGTTGCAAACCCCTTCAGCTCCTTCAGTGCTTTATCTAACTCCTGTTTTTGAGTTCATCCACAATTCTCCCCCCTCTAGCTATTTCTTTATAATGTCACATGTTCTTGCTTTGTTCTCTCTCTCTCTCTCTCTCTCTCTCTCTCTCTCTCTCTCTCTCTCTCTCTCTCTCTCTCTCTCCTTTCTTTCTTTTGTTTTTGTTATACCCATTGAATTTAATTAGTGATGCCAGCCTGGGCATGGATCATGGATAGTTTCTCAGTAGTCGTGTCCTCAAAGAAAAGTCACTCTCCGCCCAGAAGCCATCAGTTGCCAAGATCTCTTTATCAAGAGGAAGGACTTCATGGACAGCTTTCTCTGCTGTCTAAAATTTCATCTGTGATTGTGAATAATTTTTCTGTGCTTTCAAAACCACAGGTATTTCACATGCAACACTACTCTGTGCAGAAAACACTGTTTTGACATAGTCATCCACTGGCTCTATTTGAATAGAATTCTCTATTCCATGAAGATCTCTGAAGAAGATCTATATTATATAATATAGGAGATTGGGTATATCCCATGTCCTATTTTCTGCACGTTGAACAACTTTAGATCTCTTTCTTACTCTCCATCTACTGCACAAAGAAGCTTCTATGATGAGGACGGAAAGATGGAATAAACTATGAGTTTAATGTTCAGTCATTAGGATTCAGATTCATTTATCAGAATTTTCTAGGTTTTTTTCTTTTTTCTTTTTCACTTTTTTTATAGTCCAGTCATATACCTCCTCCCAGTCTGCTCTCCCATACTTCCTCATCCCATTCCTCCTCCCACCTGTCTCCAAGATGTGCCCCCTCCCCACCAGGCACCCCCACTCCCAGGGACCTCAATTCTCTTAAGGCTTAGGTGTCTTTTCCACACAGAGGCCAGACCAGGCAGTACTCTGCTGTATATGTGTCATGGGTCTTGGTATAACTCATGTATGTTATCTGATTGGTGGTTCAGTGTCTGGGAGATCTCAGATATCTGGGTGAGTTGAGACTGCTGGTCTTCCTATGCATTTCCCTCCTCCTCACTTTCTTCCAAACACTCTCTAATTCAAACACAGGAGTCCCCAACTTCAGCCCAATGGTTGGATGTTAAGTATCTGCATCTGTCTCAGTCAGCTGCTTGTTGGGACTCTCAGAGGACAGCCATGCTAGACTCCTATCTCTAATCATACCATAGCATCAGTAACAGTTGGACCCTCTCCTTGAGATGGATCCCAAGTTCGACCAGTCACTGCACTGCCTTTCCCTCACTCTCTATTTTTGTCCCTGCAGTTCTTTCAGACAGGAACAATTCTGGGACAGAGGTTTTGACTGTGGGATGACTACTCCATACCTCCACTTGATGCTGTCTTTCTACTGGAGGTGGGCATTCCACTGGAGGTGGGCATTTCTTCTGATGTTCCTCTCTTTGAGTCCTGACAGTCTTTCACCTCCCAGGTCTCTGATACTTTCTAGAGCACCCCCCCCACATGATTTTGCATATTTTCATTCAATATGCTAGCCCTCAGGGCTTCTCTCCTATCTCCCCTCCAGCCATACCTGATCATATTCCCCTTTTCCCCTACTTCTCTTCTCTCTCACCCTGGATCCTTCCTCCTTCTGGCTCCCATTATTGTTTTTTCTCTCTCCCAATTAGAAATGAAGCGTTCTCACTTGGGCCCTTCTGCTTGCTAACCTTCTTGAGTTCTGTGGATTCCATCCTAGGTATTTTCTACTTTTTGGCTAATTTTACTTATTAGTGAGCATATACCATGCATGTCTTTTTGGGTTCCTCAACCAAAAATGGATAAAGAAAATGTGGTATAATTACACAATGGAATATTACTCAGCTTTTAGAAACAATGGCATGAAATTTGCAGGCAAATGGATTGAACTAGATAAAAATCATCCCGAGTGAGGTAACTCAGACCCAGAAAGACAAATGTGGTAAATACCACAATATGTGTGTGTGTATATATATATATATATATATATATATATATATATATATATATATATATATATATATATATATATAACTTATAATATAATTATAAAATATATAACATATATTATATATTATATTATATTATAAATTATAAGTGAATTTTAGCCATAAAGTACATGGTAATCATGTTACAATCCATAGACACAAAGAAGCTAAGTAACAAGGAAGGGCCAAGGGGGAATGCCTGAATCTCACTGAAAAGCAGAAATAGAATAGGTATGGAAGTGAATGAAGGAACAGGACTGAGTGCTGTAGAGTGTTGGGGAGGGGAACCAGAGAAACCAAGTGAGGGAGGATAGAGGGAGATTGTACTTACTGTGAGAAAGACCTAGAATTGCTGATGGAGGTTGCATCTCTAGGAGGAGATATAAATCTAGAATAATGGAAATTCCCAGGAATCAATGAGATTGACCATAGCTAAATCTCCTGGCCATGGAGGGTATGGAAGCTGAACTGGCCATCTCTTGTAGCCAGGCAAGGCTTTCATTTAAGGGATTAAAACGCCAACCCACCCACAAAAACTTAGATCCACAATTTGTCATGCCTAAATGATGTGCAAAGGAAAAGGTAGAGCAGAAATTGCAGGAATGTCCAACTAATTGACTGGCCCAGCCTGATACCCATACCATGAGAGAAAGAAAGAGAGAACGCCCCTGACACTGTTAATGATATTTGGCTATATTTGGAGACAGGAAGCAGCATTACTGTCAGCTGAGAGTTTTTACCCAGCAACTGATGGAACAAGCTGCAGAGACTCACAGTCAAAAGTTAGGCTGAGCTTGAGGAATCCTGTGGAAGAAGGGGAGGAAGGATTGATAGAGCCAGACAAGTCAAGGATTACAGACAGACAGACAGACAGACAGACAGACAGACAGACAGACACACACACACACACACACACACACACAATTCACTAACCTTGGCCCACAGGGTCCCACAGAGACTTCGCTGGCAATCAGAAAGCAAAGCATGCATAGGATGAGCCTAGGCCCTCTGCACATGTGCAGCTGGTTCTCACGTGGGACTAGTAAAGCAGGATCAGGAGCTGTCTCTTATTCCGATGCCTGCTCTTAGATTCTTTCCCCACCTGGGCTACCTTCTCTAGACTCAGTAGAAGATGCAAACTAGTTCTACTGCAGTTTCATGTGCCAAAGCTTGTTGATATCCAGGGGAGGCCTCTCCTTCTCTCTGAGGAGAAAAGGAACAATGGGGATAAAGGGGAAGGGAAGTGTGAGGGAGGGACTGGGAGGGGAGGAGGAAGGGGAAGTTTCCGTAAGAATGTAATTAATTAATTAATTTATAAAAAATATTGCTCAGCCGTTTGTATTTACTCTCTTGAGAACTCTGTTTATTATCATATCAAAAATTTTAATTGGAGTGCAGGTTTTCTTGTTCAGTTTTTTTAGTTCTTTTAATTATTGAGTCAAACCATCAGTGAACATATCGGTCTTAGTGTTGTTCACTAAGTTGTTATGCATCACTATGATGAATAAAAAGGATCTTGGGGAGCAAAGGGTTTATTTTGGTTACAGTTTCACAATATAGGTGATAAGAAAAGGAAGTCAGGGGGAAAACTCAAGGCAGGAATTTAGAGGCAGGAACACAGAGGAATACTGCTTAGTGACTTTGCTTTTACTATCTAGGACCACAAATTCAAAGAGAACACTCTCAGAGTGAACTGGGACTATATCCAATATCACTAAAGAAAATGCACCACAGGATATCAACAGGCCAGTTTGGTGGGAACATTTTCTTCTTTGGAGGGATCTGATCTTCTTCCAAAATTACACTAGCATGTGTCAAGTTGACATAAAATTAGACAGAACATTATCTGGAAAAGGTTTTTCCTACTCTATAAACTGCTCCTTCACTTTTAGGCTTATGAAGCTTCAGTTACCATTTGTTGATATCTGTGCTCCCACAGTCCTGTTCAGAAAACCTTTTCCATGCCTATGAGTTTCAAGCGTGTTCTCCATTTTCACCTCTACAAAATTCAAGTTATCAGGTCTTATACTGAGGTCCTTGTTCTATCTGAAGTTGAATTTTGTTGGGAGTAAGAGAAAAGAATCCCGTTTCATACTTTTCCATGTTGTTTTCTCAATTGTGTATTTTCATCTTTCCTGCCAATGATCAGGTTTGAGAGGTTGTGGACTTACATTAAGGTCCTAAATTTTAAATTATTAATTAATGTGGGTTTTTTTCTTTTAATGCTAATACCATGTCGTTTTTATTACTATATTTTCATAGCAAAATTTAAAATCAGTAATAATTTTAAAAGCAATGATTTTATCATCCAGGATTGTTAATTGTTATAACTATTCTTCTCTCTCCCTCCCCCGCCTCATTCTCTCTCTCTCTCTCTCTCTCTCTCTCTCTCTCTCTCTCTCTCTCTCTCTCTCTGTGTGTGTGTGTGTGTGTGAAATGATTTTTTCAATATCTCTGAATTTTATTTGATTTAGATGAGAATTTTGTTTAATCTGTTGCTTTGAGTAGGACGGCCACTTCCACAATATGATTCCTTCCAATTCATGAGCATGATGAGCAGAGTAGGGCTTTCCAACTTTTTGTATTTTCTTCAGTATCTTAGTTTTTATTATAAAAGTTTTTATTTTCTTCATTAGGGTGCTAGTTTATTTCCAGATTTTTGAAGCTATTTTTAATGGAATTATTTCTCTGATTTCTTTATTAGTATTGCTCTGCATATTTTCTGGTGAAATTTTCAGGTGTCTCTGTGTGTGTGAGTTATTGACAAATAAGAATTCTTTGACACTTTTCTTACTATTTTGTCTCTACTGTATTGCTTTCAATTTTCTAATTGCTTTAGCTAATATTTCAAATTCTATATTTGATATCTGTGAGATAGTGAAGATCCTTATTGTTCATCACTTTCTGGTGTTAGTAGAAATTCTTTGAAATTTTAGCCTTTTGCTATTGTGTTGTCGGTGGTTTTGTTGTATATTCCATTTATTATATTAATGCTTGTCCTATATTCTTAGATTTTTCAGGACATTTATCATAAAGGATATTGGATTGTTTCAAAAGCCTTTTTATATATAAAGTGAGTATTATATGTTTTCTGTCCTTTTTTTCTGTTTATTGCCAGGAACCATTCTCACATAAATCTCAAAATCTTCTCCTTTCAGCCATCCTACATGTCCAAGCCTGCTTTAGAAGGGAAAATACTAGCTCTAAGGTTAGCCAAATATCATTGGTCAGTACAAACAGAGCTCACTTGCGTTGTTCAGAACAAACTGAGCTCACCTGCAGTTAGGTTACCTAGAAACTTCTTTCCACTCCACCTCCTCTTGACCATTTCAGCTAGCCAAATTCCTAGAGATGTAGCCAACTTCCCCATGAGATTCAGCCAGCTTCCCCATAAGATTCTGAGAGACAATTCTGAGAGACTACTCCCTAATGACAATGTTTAGAGACAATATTTGCCTAACCTTCTGAGAGACTGTTCCCTGGAGACAATGTTTGCCCCCTCATACGCCTTCCCTATATCCTGCTTGCTCTCCTTTATATTGTAGTGTGAGAAAATAAAATTTTGCAGCTTGATCAGAATTCCTGTCTTGCTGTCCATCTCTTGCGTCTCTTGTCCCCCCTATGCTTCGGGGAATCCTGTTGACTGATTATATATATATATATATATATATAGTTTTTTATGTCTGTTGAAGCATCCCTACTCTGAATTGGACTTCATCATTACATTTAATCATTTTGATATGTTCTTAAATATGGTTGCAAATATTCATTGAAAGCTCTTAGTTCTAGGTACATCAGATGGACTTGTTAACTTCTTTTTTTCTTATTGGATTTTTGTCTGGTTTTAACATCAGTGTAATAGGGGCCTCATTAAAACATTGTTAGTGTTAGTGTTTGTTTCTTGTTTTATGGAATATTTGTGTTAGTTCTTTAAAGGTAAAATTTGCATTGAATCTATCTGCCCCTAGGAGATTTTTTTAATTACTATTTTTATCTACTTGTTAAACATTTGTAAACATTATCTACTTAGTAGCACACCTACAAGCACTAGAACAAACAGAAAAACTGACAGCCAAAAAAATTATTAGATAGTAAGACATAATAAAGCTCATCAATAAAATACAAACAAATAAAATAAAAAATATAAACAACCATTGAAATGGAGAGTTGGTTCTTTGAGGAAAATCAACAAGTTTAATATACCCTTATCCAAAATAACTAAAAAATAAAGAGAGAAAATTAGAGACCCAAAAGAGGGACAAATGGCACAAAACATCTAAATCTGGGCAAGAAGCCTACACTTAAGAATAGTCCAGTTCCCCACTGAAACTCCATAGAGATAACTAGTTTTTCATTTGTGAGTTGTTACCAATTAGACATAGCTTCAAGGTTAAGGGTTCGAGCATATGTTCAGTTCTTCTTTCAGCTGTAGAACCCCACCTGGTGAAGACTTATGCCGGTCCTCTGAATGCTATATGAGTCTCCATGAATTCGTATGTGCATTACTCCTCTTAAGTTCAGAAGGCCTTGTTTTCTCAGTGTCCTTTTTGACTCTTCTTCTGTAAAGTTTCAGGAAGGATTTTAAGGAAGAGATACATTATCTTAGTTATTTGTTTTGTGGTTTTGCATTGGCACTGGGGTGTTGGCAGTATTTCTTGGTATAGATACCCCTCCACACCTTTACTAATTAGTTATTTAGATTAACCTTTATTAATTAGTTATCTGTTTGCTGTTATCCCAACTTGTCAGGTTAGTGATCAGCTGTGGAGCTTTGGGTTCTGTCTTTATGTCTCTCAATATTTATGTGTTAATGAGATGTTAGTTGTGTTCCCAGCTTAGGTAAGATCGTATGCATCTTCTGAGCACAGGAGTAAGATTTCTGTAAGGGGCAGAACATTCTTGATACATGATATTAAATATCTGTGGAAGGCTCATGGTGTTTTACAGGTTGTAGTGTTGCAGAGGCTATGGCCATACTAGGACAAAGTGGTGCCACTTGGGGGAGCTATAAAGGACGAGTGTTTGGGGTAGAAAAGGTGAAGGTTCTTACTTGAGGGTGATTTCCAGAATGTATGATCATTGTCAGGATTCCCTATCTTGCGAGTAGCTTCCTTTTTTAAAATGCTGGACAATTTGGAGGTTATTTTTAAATAATCAATTTTGTAACAGAGAAGCATTTTGTGCTTAGTTTTCTAAAGAAATCACAGCCTGTCACCAACAGAAACCATGCATTCATTCACTCTCCTTTGTCATTTCACAGATATTTGTTTGCTTTCTAAGATATATCCATAACTAATGTATATATATAAATATATGTATATAT
Organism: Apodemus sylvaticus; assembly: GCF_947179515.1. NCBI lineage: Eukaryota > Metazoa > Chordata > Mammalia > Rodentia > Muridae > Apodemus > Apodemus sylvaticus. The sequence goes on from NC_067474.1 coordinate 104,845,579, forward strand.
ATATGTAAATATAAATATATGTATATATGGTTATATGTACATATAAAGGCTACAGTTGTAAATTAAAAAATCATGTTAAAGATCTTTGAAGTTTGGTGGCTGGAGTGATGGCTCAATGGTTAGAACTATGTGCTGCTCTTGCCAAGGAGCTGGTTCAATTCCTGGAACCCACATAGCAGCTCACAACAAGTGTATTTCCTATTCTAGGAACTTGTATAATCTCTCTGTAGTCTATGATCAACAAACAAACATATGTGTGGTATACATACATGCTTGCAAACAAACATGAATACACATTATAAAATAAATAAACAAAAATTTTAAAATATTATGGATATTTTACATAAAACTTTGTAAAACCAATTATTTTAAAACTTAAATATGGAAAATAATGTGTTGTGAAAAGTATAGGATACATAAAATAATAGAATAGTAGAAATAATAAATCTGATAATTAAATAGTTTGCCTCCTTAGGCCTAACAAACAGAATCCTATTTGAAACTAACAGTTGCAAAAAAAAATAAACAAGCAAAAAAACCCAAAACCCCAACAAAACAAAGTGAAACAAAACAAAACAAATTGACCCAAACCTATAAGTTCTAGCAGAAATTACTCAGAACCAAAATTATAAGAATAATGATAGGGTTAATGGCAGACACATTAAGTTAACACAGTGCTCAAAAAATAAACAACATAATATATAATAATTCCATAAGTACAACAGAAACTATAATGTGAAAATTTGCTCACAAAGAACAGAATTTAATTATGCTGTAACTGCTTCACATGAAACTCCTAATTTGAAGGCCTATTACCATATGAGTGAAATTTTATCCTTCTAAGGATGTAATTATTCTAGTTATTTAAGCTAAGAAGCTATTTGGGAGAAATTTAGATGAAAATCTTTTAGGATAAGTTTGGAGATGAAGTCTAGATTTCATCTAAAACAAGAACTTATCTTGCTATGAGAAGAGCATCTGGATGTCGCCTTTGACTTCCCCTGTTTGGTATACTTCCCCTACAAGTGTCTTCTTTGATTAGGGAAAGTCTTTCCTAAAGCAGCCTGCTGTCAATAACTTCTGCATCACTAACAGAAGTCAGGAAAACACAGCAAGAACAAAGTACAGTATTTCAATCAGAAATACTTCTACAAAGTTCTACTAGTTGACTGAGATATTATTAAGCTATGTTACAGACTGATTCCTTCACTAACCCTGTTTCTACCTTATTCCTTTTGTATATGTTTTATACAAAATTGTATACCTGTCTTACAATTTGCCTCTAAGGACCATCTCAGCTATGCTTTTAGGGAACTAATCCTTGGAATATTTAAGGTGGGGTTATCTAAGGCTGGTCACATATAAGGTGGATTTGAAACTCTATTTTAGAAAATGTGGCTCCTAAGTACCTGATTGTCATTAATACCTTAAAAATGAATCTCTAAGAACATTCTCATTGAAAAGACATCAAAGAGAATAAAATCAACTGAATTCAAACAGGTTTACAGAGTAAGATGGAATGATAAATCCTGATGGCATAAAAAATCACGTGTGAAGCATTAATTTGAGTGCCTGAAAATGAAAGATCATTTGATGTTTTACAAATTATTTTCAGGGCACATTCTCTACAATAAATCAATCTACTGAGAATCTAAATATAACTTTTAGGACTCAAAAAGAGTAATTACATATATAGGTAACAATGCCAAAAGTCTTATGTGTCCCCAGTATGAATGAGTTAAAAATGAATGATTTCAAAATGAGAAGGAGAACTTCATGTTCCCCATGGATTTAATTTTCAGTGTTCAAGGATCCAGCTAGAGAGCACTACCGATCAGAAGTCAGAAAGGAATAGCAAGAACAATGCACACTCCCATCTCTGCAGATTGCTAAAACAACCTTCACAATTCCTTCAATTTCCACAATTCTTTCTCACACAGAACTTGTTCTCTTCAAACAGAAGCATATTACAGACTAATCATTTAAATAAGTTACACTGCAGTCTTGCTGACACAGGAGAGGGTTTGTGTACATTTTCAAACTGTTCTTTTATATCCCTGAAAGGGACGAGATAATGGACCTACATTGTGTCTTAACAAAGAAGCCTAAATCCATTCACAGTCTCAAAAATATCTAAATGCAAGATACAGATGAAACATGAATAGTGTTTATGGAAAATCTGTAGATACAAAAAGATTTCAAATTGACAGCCTACTGAATAAATCATGGGTTAAAATACAAAATGGAAATTGTGGGGATGTCCTTATACAAGGATGGCTATAAATTCCAAGATGGCCAGACCAAAGCACAAAACCCACATTGGAGGCATTTCATGTAACACACCTATCACAAGCCGGGAAGCAAATCCTTCCTTCTCAGTTTTGGCAACCACAGCATCCTCATTCACACAGTGACAAAAACATAAGAAACACTCAGTAACCACTTGTTAAATGAAAAGTATATTGACATAATGATTACAATGTATATTTCAAGTGATACACACACACACACACACACACACACACACACATGAGAGAAATAGGTTCTTCTTAGATGGCACCATAAGCAGAGCAATGCCTGGATCCTTTAGATTATGAGTGGCTTCTAAACCTTTCTAGTTATATATAGACTTACTAGTTATATCTATTTTAATTAACATGTATCATGTAGTTTCACATATCTGTGATTTATGCAGGGTTATCCATGAATGTTTTGCTTAGCTTTAAAACCACATATACTACTATCTAATACAAGCATTAGCAAACCCAGGATTAGGATCGTACTATCGGAAATAACTGAGAAAAGGGGGATAAGTAGTATTGCATCCTGCACAACTTCAGGATTGACCAGAATCAGGTTAATAGGAAATGAAGAAACCACTGACACAAATACAGAAAATCTAAATCACATAGGCTTATGTAGACTTATCATCTGCCTGGAAATTCAGAGAATTCATTGTACACAAAAGAACAAAGAAATAGCTTTATTACATACACTTGAATGAGCATATGTGTTTATTATATACAGCTTATTTCAGTACGGAATCTCTGTAGGGGAGCAGTCTCATGCTTCAATTATCTGATGGGAAAAAGCTGTCCTTTACACATTCCACAAACACTGTCAGCATCCGTGCTTATACCACATGAAGGCTTGCCATTCCTGTGAGTCTGACCCAGGTTAGGTCTTGTCATTCTCATGGGTCTGAGGCTTTTGAAATGGCTATGTTCCCATCAAATATACACAGTCATTGAGGACTTCATCTGATTCCCTGCCAAGCACTAGCCTCAGCTTAGAGAGCGGTTCTTAGGAAACTGTTTTGGGGAAAGGTGAAAAAATGACTCAAGATCAATCATAGTATAAGCTGATAGTCTTCTGTCCTGCTCGAGACAGCTCTCCAGAGATCTCCTTGCAGCTCAGTTAGTTGTTTCAGACCAAAGCCCAATATTTTATTTGCATTTCAATGCAATTGTTCACCCCAGGTTCTCTTTTGATTATCCCATGAATCTGAATTTTATGACCCTAGCCCCTTGGTTCTTAGTAAAGACAGCAAGTATATTTGTTTAAGCATAGCAATGAGTTTAGAGATCTGCCTGCCTTTGTAAGTACAGACAGTAAGCTAACGGTGGACTCTGCCTCTGAAATCACTATTCCTATCATGCCTGGGCTGAAACTATCTCTGTCCTAGGCTTACCTTGAACTCTGGAATCTGCCTGCTTTGTAAATACAAACAATAAGCTTAGCTGGCTGGAATCCTGTCCTGTGATCACCTCTCCCCAAATCTCTTTATATCCTTCCTTAATATCTTTCTGACAAGCTGGCTCATGGTGCAGTTGCTTCTGTTCTTTTAGGTCCAAGAAGCCAGTCATATAGTTAATATTTCATCCTTATATTTTTGCATAGTTGAGGAATTATACATACTTGAAGTCAGGTTTTCAGAGTTCTTTCCAAAAGCCTTAAATGCTGTCCTGAAAGTGACAGAGTTTACCATTTTGCTAAAGCCATTAGACACAGTCTCAATGCCCAGGCTTGTGCTATTTCTAATTATCATGGAGTCATTAACTTTGGCAGGTATAGCACTCCCCAATAACCTTATCAGGGAGAATATATCCCATAGAAGGATCATAAAGTAAATTATGTACATTATTATTCAAACTATCACTATATCAAGCTACCATGAGCACTTGTGGAAGCCCACGTCCTGCTATCTCTACTCCAGGGGCAGGAGTTGCCACAGTTGGCAAGCTGTCCCTTCCTAATGGCAGGGCTTGGCAATTCCTACAAAGTAAAATGAAATCTTTAAAACGGCTTATATCTAATAAACCAGTACACATGTTTAAACTGACATTACAAAGAGATGTGGAGGGACAGAGGGAAAGAAAAAGATGAGGCATGGACATAATGAGTTACAATATAGTAACAAATAGTACAATGAGTAACAAAATAACAAATGAGAAATAAACATACTAAATTAATGAAGCCTATAGATTGCTTATGGGCAACATGTTGCTTTGTTATGCTTACTTTGTTTTTCTGTGAGATGTGTTATTTCTCTGATAATAAATAGAATTTGGGAATAGTTTCATCCATGTTGAAGCTCCGCTAGGATGTGAAAGGTCCTCCAGTCAATGGAGGCTCCTCTTAGTCAATGTCTCATATTGGGAATACCTAAAATAAACAAGATGTCAAACTTACTCAAGTTATAGCAGTGATCCTCATAAATTTGTTTAAGCCAAATCCAGCCAAATATTGTAGGAAGAGGGCACATTTGACCTCATCTTGCTTTCTCCACCATGTGCTATTGTTGCTCATTCTATCAATAAAAGCATCATATATGTATATATGTATATATATGCACAAAACTACTTCAATTGCCTTACATAATAAGTTTTTTAGAAAATATTTTTTCAGCTTTACCCTATTTCTATAATCTTTCCCTATCTTTTTTTTATTAGATATATTCTTTATTTACATTTCAAATGTTGTCCCCTTTCCTGGTTTCCCCTGCAAAAATCCCATAACCCATCTCCCCTCCCCTTGTTCCCCAATCAATTCACTCCTGCTTTTCTTTCCTGGCATTCCCCTACACTGCAGCTTCGAGCCTTCCCAGGACCGAGGCCCTCTCCCTTTGATGTTCAACAAGGCCATCCTCTGCTGCCTATGAATCTGGAGCCATGGATAACTCCATGTACTCTTTGGTTGGTGTTTTAGTCCCTGGTAGATCTGGGGGTCCTGGGCGATTCATATTGTAGTTCCTCCTACGGCACTGCAATCCCAATCTTTTATAATTACACTATCATTATAAAATAAAAATATTAGGTGAGCTATATTTTAAGAGAAGACTCTTGGGAGATGATTGCTCTGTGAAACTCAAAAGTGAGATTCTTCCTAATGAAATATCATTCATATGCATATATGATGCTAGCTTTTGCTTTTCTTGCCTCCTTTGGAGAACCTCAGATGGCTGTTTTCTTCTTCTTCTTCTTCTTCTTCTTCTTCTTCTTCTTCTTCTTCTTCTTCTTCTTCTTCTTCTTCTTCTTCTTCTTCTTCCTCTTCCTCTACCTCTTCCTCCTCTCTCTCTCTCTCTCTCTCATATGAGAAAGAAACTTACTTGGAGAGATAAGACTTTCTAGTCTCACTGTCCTCAGCTCCACTGTTGAAATCTTTAAGACTAGGCCATTCTTTGCTCAACATCCTCATTTCATGGTCTATGCAGGAACGTTCCTGAAGGTCATCCTCTGAGAGCTGAATACTTTGCTTCTGTGAACAGCTTTTGCATTGAGACTGGCTAAGGCTAGCTTATCGTGCCAGTGTCTCTGAAACATAAGTGTTTGGTTAGTAACATGTATCTGAGATTTTTTTTTCAACAACTTAAAGAAACCGAGCTTGGAAGAGAAACAGACTGCCCAGGGGCCAGGAGTCCATCATTCTAAGTAATGGTCATTTTCAGCTTTGCATTAAAGGAATCTCAATAATTCTAAATTTAATTCTGATCTTTCACTCACGATATTAAACAATATAATTCAGAATCTTTATATATTTATTTAAATATTTAAATATAAGTGCCAACCCTTATATAACAACTATATAAAACTTTATTATTGTATATTTATCACATCAAATACTACTTTATTCCATAGATAAAACTATCTCTCTATCTGTATGACTACCTGTTTTTCTGTCTGTATATCCTCTGGTTATTATGGTATTATTACTGTTACTAACAGCAATTGCTGTTGCTGTTTTTTTTGTTACTGTTGTATTGCTTGGCTCATTCACATATTATAATTGAAGCTGGCTTCAAGATCAATAGAAAAAAAGATGCTAGAGTTGTAGTTCTCAACTTTCCTAATGTCGAGACCATTTAATATATTTCCTCATATTATAGTGACTCTTAGCATTCTGTCTAAATTCCACCCCACAGTTACCTGGCAACAGCCAGGTATGCTCCACCCCACAGTTACCTGGAAACAACTGCTTGCCCCTTCTTCCTTCTCTTGCTTTTTTTTTGCTCTCTTGGGCTCTTACTCCCTCCACCCCCTCCCCATTCCCTTCCTCCCTCTCTCTCCACATGCTCATAGCCAGCCTCTAATTCTCTACTTTCTCTCTCTCTCTCTGCCTTTCTCTGCCTCTATAATCCTTTTAACTCCCCTCCCCATGCCCTAAATATACTCTATTTTATGATATACAGTTGTGTGGCTGGTCCCTCAGGGAAAAGGGATGCCTCAGCATGGGCCCACTGAGACACCCACTTCCCCCATACCTCACCATGTCTCTATAGAACACATTCCCTCTCTCTTTATCTTTTTATAAACACATCAGTAACCCTCAACTATAAAATTATTTTTGGTGTTACTTTGGTTTTTGGTTGTTGTTGGTGGTGGGGTGTTTGTTTGTTTGTTTGTTTGTTTGTTTCTTTCTTTCTTTCTTTCTTTCTTTCTTCCTTCCTTCCTTTCTTTCTTTCTTTCTGAGACAGGGTTTCTCTGTGTAGCCCTGTCTGTCCTGGAACTCACTCTATAGAACAGGCTAACCTTAAACTCAGAAATCCACCTGCCTCTGCCTCCCAAGTGCTGGGATTAAAGGCGTGTGCCACCACTGCCGGCTTTGGTGTTACTTTGTAACTACAATTTTGCTTCTGTTATGAATTGTAATGTGCATATGTCTGTTTTCCAGTGATCATACATAACCTCCATGAAATGGTAGACCAATCTCCAAAGGTGTTTGGACCCACAGGTTGAAAATCACCATGCTGAAAAAAGAAAAGGGACAAGCAATTTCTTACTTAACCAAAGTGAATTTTTTGTCTTAGGTTCTATGAATCTTACAATTGCTTAACATGATTAATTTCCACTGGGCATTTTGTGAATATCACCACTCTTACATAGCTATGACACACACATTATAAGGAATATATACATGATTTCATTTGAGAAATGGATTGGCTACTTTTCTATGAGCTCTCAATGATCTTCTTGGCCTGTTTCAAATTCCCATAATCATTGTCTCCTGAATATGGTCAATATATGCTACAGGGAGTCTATAATGTTTATTCCCTCATGAAAATTATTGTAACTTCTACTGTTTAAGTACTAAGCTAGAGTCCCAGAACAACAGCCTCCTTCTTTTACTCTGTTTCTCTGTTTCTGTCTTTCATTTCTGTGTTTTTTCTAATTCATTTGCTAAAAAATGTTTCAGAACCACATTTTAGAAACTTAGTCCTCAGTAATATGCACTTGGCAAATAAAAATAAAGCAGTTCAGCATTTCAACCACAGAATATTGGGAACTTCTGTACGTGTTTAGTCCCCCTTTCCTTCACACAAGAATGAAGGAGTGCTCCAAAAAGAGTGACTAAGGTCCTAAATGAAGAGTGTAGAGGTATAAGGAAATACAAAGAAACAAATGAAACAGTTTCAAGATATTATCCACAGTATTATTGATCTTTGATATTGATATCTTATGGCCCTTGACACCCTACAAGTGATTATACCACCAAGAATAATCTAACCACATACAATGTACATCTTGACGGCTCATGTGTTTAAAATTTAAATGTTTTAAAAAGCTTTAACTGTGAAGTTCTGAACTTTTCCCTTTTGAAAATGTTTAAATATATTTCGCAGTTAGTGCTAACCCTTATATAACAACTATACAAAACTATATAATTATATATTTATCACATCAAATTTTACCATTTATAAATATAATTTCCCAGCATTTCATACATTCAGATATTTATTTAGCTGAACTTATAGGAAGGTTTTCCTAGTAATATTATATAGTGATGTTTGCTTATAGACAAGGATAGGCAGAGCAAAATTAACTGGAATATAACAATAAGTCATGGAGTTATCAGTATAAGATTGGTACAATCATCTCTCTTGATTCAGTGACAGTTTTACTCATCCTAACTGTAATAGCCATTAGAAGCCTATTTATAGTTTGAAACACATGCAGAATTCCCTTTGTAGAAGGCACTCTAACTATATATTATATTCTATATGTCATGGACACTTGGGTGATATTTTCCTTTATATAAATTATGATTTTTTTCTTTTTTGTGTTTGTGCATGTATGTTCTTGTGCAGGTACCACATGAGTGCTGATTCTTGAATAGGACAGAAAGCATATATGGTCTCTTGAAATTATAATTACAAGCAATTATGAGCCACGTGATGTGAGTACTGGAATCCAAACTTCAATTCTTATCCATAGCACTAAGTGCTCTTAATGCCAGAGGCAACTCTCCAGCACCTACATGACATTTTTAAATCATGTAGATATTAACTGCATCTGAAAACTGAATTCATACACAAATTATCATAAATAAGTCTATGCAAGATGTGTTTTTATTTTATTGTTTTGTTTTGTGACTTTGGACAATATACTAAAAGTAGATGATTGAAAGCATCATATAAATTTTTCCTAGGGGAGCTACTGATTGGAGTAAGTAGAGACCTACCTGTATGCAAATGTTCATTGGTAGGAAAGTTCTAATGGCTCATTTTAAGGACATTAATTGCCTATGATATGAAAAGAAACGTTCGGTCAGAATATTCAGTGCTATGTGAGGTAAATTCACTCTCTAAAGACCAAATTATGCCTTGTTTGGGCTTGTTCAGTGGGGGTGGGGGTGTGAATTACATGATTTAAGATATTTTCTTGTTCAATTCCTAAATCTCATGAATGTCTGGTAGGTGCATTTGTGCCCTATGGAAGTGGTTGAGAGCAAGTTGCCTGAATATCTTTCCAATTGATAAAACTGAATTGTGGAATGGAAGTGGACTGAAACTTGGTTATTTCTAGTTAAATATTTCATGCCTGATCTGTTGCAGCATATTCTATAGCAAGAAAAACATATGTATATTTATTTCTATGCAGAGCCTCTCCTATTTCTTGAGAAAGCATTTCAGGTATTTGCTCCGTGGCTTGTGATATTTGAAATATAAATTCTGAATTCATGGCTTATCAATAAGAACACATTGACTTTCACGAAGGTTGTCTGGTGAATTCTAGTACAGGAGGAGTAGCAACATTGACTTACATTGTGCTCACAGCTGATAAACTGCCGCTGCTAACAGTTTGTTAATTAAATCTTATTTAAGCTTTGTCCTTCCTGCTTAGAAATAGGAACTCTTAACATTTGAGGCTGCAATTTGCATGCATCAGTCAACACAAATGCTGAACAGAGTGCTTGTTTAGGTAATAAGATAAGGAGGCGCCCTCTCCACTTCTGAGCTCTAACCGCCTCAAAGGCAACATTTCCCATGATTCCCTGCTGCAGCTTGTTCAGGCAGCTCTGTGGTTTGCGCTGCATATTAATTTCCGTCCGACACGGGAATTCAATTTGTACTGTACATTTCATTTCTTCACAGATTTAGATTTATTTCATGTTCTCTGCTTTTAATTAACTCTCTGGCACAGCTGCTGGACAGGATAGAAAAACTCATTGCTCTCCCTGTGTTATGAGTACACTACCAATCATTTGCCACTTAGATGGTGGTGCAGGAGCTATCAGTTTCTATGGCAACCAGAGCCGTGGTGATTGATTCTTTGCCAGTATGGCATCACCACAGGGAGTGCAGCTTGTGATTTTTGTATGCTCACAACATCCATCTAATTAAAACAGGATTATGGAATCATCCCAGTGCATGTTCAACAACTACACTGCAATCCATTCATGTAAATGTCAACACAACTAAATACAATGGTCAGAGTGTTTATGAAGAAATAGTAGTTTAAGTCTTAGGGAAGAAAGTGCTCAAACACCCGGTTTGGGTTATATTCTCTTAAATTGTAAGCCTCAGTGTGCATAGTCATTTCATACATGAAAATCATAGGAAGACTGGCCAAATCATTGCACTTCAATTGATCCGATGCTGGCTGAGTCTAAAATGTTATACTAAGCTTTTTTGGGAATTTGGTTAATTAATTTACTTTCTATGAATTATTTATTCATCAACAGCTCTTAATTCATGTGATTGATTTCTCTTTCAGGGCTGTTCCTCTTCTTTCTCCTGGAGGACTCATCAAGTCTTTTCCTGTTGCGTGGGAATTAGGAAAGTTTTCCTTTCAGGTGAGATGAACAATGTAATGCTCACAGTAATATGTGGATGCTCCTAATGAATAGAGTGGTTGTGGGAGTCATGAAGAGATAAATGTGAAAACAAGCCCTTGAGCTACGTGTGTGTGATCAGTATATGCACAGTGAAAAGGAAGAACAGAGGGTGGCAGATCGGTTACCAGTGTTGGTTTATACAACACAGGTTTTGCTGGACAAGGCTGACAAGAATTGTGTTAACATGAAAAATAACACCTGCACCGCATAACAGTTCCATGTCCATCTGTGCTTCATTTTGCAATGTGTTTTTATGTTATAGAAGATGTATATATGTATATCTTTGGTAGATTGTATATTTGCTGTCAAAATGTTATTTATTTCATAGCATTTTCTCTTTTCTTCACGTTTCATACGAAGAATTTACACATGTTAGAGGTACTTATGGTTAAAATTTTAATTGTTAGTACTAGGCTTTCTTAAAGTTCCATTAGATTTTAAGGTTCTCATAAAATGACAGTAAAATTACTCCCAAAGCAGAAAATTTATAAAATGAGAAAAAATATATAAAACATTTTGACTAGAAAGAGAAAAGAGATTCTAATGTCAGGTATGATATGATTTCCAGAGATAAACTTGAAGGGGATAGAGAGAAGTGATTCACAGAAGGTAACTTGAAAAACACATGTTACAGTATCACCAAGAATAAACAAATAGGTTCTTTTCCTTGACTATACAGATTTTATCATTTGTATGTATTCATTATAGATATTAGTAACTTAGCCCCTACAGACAAAGTCACTGCCATTTGTTGGTAATTGAGTGGGAAGTGACGATGATGAGAAGCATCAATTCTACGTTCCCTGAAAGCAGTATCACTCATCCCATAAGAATACCACCTTGATTTTCAAGGACCTTTGCTACTACTAATATTCCCTTTGAGCCTTTCAAAGTTTCTGTTAACACACTTTTAAACTTTCTGCTAACAAATCAAAGAGGTAATCTTGGAGGTTTGTTTTGTTTTGTTTTTGACTAAGCAGATTTTGTATGGTAAAATACAGGATATGGTTAAGTAATTTCAAAGGTTTTCTCTTTTGAAGTGACATTCCTTATAAACTAACTTGATCTTTTTCCTTTTCTATTTTCTAATTTAATAGCAAAATACCTTCTTCACCACTCTCAAAATGTCATCTTTGAAGATACTCTTTCTGCACTAGAAATATAGCAAGTATATTTCAGGATTTATTTGCATATTAATGCTGGGTACTTTAATGGAATATTTAACTAATAAAATAATCACAAATGTTATCAAACTAAAATATTAGTTATATCATCTCTTCTTGTCTCTATAAGCATCCAATATTCTAAAAAGGAATTGTCATTTAGTGTAATGTAATCAACATATACACAATTGACAGTCATTTACTTAAATAGTCACAAAGTAAAGTAGGGCTGGACATGTTTCATGATACTGAAATTTGTAGAACAATAAAAATAGGTTCATGAACCTAAAATAGTCTTAAAAGATAAAATATGTCCTATTTTCTGAAAGCCATCACAAGTATTATTTAAATTCTTCTTGTTTTATACACTTTTATGGACTATGACATCTGTGGTGGTATCACATAATTTGTCGAAAAGAAGAATATGTACTATATCAAAACACTTCTTTGTCAAGAATTTATTTTTTTAAGCTTCTTAGAGCAAAAAATGGAAGAAGTAAAATTCTGAGTTTAGGTTTGATTAAGCTACATTCCAGATGGTTGGAGACATATTTGACTGCACAGCAGCCATGTTATTCTGACAACATTTTTTCATGTGTGTGTGATTTAACTTTATAGATCCCAGGGAATCATTATCTTACTACCTACATTCAGAGACCAGCTGTCCACGCAATGATCTACAACATAAAGTATGTAGATTTTATTAAAAATTTGATTTCACAGTGAAAAATAAGGTATTCTCTCCCTACTTATTTCCAAATATAACAACTTACTGAAAGAAATGGACACTCCTTAAAATTGTCAATAATAATTTTACTATAAATTTGTTTCGTTGAATCAGGATGTCTTAGTGAGTTTCTGTTGCTAAAATGAAACACCATGACCAAAAACCAAGTTGGGGAAGAAATGTCTTATTTGGCTTACACATCCAGATTGCTGTTCATCACTGAAGGAAGTCAGGACAGGGACTCAAACAGGGTAAGAGCCTCAAACGAAGAAATAGAAGCTGATGCAGGGCCTATGGAAGGGTGGTCCTTAGTGACTAGTTCAGTTGCTTTCTTATATAATCCAGGACCACCAGCCAGGGATGTCACTACCTTCAATTGGCTGGCTCCAGTTCCATCAATCATTGGTTAAAAAAAAAATGCCTAACAGCTGGATAAAATGGAGGCACTTTCTAAATTGAGTTTCCCTCCTTTCGGATAACTTTAGTGTCTGTCAAGTTGACATACAACTAATCGGACAAATGGAATACTTCTAAAGTGGTAATTTTCATGTAGTTCCTTGTCACCTTTTTGTATTTCCATGTAAGTTACCTGAATTCATTATGGACTATGTCAATACAATACATTGTAAAAAGTAGCAAAGTATAAGGTGAAATATGCATACATTAAAATTATCATTATATGAATTTAATATAGAAATGGTAAATATCTGGATTGATGGACGGAGAGGTAGAAGATAGATTTAAAAAAATAGAACAGAGAGAAAGATAAAGGGACATGGTTGTATGCTGTTGATTCATGGTGATACCAGTCAAAATTCTAAGCCCATTCTTAGACATAGAGAAAATAATCTCAAATTATATGGTAGCAGAAAAATACAACCTGAGCAAAGTTAACCAAAAGAGTACTATAGGAATATCAACATATTTGATTTCAAATTATAGCATAGAGCCAGTAATAAAAGCAATGTGATATTGGCACACACAAAGAGATGTAAGTCTACACAATTATAGAAACCTCATTTTTTGACAATGACACCAAAAATATACATTGGAAAGAGACAGTATCTTCAAAAAATTATATATATATATTGGTTTCTTGAGACAGGGTTTTTCTGTGTAGCCATGGCTATCCTGAAACTCACTCTGTAGACCATGCTGGCCTTGAACTCAGAAATTCTCCTGCCTCTGCCTCCTAAGTGCTGGAAGTAAAGGCATGCACCACCATTGCCCAGCAGAAAACTAGTTTTTCAAAATGCAAACAAGTAAAATAGAAATAAATAAGTACCTGGACCCTTATCTCAACTATGTTACAAAACTCAATTCCAAGTAGATCAAAGATCTCAACCTAAGACTAGACACACTTTAACTGCTAGCAGAAAACATACACAATACACTGTAACTTATGGGCATGCCTACTGACTTCCTGGATAAGTCTCCACAAGTACAATAAAATCAATAATTGAATAATAAAATATCATGGAATTAAAATCAAACAATGCAATTAAATAAAAAATGTTTTTAGAAGTGTTAAGTTCAAAGCATTGCACTGTTATATAGCTCCCTTTCTAATAGTAGCTTCTAGTTTAATTCTATGGTTATCTGGTAGCATATTTTGTTTGATTTCTATTATTTTATACTGGGTAGTTCGTTTTAATGACACTGATTATGCCCTACTTGGTAAGTGTTCCACATGTGCTTGATAAATGTACAATATGCTGTTTTTAAGTGAGGTAGTCTACTGTTGTTAGAGGTAGTCAGTTATGTGACTGATGTTTCTAGCCAATTCAAGTGTTTCCTTGCTAAGTTTATGTTTGCTTGGTCAATTAAGAGTCAAAGTATGCTAAAGCTGCCAACAACAAATGGATGAATTTCTCTTTATCTCCTTGCATTGTACCAGTTTTGTCTCTTGTATTTTGATAGTTGGTGTTAAGTGTAATTTGAGGAATCTTAAATTGAGTTGTTGTTAAAGTCATTGTATGATGACTTTTCTTGCTGATAATTTTTATTTAAAGACTATTCTTGCTGAAGTTAACTGATATTATCCCATCCTTTTTTTATTTTATTTTATTTATTTATTTATTTATTTTGGATAGGTGTTATCCTACACTGCTTTAACTCTTATGGTCCAAGAATTGTGGAGGGATGATATCCCAGACTTCAATAGTATATAAAAGCAAAGAGCATTTATTCAGCTAAATTTTTTGTGTGCTGGGGTCTCCCCATTTTTAAATGAAGACCTCTGGTGGACTTGCATGACCAACGTTTTTTGTCAGTTAGGGAAATTCCATGAATGGCTATGTGTCCTTTTACTTTGATTGGTTAGCTCTATCTCTAGGATTCTGACTGATTCTACAATTGGTGGCTCTGGAGACTTCCCAGAGTTTGCTTTCTCATTCTAGCTACCTATTCTTACTACAGACCAGATGACAAGCTGTCTTCAGATTGACTGCCCAAGACTCTGCTTGAGTGACCACAGGTTACTAGATCCCCATATTAATTTCTAGGGAACAGAAACTTAGGCCTAGTCTCCCAAACTGCAAGTTTGCAGCCTGTCATGGAGTCAGCAGGCTCTGGCTAACTCAGTCCTCTCATACCCTTTTACTATCCAAAGCTGCAAACTGTAGACTATTTTCATTATTCATAGGCAATCTAGTTTGGTAATGTTAACATCTACCATATTTGTGGGTATTTTTCTTTTTACTCATTTTATCATTCTCTCTCTCTCTCTCTCTCTCTTTCTCAGTTTTTTCTTTTCTGTATTATCAGGTTTGAATTGGACATATTATGTAATCCCATTTATCCTCTGTTACTAAGTCTTATTCTATTTTTCAAATAGTTTTACGAGTTTGTGAACATTTTCAACTGGTCCAAACCACATTGCATTAATTAATTAGTTAATTAATTAATAATCAATAGATACCAAAATATGTAACTTGACAAGGTTATTTTGGAGGGTAATTTTAAAATCAAAGTAAAAGATGACTAGATGATTAATATACACACACACAAATGTATTTGTGTATAGAAGCAATTGGTTTAGCATGTGCTGTTAAGCATATTGACTTTCTTAGTCATGACAACAGTACTTCTAACATCATCAGCAATTATAATTAGGACTCTTCTATAGCTATATTCACTCACACTACCTTTGAACAAATAGTCTATTTCTATAGCCTGTACATTTTTATTTTATTTTGCTTATTGTTTTAAAATTTGCTTATTTTTATTTAATGAATATTGTTATTTTTCTTGCACATATGCCTGTATATCTTGTGCCTGCTTGGTACCAACAGAGGTTATTAGAGGTTGATGGATCCCCTAGTTTAGTACTGGAATTAGGGATGGTTGTGAACTGCCATGTGGTAACTGGGAATCAAACGATAGCAATCTGGAAAAGCAGTCAGTACTCTTAACCACCATGCCATATTTCTAGAACAATTATAATACATTAAATTTGTGTGTTCTACCCAAGTTAAACAGTTCAGAAAAATGCAAAACAACAAAATTGCCCATGTATGCTATTATTTTATAAGTAGAAAAGAGTTTTCTTTATATATATTTCTATATTATACATGAGAGATGGATGCTTCAAGTGAATGGTAGTTTTGCTGGCAGATGTCCTAGGGCATGGTTCCTGAGAGAAAAATTTGCTGATCCCACTTACTATTATGGAACTCCTCATCCTGTTTCTGAATATAGAAGTATAATGGTGAAAGAAGCCAGTAGATAATGTGGGAAAAAAATGGTATCTCCCTGTGTGGTTAATGGCAGACTCCCTCTATTACAAGGTTCCCACAAACAGGAGAGCACTTTCTTTCCTCAAAGTGAATCAAGATGAAAGTGATTTTTGAATGAATGGTTTTTCAGCTGAAGGATTCAGAGGACATCAGTTTAGAAATAAGTTGTCATGCTATGTTATATGACACTGATATTTGCTTCTCTATAATTGCAACTATTACTATGCAAAATTATATTACTTGAAAATTTCATGTAATAACATGATTCTTTGTATTGCTTTAATATATTATATTCATGTATATTGTATATTATATATTGAATTTGGTCTTATAGTACTAAAATTCATTTAAATAGGTGAATTTAATGGGGAAAGCTAAGCATTTTCTGAAAGATTTTATCATGAAAAACCTTAGTGATCTCAGGCATGAATATATACCTGAATTGATCATCATATCCATCTCACTTAAATTAAACAAAGCTTCAACTAATATATGAGTGTAAAAACAGGAAAAGATTAATCATTCAAAATACACGCAGATCAGATTAGTAAAACTAAAATAAAAACATTTTATGTATGACACTCTTCTTTCTGCATCTGTACTTTGCAGTTACATGTTCAAAGAATAGACAGATGTTACAGAGGAAATCTGTGCTTAAATATACTAAGTAACTATACACTCAGTAACTAATCATTTCCTCTGAGAACAAAGTCTGCTAAATACAACACAGCACATTCTCTCGCACACATTGATTGAATGCCAAAAAGCTCTAAAGACATTGGAATCTGAATTCTCAGGGATCCTGAAAAAGGAGATGATTTCATCAGAACCCACAACACAAGATAGAGCCATAAATAGGCCTTGGAGCATTATAATGTCAATATGTGGGAGGGGTTAAGTTTATACAATTATACTGATTCCAAAAATATTGTATCTATGATAGTTTTTCACATCTATATTATCTTCCTATAGAATATATATGGGAGAGAGAATTTACACACACACACACACACACACACATGTATATTTGATCACAAAATAGATCAAGTCTAATAGAAATCAGTGTTTATGATTAGTTTCTGAACCAGAAAACAATTTTCATCAAATTAAAAAAAATCACTTTAAATATAGGAAAATGTAAACCATGATAGCAGTGAGGTGTCTTCTTTGTCTGATACTTCTTGTCTTCATTCTTTGAATTGTTCTTGTAGGGTCTCAGGTGATACCACTTATGCCAATTGATACAGACATTTTAGGTGAAAAGAGAAGTCTGTATAAAGGTAAGCATGGGATGAAACTCATATCTCCAGCCCTTATGTGAGTAGTAGAAATAATTACTTTCAGACCTATCACTGAACTGGGTGCACTTGGCACATAGGACTCAGCCAGGTGTTGTGTGTGACAGCAAATGGGCTTCCTGATTAGAAGAACTGGAGTCCAAGTACAGCAACACTCCCTCTCAAATGAGATGAGGAAAGGAAATTTGGAGATGCCATTTAAAATTGCATCTGTGGCCAACACATGCCAGTGTTTCAAGATGATTTTGCTAATCACATGGGACTATTCAGTGCATGTGCTAACGAAAAGACAGAAAAATGTTTTTTTTTTCCTCAAACAAAACAAATGCTGTCCAACTCAGTTCTATTGCAATCAATTCAGTTGAAAAATTCATTTTCTTGGTTACATTTCTCTTATGACTGCATAAACACATTTTGTTTCATTTGCTTCTATCTGAAGTTAAATATTTCCTGCAAGGATACTACCTCATTGTGATTTTTCATTGTGGCAATCCAAACTTTCCTGGATGTTTTGTGATTTCTAAGGATCCTGAAGCTCAAGAGTTCCTAGCCACAAAGTTGAAAACCTTTTGTATTTATTTATATAAGCATTTGATTTTTAGTTATTTAGTGATTGTTTTAAAGATTTTTTTATTTATGTCATGCTTATGAATATTTGTCTGCATGTTTGTGTGTGTACTACATGTATGTTTCTGATGCCTATATGGATGTCAGAAAAAGGTGTCGGATCCCCAGCTCTGGAGCTATAGACAATTAGGATCTGCCATGTGGGTCTTGGGAACTGAACTCAGGTCCTCCTCATGAGTAAACGGTGCTCTTAAGCGATGAACCAACTATGGAGCTCCATGATCTTAGACTCCTGATACATACTAAGAATTTATGAATATCAATAATAATTGGTATTAATCGAAATAAACAATAGACCAAACACATACCAAGCATTCCAGATTCATTATTTCATCATGTAAGTAGAGGTGACTTTTGAAATTGATACTATTGTTGCTATAATCACTGACTAGAAATGGACCATCTGTTAAGGAGCTTTTATAAGCTATGAAGAATGGATGTAGAGAAGCTAGGATTTTTGAGATCATGGTATATAGTAGGAATTTCTCTCAAGGATGTATATACATTGACTATTATTTCTTACATAGGTGGTTCACAAAATCCTTTCAGGCAAATCATTAGGTGAAGTTTATGTTCCTAATAATAGTGATTTTGCTTATTCATGAGACTCAATTTCTACTAATGTAAAGAGAATCAAAACTTAATTGGCATTACTACAGATTCTATGTTAGTACCAGTATTTAAAAACAAAAACAAAATCTAATGCTGGGTTTTGAAGAAGCATTAACTAGGAAAGTCACAATTTCCTGACAGTTTATCAGAATATTTAATGCTTTTTCTCATGGCATATATCTATTGAAATCATATATTTCTTAATATATTAAGCAAAATAGATATCACATTTAAACAAATAGAAAAACAAGATTTGTCACCTTTTAGTTTATGAACAGAACTATTTTGTAGGCCTTAAAAATGTGAAATGAAGTATACACAGTGGCATATGTCTACTGTCTTAGCACTTGGGTAGTAGCAAAAAGATGATGAAAAGCAGAGGCAGGAAGATTGCCACAAATTCAAAGCTAGTCTGATCTGTACATCAAGGTCCAGGCCAGGCAACGTTGTCTCAGTTGACTGAGACAGTCTCCACATTAGCACATTTAATATTCTGTTTGAAAATAAATTCAATTTTATGAAGAGATTTGTGACAACAGATAATGGATTGGATTTATTATTAATAAATTAACTAAATATTAAGTAGATACTTTATAATTTAACATCTGCGTCTGTAAATATTGACAGAAATACTTCAAATGAACAAAAGTACTCAGTAATTGTTTATCAAAAGGGATTCTGACAAAAAATCTACTTTGGATTCACTTTGCTAGCAGATCCTCTAAAGAAACATAACTTGTCCATAATTCCTGCCCTTGAGTCAAGAATTAATCTATGTTTTTGCCTTTTTGTTCTCATTGAGTCATACTCTAGCTCTCCCACAGGGATTGTGGATGATGCTAACACAACATGGCTTTCAGAAGGGCAGGATTTTCTTCACCAACCTCAAAATTTTGAAATTATAAATAACAGGAGGAACAATGATATGTACCAACCAGTAACCCCAGAGCTCCAGGGACTAAACCACCAACCAAAGAGTACACATGGAAGGACCCATGGCTCCAGCTTCATATGTAGCAGAGGATGGCCTTGTCAGACATCAATGAGAGGAAGGGCCATTTGTCTGGTGATGGTGTCCCAGAGTAGGGTAATGCCAGGTCAGGAAAGTAGGAGTTGGGATTTGGTAAGTAGGGGGAGGGGGGATGGAATAGGGGGTTTTCGGAGTGATAACGAGGAAAGGGGATACCATTTGAAATGTAAATAAAGCAAATATCTAATAAAATAAAAAATAAAAACATATAGAAAAGGAATAAAAGAGCTTTGATATTTTCTAAGTTAAAAACAACATAAATAGAGTTAGGCACTAAAGATTCTGTTCAAGTTATGTTGTGTAGCATGGACTGTCAGGGAGATGGATTTGTGTGTGTGTGTGTGTGTGTGTGTGTGTGTGTGTGTGTTATGAGTAAATATTAGAAGCAGTCAAACAGAAAGGGGACTAAAAGCTATTCACAATAACTAGCACTATATTGAATATCTCTAGTAAGCAATACAAATAAGGTACATTTCAAAGATCAGATAGCACCACTTAGAATGGTTCTCAACCTTCCTAATACTATGCCCTTTTAATATAGTTAGTTATGTTGTGGTGGCCACCAAGCATAAAATTATTTTTGCTGCTAGTTCATAATGGTAATTTTGCTTCCCTTATGAATCATAATGTAAATATCTGTGTTTTCTGATGGCCTTAGGAGACTCACGTAAAAGAGTTATTAGACCCCAGAAGAGGTTTCAACCATGTACACTGGTGCCTGCAGAAGCTGGAATAGTGAATCAGTTCTTTTGGACTTGAATTTATAGACAGTCCTGAGCTACCAATGTAGGTGCTATTAACTGAACCTGGACATTTTGCAATAATAGCAAGTGTTACCCTCTCAGCAATCTCTTCAGTCCTCTCCTAGATTCTAGAAGATATTTTGCATATACCATATGTTAAATAAATGTCTAAATAAATTAATGATTTTCTTGAAGTAAATAAATCAAGACATATCTATAGACATATAGTTATTCAAATGAAATTTCCTTTAGGAAAACATACTCTAACATCCTAAACAGATTTCTTGCTCTGTGAGGGTTTAGGACTAAAAGCACCCAGAGTCCTGAGCACTTGGCATCCTAATACAAATTTAGACAAGTGTATTATTTACTTTGTGGTTGCTATAATAAAACATGTTGCCCAAAAGTGACATATAAAAGTCTACTAGGCATGGTTCCAGAGAAGTAAGAGCCCAGCATGGCAGGAGAGCATAATAGCAAGCAACTGAGTGGAGGGTAGCAAGGCAGGAAGCCGAATGATCACAACTTCAGCCATAAGCAAGAAGCACAGAGAGAGAATTTCCAGTTCTGTTAGTTCAGTGAAGCTAGGGTTACTCAAATCTCCACCCCTCACCCCTGTCAGTGACATACTTCCTCTAATCAAGGCTGTGGTTTCTAAACCTCCTAACAGCACTACCAACTATAACCATATATGCAAATTAGTAATGCCCACCCTGAACGTTTCTCATTTAAAAAAAAAAAATTTAGCCTAACCACAATAGTCAGGTAAACAAAACCCACTCCAGAACAGAAGAATTCTAGAGGAATTTAGTTAATGCATTAATAATCAATTTATTTCACTTAACTGTTGTATTTTTAGTAACAACAAGTTGAGTATAGGTAGGCCCTTATGATTTGTTAGGGCAGAAGTTTGGTGTCTCACTTAAAACTTAGGGTCTAAGGTTGATCCTGTGCGGAATCACAACATTCAGTAAGTTTCCACGTGCACTAAACTACTCCATGGTTCTGAACACCACAAAACATCTCAGTGGATCAATAGAACTATTCAGAATGCTGAATTATGCTATCTCAGTGTCCTTCTGGCATTTCCTCCTGAAGAATACAAAAACACAGTAGGTATTTACACTGGTACTGTATCAAAAATTCTGCATTATAAAGCACTCTGGGGAGCCTTTCTTGTTATTATTTTCAATATAAATTTAATATTTTTTAATCATTTTTCCAACAATGAGAATTTTGGGGTTAGCTTGGCCCTTGAAAATCCCACCTGAGTAAAGACAGCGCCTTTCTTTGGCCGGCATTAACAGGAAACAACAAACACATTGGTGAAATGGCAGACAATTGGAGAACACTGAGTTAAGGATTTTTATAATAGGAGTTGTTCTTCCAAGTGCCAAATTATCTGTCTTTGTGGGAAGCTTTGATAGCATGGGAAGGTCAGATGTCTTGAGTGACTTCTGCTTAGATAAATATGTTTTCTTTTAAATACATGAAGGGTCAATGTGCTAAGTCTACTAAACATAGGGCCAGCATATGTGTCACTGTGTTCCAGGTCAGAATAAATTGATTTATCAACCTTTTAGAAGAGTCTATAATATAGTAAACAAAAAAAAAAATCTATGTATACTTTGGGGTTGGTGTTCACATATTAATTTACTAGCTATTATTAAAATGTGTTATCTTTAATGAATAATGATTATATAAAATTATCTACTGTAATATTAATGCTTTATAACGAAAGCAAAAAACAATCTAACTTTAGTGCAACACAATAACAAACAGTTCCCACTTGGCATAAATCAAATTATAATTTACTTTTAATCATAGGTATAATATTAAGTCATGAAAATGAATATATATGTAAATCATGTGTGTGTGTATGTGTGTGTATTCAACATATACAAGTAAAGGGTTCATTGTTTTTTAATAAAAGCAATAATTTGTCAAACTCCATAACAATTTGAAAAGACTAAAATGTTTCATGAATACAATGCATTTATTTGTTTCTTTAAGAGGTGTTTATGGCACACAGTTAATTTTATTTAACTTCTATGCAAAACCAAACTACAAATGTCATGAATATGGGAAAGAGCTTTATATGGAAAAGGGAAGCCAGCCAATAAAATTCAATTGTATGAAATTAAAGAGGAGAAGAATAACAAAAGTCATTGTGTAAAATGTATGAAAAGTGTAAAGAAGTCAATTTATTGATAATAATAACATGATTTTAGTACTTCATGTGAATTCATTTGGCTGTACGACAAATTCCTTTAATAGTTTTCTTTGTAAAATGATCACTTCTCCTCTTTTATAAAATTTAAACTACATACTTGCAGTGAGATTAATAACTATTATTCTGTTCTCCGTTTTTAAATTCTATAAACCAGAGGGAAATGAATCAATCTTGTATCCATTGACTTCATAAATTAAGTACACATTTTTTAAGCTAATCTGCTGATTAATCAGCTTTGATACTTAGTTTTAAAGCTCAAGTATACTTATTTATGTCTACAATATGTAATGTATTTGGAGTAATACTTCTGTTAATCATGATACTTTAAATGCTGAGCCTTTACAAACATGGCCCATTGTTAATAAACAGTCATAAATGCTAGTAAATAAATCTCCTTTTTCATCCAGTGACTACATCATTTTTCTTATAAAAATAAGGTAATTTCACATTTTCCATGAAAATAATCCTTTGTTCCCTAGACAGAAGCATTTAGGTCATTTCCTTTATTCTTAACTTCTGAGTAAACATGCAAACCATAAGACTGTCCAGGTATTATTTCCTTGAAACCATAACTCTCTGTTTCATTATTCAG
This sequence comes from Apodemus sylvaticus, assembly GCF_947179515.1. Lineage (NCBI taxonomy): Eukaryota > Metazoa > Chordata > Mammalia > Rodentia > Muridae > Apodemus > Apodemus sylvaticus. Next base: position 104,868,955 of record NC_067474.1, read on the forward strand.
ATGTGTGATTGTCTCACCAATTTAAAGGGGGGGGGGGAGATGTGAATAAATCCAAAGACCCATTTTGTCTCCTGCCACTAATAAATATTTGCTTATCTCCCCAACAGTTTTAACAATGGGATCAGCTCTAATCCCATTGAAAAAGGAAAGAAAATAAAACAAAACAAAACAAAGGACAGTGAAGTTAATGAAAGAGAAATGATGCTTTGGGATTAACTTTATTCTAATCTCCATAAATTTAGAAATGATCTATTAATTCAAAGCATTTGTTTTAGTACCATTATAGAAACACTGTAACAATCCCGTTAGTTCACAATAATTCCACAAATAATTCTAGAAAAGAAGTATAATAATGGTAATTACAATTAAAAGAGATGTTAAACATAACTTCCAAAGGAAAAGATGTGAAGAACACAGGATTTCGTGAGATCACCCACATTGCTCACAAGGATCTAGGGCAGTGATCAAAATTGTAACTGCAGAAAGACAGAAAGATACTGGCATACACCATGGCAGAACACTGGCATTCACAGATGGCAGAAAACAACAGGAGTCCTTTCCTAACCATAGAATTAACAAATATGTATCATGATTATTTATTATTAATAAATATTTTCCCAGTTCATCTTAAAGAGACTTTCTCAAGTAGCAAGTTTCCAGTTTTTGGTTCTACTCTCCCAATCTAGAAGCTCAGTAACTTGTGGTTTCAGGATAACATATGTGTACCCTAGGTTTTCTAACTAGTAATGGACAATATTTAAAAGGCATCAACAAACTTCCACACTGATAGTAGCTGTTCTGTAAACCATGCTGTTTATGGCCTTATGCTCAATGTTTGTTTTGCTTTTCCTGAGACATGTATACTAATCATAGCAGACAAAAGTAACTTGTACCAAAGTTCAAACTGGTTAACAAGAGAATTTTTACAGAATAACCAGAAGTAGATTTTTTCAAAGCATACTTTTCTATTTTATTTATTTATTTACTATTTATTTACATTTCAAATGTTATCCTCTTTCCAGGTCTCTCCTCCAGAAACCTCCTATCTCATCCTCCCTGACGCTGCCTCTATGAGAGTACTCCCTCACCCACCCACCACTCCCACCAAAATCTACTTTTAATAAAGGTTCTCAAATGCTCTGCACCCTCCCCCCTTCAAGCCCATCATTCAATGGTAGGAAAGAAAAGATGCTATATAGGGCAAGGGGATGTAGGCCTGTTTAGAAATAGTTCTTTAGGCAATTCCAATCTGTTTGTCAGGATACTAGCAGTCCAGTTCAGTGGTGTCAGGATATCAAATAGCACCAGTAGCATGATCCAGCAGAAACAGTCAGGTCTCCTGTTAGTGGGAGAGACCAGGACCAGCCTGGATCTCAGAAGTTCTCTGCCATGACTCTTTCAACGAAGTGAAGAACAGCGATGATGTGAGACCAGGGAAGCTTTGCAAGGTATTTAAATACCCCATAACTGTCCATTGAGTCCTATTTATACTCTGTCCAAACATCATGTGTCCTCCCCTGGGACAGCAAAACACCCCTTGAGTCTGGGTCAACAAGATACCACATGAGTTTGTGTCACATGATGCAACCAAAATTGCCACAGTGGTCCCAATGAAACTTGTAAAACAAAATTTTACAGGCTGAGGCAAGAAATGTCTCCTGGGATTTTGCTGAACACCCCTATTTATAAGCTGAAAATCTCACTTGGCAATTTACTATACTTCTGAAACTCTCCTCCTTCCTAGTAGCTGGGACTAAGAAAAAACAAGCAAATTAAGGTGTAAAAGAATTCATCTTGTAGCCAAAAAATTCTGCAACGCTTTGCTCCAACCGTTTATGTAATTACATTTACCTCCCAACAGAATATATATGTAGTGAGAGACCCCCAACTCAATGTTTTTAGACTTCTAAACAACTAGCCCAGCACAGAGTAACTTGTTTTCTGCTTTCAGATTGAGAAAGATAGCCCACCTTGTTCTAGTTCTGATGTTTAACTATACAATGCCCCAAGGACATTTACTCCAGATAATCTCTAACTTTCCTTACTTCCTCATTCTGTACTTCCCCATTCCGTGCATGTTTTGTCCTCCACCCCTTGCCTTGTGAATTGTGGCCTCCAACCCTTGTCTTGTGATTTTTCCCCTTTAAATACCCCTGACTTCAGTTGCATGGGTCCTCAGTTGTCTACCCCTGCGTGGGGTATGGCTGTGGAACCCAGAGTTCTGGAAATAAAGAAATCCTCATGCTATTGCATTGAGACTGCTTCTCGAGAGTGATTTGGGTGTCGCCTTCCGGGGTGTGGGGTGCTGGGGCACCCTCGGTTTTGGGGGTCTTACAGTAGTATGGCTCCAAATATGGTAGAAAAAGCATTTTAGCAGGCAGTAGAATTTTCCAGGAATCCTAAAATCATAGGTTCCTTTTGTTAGTTGACCCTTATACTATGTATGTCCTTGCTGGGCAAATTAGAAAGAATTTACATTTGAGTTGGTGCAAAGCTCAAAGCTACCTCCCCCATCCCAGAGGCCAGGCTTTCTGTCTTTTGAGTTGCTAATTTGCAACTAAATTGGATACCCCAGGGACAACCACAGGCAAATTACTCCTGTTCCACCTTTAACTCATGACCTTGTTTGTTAAGCAGGCAGGTGGTCTCCACTCAGGCTCACCTGAATAGAAAGATCTTGTATTTGTTAAAGACACTTAGACCCCACCTAGGGAATCTTTAGCCAAACAACATTCTTAATTTATCTAGGTGTGATTTGCCTCAATGGAAGCTTGTGAGGAACTGTTTTTGTTTTGCAGACCCCACCTAGAGAGTCTTTGACCAAAACAACCTTCTTAGTTTATCCTGGTGTGATTCAGGATACAGTTCATACTTAATACTATTGAAGACTCATTTTAGTCTGAAGGAGTGTGACACAGGGACTCACTGGTTAGTTCACCTAGTTCACCAGGCTGGGACTAGGGGCTGCAGCTGGAGCTAATCACCAGCCACCTAGGGTGGCCCTGGGCATGGCACAGAGAAGAATACAGCGGGCGGGTGGACTAGGCATAGGTGCTCTTGGAGGACAGCATCGGCCAGGTGGCTCTCCAAGCTCTCCAATGCCACCTTTGTTGCTGGGAAGCTAGGAGAAGCTGTCCTTCCCTAGCTCCCGGGCTGAGGAAGAAGCAGATTAATTGCATGCACCCTGGACGATAGGTAAACATCCGGTACTGCTCTAGAAAACTGAAGCTTTGACAGATGAATGTGATGCTTAATTTGTGATGTTAACTTGACTGGACTAGGGGATACCCAGAAAAATACATTCAGATTCAAGCCACCTCTGTGTGTGTCTGTGTCTGTTTGTCACTCACTGGAACCTGTTCCTCTCCTGATATCCAGAATTCCCCCTCGGATTTAGTTCCTGGCTGGGACCTTCTGTGACACAAAATTCCACTTCAAGTATAAGTAAGGGGTTACCTATAGGAGCAGGGATGAATCCGGAGTTGCTGCCTCACCAAATGACCCATCTTGACATTAGTGATGACTCACAAAATCTGTGACATACTCTGGACCACTTTTAGGCAGTTCCACAAGTTTAAGAATTTGATAGCATCAGCCATAGAAATAGTTCCCACATTCAGAAACTGGGAGTTGCTCTATAGTGCTTCTGCTTCAGGGGAGCCACAGTCTAAGAGCCTGGGTTCTGGGAAGTGTGTGGTCCAGAGCCCAGCCCTTCAGGTCAACGTCTGTACCCTGATGCCTTCTATGGCAAGCCTAGACCTCCTAATACCCAACAGGTCTCTGGAGTGCACCCATAGACTCTCAGTTATACCCTAACAGTAGAGGCACTCTCTCATTACACCAGTACAGGTCACAGCCTCTGTATCTGCCCCCAAGTCCAGCCCCTCCCTTGGCACTGCTCTCTGGGGTAGCTCTCAAGGGTCAATTTCTGGATTTTTCAGCACTGCAAGCCACAGAGCCGGGAAAGTTCCCTGCTGGTGAGTTCTCTCCTCCATCCTTCCTCTACTCTGCTGCTTTCTGCCTCAGCCCTTTGTCTGACCCAGCCTTGCTTCAGGTCACTATTCTGAGCTGACACCAGCTTAGGCCATTCATTTCAGATTTATACTCTACTCCTCTGCTGCCTGGTGGCCAGAGTGACTTCCTTCCTTCAGCAGGCCCTGCTCAGAGGATGCTTCTACCTGCGTTAGACTCACAGCTGTTCACAGGAGTGAACTTTGGCTCTCTGCTGCCAGCGCCACTCCCTGCTCCATCCCCTCTTTCTCTGTTACCTGTGGGCCCTGCTCTCCAGCTTCCCAACCTCTTGATGCGACCCCCTACCTGCTCCTGCTGCTTGGGTCTTACCTTCACCCTCTAGTCCCTTCCCCCACAGCTTGGGGCAAACAGAGCTGCACTGAGAAGAACTAAAAAACCTTTCCAGGATTACCGAAAGCTGAGCAGCCACTTTGGGGCTCCTGGATCATCACAGACTCCCATATCAGAAAGGCCCTTCTCTGGTCTCAATTCCCATCTCAAGGCCCCACCTTCCACCTACAGTGTAGTATTTCGAACTCAGCGCATTTACCTTTACTAGATGATCTGTGCTGGATGCGGAAGCCTTGGGAACAGGCAGGGCCACCTTCTCAAGAAGGGCCTCCCTGAAGAGCAAAGGAGCCTGGGTCCTTGGAGGAGAGGGAGTCTGGATTGCCCCCACCCCACTGAGGGAGTTCTCCTTGATCCCCAATCCTTGGGGCTTGTATATAGATTATAAATATATAAGGGGGAGGGGGCCGGTGGGGAGGGGTTGTAGGTCTGGAGTCTTATTTCATCTGTTCTCTTCTGACCCCCTCTCCCGGGCCATTTGTTAAAAAAAAAAAAAAGAATAATAAAAGATTTTTTTCTTAAAAAAAAGAATTTCTTCATGGCAAATGGGCTGGGCAATATGTAACATATACTATTTGTTTGTTGCTTCTGAAACTTAGGGAGAAACCTCTGTGAATTTTTAACATTCAGTTTTCATAGGCATGTGAAATTTGTTTGCTTCCTAAGTTTCAGGGATCCTCTCCCATTTCTTTAAGGAAATTTTTTATTGCATCTGATAGTTATCATAGTATCCAGTGGACTGAGTGTTTCTGAGCAGCGAGTCTCTGTTTTTTGAAAAAAAAAAAAACAAAAACAAACAAACAAAACAAAAAAAAAACCAAAAAACTCAATTTTTGCAAAGAATCTAGTAGATATCTAATATTCTATAATAAATTCTGTTCACATTTATACATGTTGCAAGATATCTTAGACTGCACCTAACATCTCTGGCTTAGATAAGGGTTTTTCCAAGCTCCTCAGAAAACAGGTATTCCATTTTCTGGTCACCAACTGATCTTTGCTCACCTGTATAAATTAGAAAATAAAAACTTTGTTTTGTTATTTTTCTTCAATACTTCTCTTTCCCGTGTTCATTGAAGATATCCACATTCAAGAATCTCTATAGTGTACAACTCCAGATTTTCTGTGTATAATTAAAGAATAATTTTCTCTAAATATAGAGGGAAAAAAATTCAATAATCACTCAATTCCATACCAAACAGATATAGCAGTTATTGACTGTTTAATTTATAGACAAATAGATTAACAGGTATGGTTTTCCCTGAGTATCCATGGAGATCAGTTCCAGAAATCCTTATGAATACCTGAATCTTTGGACATACTACTCTCACATATATATGCATACATTCTATTCTCAGCATAGTATTGCATATACTAATGCACATCTTTCTCTATGGACTAAATCATCCCTGAATACTTGTAACATCTAATTCCATATAAACACTATATAGTTATTACCTTGTATCTTTTAGGGAATAATAGGCAGACGACATGCTTCCTGTTTGAAATCCTAGTACTTGGGAGGCAGAAACAGTAGGCTTGTTAAAAGTACAAGGTGATTAATCACAAATAAAGGGTGAATATTGTCAATCAACTAAATTTCTTTATTTTTTATATTTTCAAACTATGTTTGTTTTAATCTGTGAATTCACATCTGTGAATACTCAGATGTGAAGGGCCAAACAACAAACAGCACTTATGGAATATAAAAGAGTTACAGTTATTTATGAAAAATGGTCCCTTCCTCCAGTGCCCTTAGCTTGAATACTTTCTTACTACCTGGTAGTTCTGTTTTAGGAGATTGTAGGACCTTTTGTACAAAGATATCTAGCTATCAGATCCCAGCCTGAAGGACCAGGGCCAGAAGATTTAATCATCCTCATTTGTTCTAAGATATCTGCTTTCTGATGCACTGAGATTTAACTGGTCATTGTATCACCTCCTTGTATCCCTGAAAAAGCTCCAGGAACCATAAAGACTTGGCCATGAATCTGTGAGTTAAGGTAATTTCTTATTTCTTTAAGTTGTTCCATGCCAGGCACTTGGCTTCCATGATAAAAAGGATAGCTAATACAAAAAAAAATGGAATTTGAAAGGTGGTTACAGTAATCCTGACCATACAATCCAATCTTGACCATAACAATCCTTTGTAATTGGTTTATAGAAAGAATGTGAAACCTGGAACTGAGGAACAGAGATGCTCTGGATTTATGTGACTTCATGGACCACTAAGGTATAAGCTCAGAAGACAAAATGGTGATAGGTGAGCAGAATAGAGGTTGGACTCATGAAATTTAAAAGAAAGGGCAAAGAACTTACAGAAATGGACTCTAAGCCATTCTGGTAGCTTCATTCTTGTTAGATTCCATGTAATTTTTTTCTCCTCAAAGTCTAGCATTTAGACAAAAGCCAGCATTCCCTTGTGTACTAAAGAAGATACTTTCTACTTGCTAAGAAAAATCATTTTCCTTATCTCTGGCCAAAGGGACATATGACTCTTCCACTCACTTATCTAACAGGCCTCTGGTGTCTATTAGCACATCACAGTCTACGCCAGTCTGTTGGCCCCCTCAGTCCCTATTTATAAGTACCTATTACAGAGTCATCTTGGCTGTCATAGCCTTTTCACTTTGTGAAACTTCTCCCACTCTTGAGCTTCCCTTCCCTTTCCCCAGCCTCTCTGACTCCCATATAAAGCAGCCATTTTAAGCTACATGGTCTCTCAGTTTCCTCCATCAAAACTAAGCCTCTAATCTGCCCCCTTTCTCTTCCTTCTTCTCTCGCTCTCTCCCACTCTCTCTTCTCTCAAGGCCTGGTTCAGTCTGCTGGTCCAGTTCAGTCTGTACTTTTCCAAATGCCTCTGGTTATTCTGGTCCTTATATCTACAATAAACCTTCCCCTCAACTTTGAAGCAGTCATATACTCTTCCCCCCCCCCCCCCATACACACACACATCATTCCATTCTGACCATGTCCTGAAAACTTGGATAAAGCTGATTTAAACAAATCAAAGTTGATTTGTTAATCATAATGACATAATATTCTGATTGTAGAATAGTTACTGTTCACTGCATTTTAGTGAAATATATAGTGAAATTCAAAACATCACATGGAGAAGAAAGCTGTAAAAATATGCAGTTTGGTGAAGAATGGTGTGAATGTGGTTAAATCTATAAGGGATCTGCAAGATAGGTACACACAGTGTGTCATTAGTTGTTAAAGAGGCTATATTTAAGGAGAAATGGTAAACATTGCCTTTGGTCAGTAAGGAATGTGACTTGAGGATGATATCCCACATATTGAAGGGCTGAAGTAATAAAAACGTTGATGTATTTGAAAGGATGGATCTTGGACTGAGATTAACTGTTCCTCTTCAAAATTAATCTTCTCAGGAAATATTTTCTCAGCTTGATCCAACCAGGAATTCAGTGATAGCTAAAGCAGTAATTGGAGGTTGTTAGGCTACACCTCAACACAACATCAGGTATTTGTTTTCAGCAACAAGAAAAATAAGAAGCAGTGCCTTAGGCTTTCATTGCTGTGAAAAGGCACCATAATCATGGCAACCCCTAAAAAGGAAAGCATTTCATTGGGACTGGCTTATGGTTCAGAGCTTTAGTCCAATGCCATCAAAGCAAGAAGCATGGTAGCATGCTAGCAGACATGGTACTGGAGAAGGCGCCAATAGTCCTACATCTGAACTGGCAGACAACACAAAGACAGACCCACTACCATAGGTATTTGAAATCCCAAAGCTGACTTCCAGTAACACACTTCTCCCAACAAGACCATATTTCATAATGGTGCTATTCTGAGTCTATAGTGGTCATTTCCACTCAAACCACTGCAAGTGGCATACATATATACACGTATACATATACATGATGTGCATAGACACAGACACACAGACATACACACACACACACACACACACACACACACACATATATATATATATAATTTGGATGTGATTTATGCCACTCAAATAATCAAGTATGGTATTCTCATAGTCTCATGGTATTTATGCAGACACAGGATGCAAGAGTGATAGAGGAATGTATATCTATGCCAAGTTTTCAGAAATCTACTGAGGCTAAACAAAATGTACAATGAATTTCATATTTAAAACTCAATGGGCTGTTCATGGAGGTTTAAAGGTGAAGCCTAACTCACTTACGATGTAGAATTCAGCACATTAACGACAGAGCATTAACTAAGAAAAAATTCAGCCATCAAGTAGAGCTGTTCTACATATTAGAGAGACTAGTATGGCATTATCAACAGAGTACTAGCAATAAGACTACCCAAACCCCTCTTGCCCAAATAATGCCATCATGTTGTTCAGAGCTCCAGGACTTAATGTTTGCCCTGCTATGTTTTAGTCTTTGTGTAAACATTACTTTCTATTTTCTTGTTCTTCCTTTTAAAATAGAAATACTTAGGTCATGTTATTTTATGTTGTAAATGTAATTCATATTTGATTATATAAGAGTTAAGAGATTGCCTTGAATCCTAGAAGAGGAAGTGGAATTTTAACTTCATATAGTTTTGGGTGTAGCATGATGGAGTCTTTTGAAGTTAGACTGTTCCTTTTGCTCTGTGAGACAACCATACAACTGTGGAAGGTGCAGATGAAATGTGATGATGTGGACGTGGAATGTCCCCTGAAGATTTATGTGTTTGATTTCTTGGTGTCCTGTGGGACCATGAAAGGCAGACTGCTTTCTGGTTGAGCTGGGTTTGAAAACACAGTGACTCCGCACGTAACCCTTGAAGGAATAGTAGGCATTTTGCCACACTCCTGGCCACTAGGTCCCTGACAAGACGCAGCAGTGTTCCATAGGTCTGTGGCCATCAATCACATAAAGGCAAGCCCCTGCACAGGTAGAGGACTTGACCACAGATCACATAGCCTCAAGACAGATCTCCATTTTAATGAGGTACCTAAAGACCTGGAAACTTAGTCAATAAAATACCCTTCCAAGACATGAAACACTCTTCCATTCAAAAAATATTTAACCTCAGGCCCGCCCTGAGAAAGTAGGGTATGATTTTGCTCATCATCATTCTCTGCCATGACAATAAATGTCTTAAAACCACAGACTGTCTCTTTTCATCTGGATCTGCTGTGGGGAACAATGAAATAGGACTTTATCTAAAGAGCAGACCGCTAATCTCCCTCAGAAGGCCTCTCAAAACTCCCAGCCATGGTTGCCACCAAGTTACCCACTAGGTGAGCAAGCCTTCAGTCCCTGACTAGATACAACCTGCAGGCCCCCATTCTGTTCTCAGCTCTTCCCTAGCTCTCAGCAGGGTCTGGTTGCCCATGAGTCTGAAAACCAGATGGTCCTGGCCTCTCTGTAGGACCAAGGACCCCCAAGCTGTCTTGGGCAGTTCTAGGGGACTTCAGATTGTGCTCCCCACCTCCAGAGCAGGGTACCTCAGCTTCCCATAGCCCAAAACCTTCCCAACACACTGGGAGTGTAGCCAGTTGCGAGGTCATAGGATCAGGAATAGTGGCTTATATATGTCCCAGCTCTGGAATGAGATTTCTGCACCTTAATCTATAGAATTTTAAGTGTTCATGTGTTAGTTATATCCTCCTCCTTCCCCTCCCCCTCCTTTTCCTCCCCCCTCCTTTTCCTCCTCTGACTACTACTAATGTAACATTAAACATCATACTGTCAAAGCCATAAAACTGAATTAAGATAAGCTTCTCATTGTAGTGGGTCCTCCTGGGAAAGCCTACGGAGCTGAGTGGCATGCACAATCCCCTGAGTGCCCTTGTGTAGCTCTGGGTTTGCACTTTGGTCCATAAGAGCCTTGTGTGACTCCCAAGAGCATGGTACATCCACATGGAAATCTTTGGGTGCTCCCAAACTAACAAGCTTGGAACCCAGCCCAACTGCTCATACTAGTTGAATTTTCCCACTATTCCAGATGGGTCAGCTGGAACAGACTGCAGAGTTGGATCCACAAGCTATCCCAGTTGGGTCTGACTGGTACACAGCCTGCAGTATGGTCTGTCAGGGACATAGCCTGAGGCACAGCCAGTTGAGTTGGGGACTCTGACATCCATATTCAGGTCCATGGCTCCCCCCACCTTTCTGAAAAGTCCTGCTGCCATCAGGATCATTTAGTCAACACCAGAGAAATCAAGATGCCTAAAGGACAGCATAGCAACAGAATCAACAAGACCCAGGACAGTGAGTAAAGAGTTGTTCAGTTTCTAAGAAAATTGTAGTTCTGGAAGTCCAGCTTTAAATTGTGGTGATCTGATTCATGCAGTTATTTCAATTCTTGTATCTGTTGATGATTGCTTTGTGATGGATTATATGATCAATTTTGGAGAAGGTTCCATGTGGTGATTAGAAGAAGGTATTTGTGTGTGTGTGTGTGTGTTTGTGTGTGTGTGTGTGTGTGTGTGTGTGTGAGAGAGAGAGAGAGAGAGAGAGAGAGAGAGAGAGAGAGAGAGAGGCAGGGAGAGAGAGAGGCAGGGGGAGAGAGAGAGAGAGAGAGACTTTGGGTACAATATTTAATACATACCTATTAGGTCTATTTTTATCATAATCTCTGTTAGGTGCATTAGTTCTATGCTTAGTTTGTCTCAATGATCATCCCGAAAATAAAAGAACTTCTGGAGGTATCACTCAAGTAGTAGTACAGGCCAATAGTAATACTATTGCATGCTATTGTTATACAAATGGCATAGACAGTTCTATGAAGGGAATCAAATAGAAGACCCAGAGATAAACCCACACACCTATGGATACTTGAATCTTGGCAAAGAAGCCAAAACTATATAATAGAAAAGGTAGAGCATCTTCAACAAATGGTGATAGTCTAATTGTATATCTGCATGTAGAAGAACACAAATAGATCTATATTTTTCACCATGCTCAAAACTCAAGTCCAAATGGATCAAAGACTTCAATGTAAAATAAGATATATTAAATCTAATAGCACAGAAAGTGGGGACTAGCTTCAAACTTATAGGTACAGGAGACAACTTCTTGAACAGAACACTAATAGCTCAGACATTAAGGTCAATAATTAATAAATGGAACCTTATGAAACTTATACTGGGGTCCTTGACCTGTTTGGAGTTGAGTTTTGTGAGGAGTAAGAGAAAAGGATGTAGTTTCATAGTTTTCATTCTTCTCCATATAGCTATCCAGACACTTTGTCTTTGTCCTTCTCTCTCTCTCTCTCTCTCTCTCTCTCTCTCTCTCTCTCTCTCTCTCTCTCTTTCTCTTTCTCTCTCTGTCTCTCTCTCTCTCTCTCTGTCTCTCTCCCTTCATTCCTTCCTCCATCCCCCTCTCTGTCCTTCCTTCCTTCTTTCTTTTTCATTCTTTACTTATATTTTTACACTCCATATTTTATTCCTTCTCCCTGTATACCCTCCACTGTCCCACATCCCACACTTCTTCCCCATCCCTGTCTCCATGAGGATGTTCCCACCCCAAATCCCACCTGACCTCTAAACTCCCTGGGGCCTCCAGTCTCTTGAGAATGAGGTTCATCATCTCTGATTGAACCTAGACTTTGCTGCATATGTATTGGTGGTCTCAAATCAGCTGGTGTATGCTGCCTGCTTGGTGTTCCAGTGTTTGAAAGTTACCAGGGGTCCATATTAATTGAAACTGCTGGTCCTCCTGCATGGTAGCCCATCTCTTCAGCTTCTTCCAGCTTTTTCCTAATTCAACCACAGTGGTCAGCAGCTTCTGTCCATTGGTTGGGTACAAATATCTGAATCTGACTCTTTCATCTGCTTGTTGGGTCTTCTAGAGTGCAGTCATGCTAGGTCCCTTTTTGTGAGTGCTCCATAGCCTCAGTAATAGTATCAGGCCTTGGGAACTCTGCTTGAGCTGGATCCCACTTTGGGCCTGTCACTGGACCTTCTTTTCCTCAGGCTATTCTCCATTTCCATCCCTGTAGTTCTTTCAGAAAGGAAGAATTATGCATGAGAGTTGTGATTGTGGGTTGGCAATTCCCTTCTCCCTCATTTGATGCCCTCTCTTCCTGCTCTATAAGTTCCCTCTCCCTACTGTAGGGCATTTCATAAGGTCTCTCCACTATTCTGGAGAATTGAGCCTTCTTTGAGTGCTGAGAATCTTTAACGTCCCAGGTCTCCGGTACATTCTGGAGGGTACCCCCAACCTCCTATCTCCCAAGGTTGCCTCTTTCCATTCTTTCTGCTGACCCTCAGGGCTTCAGTCCTTTTCCCTCAGCCAATACCAGATCAGGTTCCCATCTCTACCCTCACCCCTGTTCATGTTCCCTCTCAGGTCCCTCCCTCCTTCTCCACTTGTCATTACTTTCTTCTCCCTCCCAAGTTGGACTGAGGCATCCTTACTTGGGTCCTTCAGGTTGTTGACCTTTTAGAGTTCTGTGAACTATACTGTGGGTATTCTGTACTTTTTTTGGCTAATATCCATTTATTAGTGAGTACATACCATGCATTTCCTTTTGTGTCTGAGCTACCTCACACAGGATGATTAGTTGCTTCCATTTGCCTGCAAAACTCAGGATGTTCTTGCTTTTAATACCTGTGTTGTATTTCATTGTGTACATGAACTATATTTTCTATATCCATTCTTCTGTCATGGGGCATCTGGGTTGTTTCCATCTTCTGGCTATCACAATGACTCTATGAACATAGTAGAACACATGTCCCTTTGGCATGGTAGGGTAATTTTTGGGTATGTTCCTGAGAGTGGCACTGCTGGTCTTTACGTATATCTATTTCCAATTTTCTGAGGAACCTCCAAATTGATATCAGAGTGATTGTACCAGTTTGCAATCCCACCAGCAATGGAGGAGTGTTCCTCTTTCTGCCCATCATAGCCAACATATGTTGTCACCTGAGGTTTTGATCTTAGTCATTCTTTTCTTTTTTAAATATTGCACATAGGTATTAACCTATATTGATGCTGTGTACTCTAAGATCTTTACTCTGACTATGAAACAGAAATGATATGATAAGCTAAGTTTGCTAAGCAACCAGGTCAAATGATTCCAGGTTTTATATTTTATTTTTTATTAGATATTTGCTTTATTTACATTTCAAATGGCATTCCCATTCCTCATTACCCCTCCAAAAAAACCCCTATCCCATCCCCCCTCCCCTTGCTCAGCCCTGCTTCCAATTTCCTGATGTGTATTCCCCTATTCTAGGAGTCTATACTCACCAAAAATGGAAACTCTAGATAAAATGGACAACTTTCAAGACAGATGATACAAGGTACCAAAGTTAAATCAGGATAAGATAAATGATCTAAACAATCCCATAACCCCTAAAGTAATAGAAGCAGTCATTAATAGTTTCCCAACCAAGAAAAGCACAGGACCAGATGGGTTTAATGCAGAGTTCTATGAGACCTTCTAAGAAGACTTAATACCAATACTCTTCAGAATAATCCACAAAATAGAAACAGAAGGAACACTACCCAATTAATTCTATGAAGTCACAATTACTCTGACACTTAAACCACACAAAGACCCAACAAAGAAAGAGAACTATAGACCAATTTCCCTTATGAATATCTATGCAAAAATATTTAATGAAATTCTTGCCAAACAAATCCAAGAACACATCAAAACGATCATCCACCATGATCAAGTAGGCTTCATTCCAGGGATGCAGGGATGGTTCAATATATGGATATCCATCAATGTAATCTACTATATAAACAAACTCAAAGAAAAAAAAACCCCACATGATCATCTCATTAGATGCTGAGAACGCATTTGACAAAATCCAACATCTCTTCATGTTACAAGTCTTAGAAAGATCAGGAATTCAAGGCCCATACCTAAACATAGTAAAAGCAATATACAACAAACCAGTAGCCAACATCAAACTAAATGGATAGAAACTTGAAGCAATTGCACTGAAATCAGGGACTAGACAACGCTGTCCACTCTCTCCCTACCTGTTCAATATAGTACTCAAGTCCTAGCCAGAGCAATTAGACAATAAAAAGGAAGTCAAAGGGATACAAATAGGAAAGGAAGAAGTCAAAATATCACTATTTGCAGATGATATAGTATACTTAAGTGAACCCACAAATTCCACCAGAGAATTTCTAAACCTGATAAACAACTTTAGCAAAGTGGCTGGATATAAAATTAACTCAAACAAATCAGTAGCCTTCCTTTACTCAAAGGAAAAAGGCTTAGAAAAGAAATTAGGAAAATTACACCCTTCACAATAGTCACAAATAATATAAAATACCTTGGTGTGACTCTAACCAAGCAAGTTAAACATCTGTATGACAAGAACTTCAAGTCTCTGAAGAAAGAAATTAAAGAAGATCTCAGAAGATGGAAAGATCTCCCATGTGCATGGATTGGCAGGATTAATATAGTAAAAATGGCCATTTTGCCTAAATCAATCTATAGATTCAATGCAATCCTCATCAAAATTCCAAGTCCATTTTTCATAGAATTAGAAAGAGCAATTTCCAATTTGGAATAACAACAACAACAACAAAAAAAAAAACCAGGATATCAAAAACTATTCTCAACAATGAAAGAACTGGCAGAATCACCATCCCTTACCTCAAGCTATACTACAGAGCAATAGTGATTTAAAAAAAAAAAAACTGCATGGTATTGGTACAGTGAGAGGCAAGTAGATCGATGGAATAGATCTGAAGACCCAGAAATGAACCCTCACATCTCTGATCACTTTATCTTTGACAAAGGAGCTAAAACAATCCAGTGGGAAAAGAAAAAAGAAAGCATTTCGACAAATGGTGCTGTGTCAACTGGCATTGAACATGTAGAAGGATGCAACTTGATCCATTCTTATCTCCCTGTACAAAGCTCAAGTCCGAGTGGATAAAGGACCTCCACATAAAACTGTAGTATAATCAATACATATACTAGAACTGCATCTTGTTTTTTGCCTGGACCATACAAGCTCCTGAAAAAGTAGAATCCCAAGCACAGAATTTTGTTAGTGTTTTGATTTAAGTACATATACTCCCTGCACTTATATGATGATTCTTGTGAAGTCCTTTTTTTTTAATTTTAATAAATAATCATCTTCTTCATTTACATTGCCAATGGTAAAACCTTTCCCAATTTCCCCCTCCCAAAAGCATCCCTCCCCAACGATTCCCTACCCCTTTCTCCCTCACCCTGCCTCCATGTATATGCCCCTCTACCCAACACAGTCCCACCTCCCCACAACTCCCCCCTATCTGTTTCCCTTTGTTGTGGCCTCTATTGAGCCTTTACCTGACCAAAAACCACTCCTCCCACTGATGCCCACATTTTTGGCTGAAACCATGTATACCCCTTGGTTGATGATTCAGTCCCTGGGAGTCTTGGGGTGTCTGGGTGTCCGAAGTCATTGTTTTTCCCATGGGGCTATATACCCCTTCAGCTCCTCCAGACAACCCTCCAGATCCTCCATTGGGGACCCCAAGCTCAGTCCAAGCTTGGTTGCTAGTTTCTGCTTCTGATTTCGTAAAACTCTGGCAGGGCCCCTCTGTAGACAGCCATGGCATGCTCCTTTTGGTACATACTTATCATCATAGTGTCAGGGTTTGCTGACTATTTATAGGATGAATCCCCAGGTAGGGCACTCACTGGGTGGCCTTTACTTCAGACTCTGCTCCACACACTGCCTCCCTTGTTGCTCCTGTGAGCATTTTGTTCCCTTTCTCAGAGGAACCATAGCTCCCTCACTTAAGTCATTCTTCTGGAGCTTCCTGTGCTGGGTGAATTGCAACTCGTTTATTTTGAGCTTTTGAACTAGCATCCACTTATTAGTGAGTGCATACCATGTGCTTTCTTTTGTGACTGGGATACCTCGCTCAGGATGACACTTTATAGTTCCATCCATTTGCCTAAGAATTTCATGAATTCATTGTTTTTAATAGCTGAATAGTACTCCATTGTGTATATATACTACAGTTTCTGTATCCATTCCTCTGTTGAGGGACATCTGGGATCTTTTCAGCTTCTGGCTATAAGGCAGCTATGAACATAGTGGAGCATGTGTCCTTATTACATGTAGGAGCACTTTCTGGGTATATGCCCAGGAGTGGTATAGCTGCGTCCACAGGTAGTACTATGTCTAATTTTCTGAGGAATCGCCAAACTGATTTCCAGAGTGGTTTTACAATCTTGCAATCCCACCAACAATGGAGAAGCATTCCTCTTTCCCCACTTTCTCTCCAGCATCTGCTGTCCTCTGAGTTTTTCAACTTAGCCATTCTGACTGGTGTAAGGTGGACTCTCAGTGTTGTTTTGATTTGCATTTCCCTGATAACTAAGGATGCTGAACAATTCTTTAGGTGCTTTAGAGCCATTTGAGTTTCCTCAATTGAGAATTCCCTGTTTAGCTCTGTACCCCATTATTAATAGGGTTATTTAATTCTCTGGAGACCAACTTCTTGAGTTCTTTGTATACGTTGGATATTAGCCCTCTATCGGATGTAGGGTTAGTAAAGATCTTTTCCCAATTTGTTGGTTGCTGTTTTGTGCTATTGACTATGTCCTTTGCCTTACAGAAGCTTTGCAGTTTTATGAGGTCCCATTTGTCAATTCTTGTTCTTAGAGCATAAGCCATTGGTGTTCTTTTCAGAAACTTTTCCCCTGTGCCCATGTGTTCAACGTTTGTCCCCACTTTCTCCTCTATAAGTTTCAGAGTGTCTGATTTTATATGTAAATCTTTGATCCACTTGGACTTGAGCTTTGTATAAGGAGATAAGAATGGATCGATTTGCATTTTTCTGCATGCAGACCTCCAGTTAATTCAGCACCATTAGTTAAAAATGCTGTCTTTTTTCCACTGGATTTTTTTAGCGCCTTTGTCAAATATCAAGTGACTGTACATGTGTGGTTTTTTTTCTGGGTCTTCAATTCTATTCCATTGATCTTCCTACGTGTCTGCATACCAATACCAAACAGTTTTTATCACTATCATTCTGTAGTAGAGCTTTAGGTCAGGGATGGTGATTCCCCCAGAATATCTTTTGTTGTGGAGAATAGTTTTTGCTATCCTGGGTTTTTTGTTATTCCAGATGAATTTGAGAATTGCTCTTTCTAGATCTATGAAGAACTGATTTGGGATTTTGATGGGGATTGCATTGAAGCTGTAGATTGTTTTTGGCAAGATGGCCATTTTTACTATATTGATCCTGCCAATCCATGAACATGGAAGATCTTTCCATCTTCTGAGACTTTTTTTGATTTCTTTCTTCAGAGACTTAAAGTTCATGTCATATAGACCCTTCACTTGCTTTGTCAGGGTCATGCCTAGGTATGAAATATTATTTGGGACTATTCTAAAGGGTGTCATTTCCCTAATTTCTTTCTCATCTTGTTTATCCTTTGAGTAGAGGAAGGCTACTGATTTGCTTGAGTTAATTTTATATCCAGCCACTTTGCTGAAGTTGTTTATCAGCTGTAGGAGTTCTCTGGTGGAGTTTTTTGGGTCACTTAAGTATACTATCATATCATCTGCAAATAGTGATAGTTTGACTTCTTCCTTTCCAATTTGTATTCCTTTTACCTCTTTTTGCTGCCTGATTGCTCTAACAAGACTTCAAGTACTATATTGAATAGATAGAGAGAAAGTGGGCAGCCTTGTCTGATCCCCGATTTTAGTGGGATTGCCTCAAGTTTCTCTCCATTTAGTTTGACGTTGTCTAGCGGTTTGCAGTATATTGCTTTCACTATGTTTAGGTATTGGCCTTGGATTCCTGATCTCTCCAAGACTTTTATCATGAAGGGATGCTGAATTTCATCAAAAGCCTTTTCAGCATCTAATGAAATGACCATGTGGTTTTTCTTCCTTTAGTTTATTTATGTAGTGAATTACATTGATGGATTTCCATATGTTGAACCATCCCTACCTGATTGTGGTGAATTATAGTTCTGATGCATTCTTGGATTCGGTTGGCCAGGATTTTGTTCAATATTTTTGCCTCAATGTTCCCGAGGGAGATTGGTCTGAAGTTCTCCTTCCTTGTTTGGCCTTTGTTTGGTTTAGGTATAAGTGTGATTGTAGCTTCATAGAATGAGTTGGGTAGTGTTCCTTGAGTTTCTATTTCATGGAAAAGTTTGACGAGTATTGGTATTAACTCTTCTTTGAAGATCTGATAGAATTCCCTGCTAAACCCATCTGGTCCTGGGCTTATTTTTTGAAGGGAGACTATTAATGACTGCTTCTATTTCCTCATGGCTTATGGGACTATTTAGATGGTTTATCTGATCCTGTTTTAACATTGGCACCTGGTATGTATCTAGAAAGTTGTCCATTTCATTCAGGTTTTCCAACTTTGTTGAGTATAAACTCTTGTAGTAGGATCTGATGATTTTTTGAATTTCCACAGTTTCTGTTGTTATGTCTCCCTTTTCATTTCTGATTTTATTAATTTGGATACTGTCTCCGTGTCCCCTGATCAGTCTGGCTAAGGGTTTATCTATCTTGTTGATTTTTTCAAAGAACCAGCTCCTTGTTTTGTTGATTCTTTGTATAGTTATTTTTGTTTCTGCTTGGTTGATTTTGGATCTAAGTTTGATTATTTCCTGCCATCTACTCCTCTTGGGGTTACGGCTTCCTTCTGTTCTAGGGCCTTCAAGTGCACTGTCAAGCTGTTGGTGTAAGTTCTCTCCATTCTCTTTTTGGAGGCACACAGAGCTATGAGTTTTCCTTTTAGCACTGCTTTCATTGTGTTCCATAAATTTTGGTATGATGTGTCTTCATTTTCATTGAATTCTGAAAAGTCTTTAATCTCTTTCTTTATTTCTTCCTTGACCAAGCTATCATTGAGAAGAGCATTGCTCAAAGTACATGTGTATGTGTGTTTTCCATTACTTTTGTTTGAGCTTAAGACCAGCCTTAGGCCGTGGTGATCTGATAAGATACATGGAATAATTTCAATATTTTTATATCTGTTGAGGCCTGTTTTGTGACCAATTATATGGTCAGTTTTGCAGAAGGTACCATGAGGTGCTGAGAAGAAGGTATATTCTCTTGCTTTAGGGTGGAATGTTCTATAAATATCTGTTAGATCCAGTTGGTCCATAACTTCAGTTAGTTCACTGTATCTCTGTTTAGTTTCTTGTTCCATGACTTGTCCATTTTTGACAGTGGGGTATTGAAGTCTCCCACTATCATTGTGTGGGGTGCAATGTGTGCTTTGAGCTTTAGTAAAGTTTCTTTTATGAATGTGGGTGCCCTTACATTAGGAGCATAGATGTTCAGAATTGAGAGTTCCTCTTGGTAGACTTTTTCTTTGACCAGTATAAAGTGTCCCTCTTTATCTTTTTTGACAACTTTTGGTCGAAAGTCGATTTTATCTGATATAAGAATGGCCACTCCAGCTTGTTTTTTGGGACCATTTGCTTGGAAAATTGTTTTCCATCCTTTGACTCTTAAATAGTGTCTGTCTTTGTCACTGAGGTGGGTTTCATGTATTCAGCAAAACGTTGGGTCCTGTTTATGTATCCAGTCCATGAGTCTATGTCTCTTTATAGGGGAGTTGAGACCATTGATATTAAGAAATATTAAGGAAAAGTGATTGTTGCTTACTATTATCTTCTTAGTTAAAGTTGACATTCTGGTTGTGTTACTATCTTCTATTGGGTTTGATGAAAGATTACCTTATTGGTTTTTCTACAGTGTGGTTTGCTGTCTTGTGTTGGTATTTTCCACCCATTATCCTTTGCAGAACTGGATTTGTGGAAAGATACTGTGTAAATTTGCTTTTGTCATGGAATGTCTTGTTTTCACCATCTATGGTAATTGAAAGTTTTGCTGGGTATATAGTAGTCTGGGCTCACATTTATGTTCTCTTAGGATCTGTATGATATCTGCTCAGGCTCTTCTGGCTTTCATAGTCTCTGGTGAGAAGTCTGGCGTAATTCTGATAGGTCTGTCTTTATATGTTACTTGACTTTTTTCTCTCACTGCTTTCAATATTCTTTCTTTGTTTAGTGCATTTGGTGTTTTGATTATTATGTGATGGGAGGAGTTTCTGCTCTGGTCCAATCTGTTTGGAGTTCTGTAGGCTTCCTGTATGTTTATGGGCATCTCTTTCTTTAGGTTAGAGAAGTTTTCTTCTATAATTTTGTTGAAGATATTTATTGGGCCTTGAAGATGTAAATCCTTGCTTTCTTCTATTCCTATAATCCTTAGGTTTGGTCTTCTCATTGTGTCCTGGAGTTCTTGGATGTTTTGGGTTACAAGCTTTTTGCATTTTGCATTTTCTTTGACTGTTGAGTCAATGATTTCTATAAAATCTTCAGCATACGAGATTCATTCTTCTATCTCTTGTATTCTGTTGTTGATGCTTGCATCTATGATTCCTGAATTCTTCCCAAGGTTTTCTATTTTCAGAGATGTCTCACTTTGTGATTTCTTTGTTGATTCTATTTCCAGATTTAGATCCTGGTTATTTTTGTTCAGTTCCTTCACTTGTTTGTTTTTTCCTGAAATTCTTTAAGGAATTTTTGTGTTACCTCTTTAAGGGCTTCTGCCTGTTGATCCATGTTCTCCCGTGTTTCTTTTAGGGATTTTTGTGATTCCCCTTTATGGGTATCTGCATGTTGACCCATGTTCTCCTGTAATTCTTTATGGGATTTTTGTATTGTCTTTTTAAGGGCTTCAACCTGTTGACCCATATTCTCCCGTATTTCTTTAAGAGCTTTTTGTATTTCCTCTTTAAGGCCTTCTACCTTTTGATCAATATTCTCTTGTCTTTCTTTAAGGGATTTTTGTGCTTCTGCCTGTTGACCCATGTTCTCTTGTTATGGGGCTTATTTATGTCCTTCTTGAAGTCCTCCATCAGCGATATGAAATGTGATTTCAAATCTGGTTCCTGCTTTTCTGACGTTTTGAGGTATACAAAATTTGCTGTTGTGGGAGAGCTGGGTTCTGATGTTGCCTTGGTTTCTGGTGGTAATGATCTTGTGTTTGCCTTTGGCCATCTCATTATTTCTGGTGTCAGCTGGTCTTGCTGACACTATCTTCTCTATCCTGTGGGTCTGTGTTTCTGTGCTCCTAGGATTCTCTTTCTTTCCAATGCCCCTGCTCCTGTCAGTTCTCTGGGGGGCTTCAGGAAGCAGTGTCTTCTCCATGCCAGACTTGGTGCAGGGCTCCCACATCCAATACCCTGCTCCTGTTGGTACTCTAGAGAGCCTCAGGAAGTGGTGTCCTCTCTGTACCAGATGTGGAGCACTTCTCCCACTCCTGATGGCAAGGGGCAGCAACAGGGGAGGAGGGAGGGGTAGCAGGGGCAGAAGGGGATAGGTGAACTAATACCCTGCTCCTGTAGGTTCTCTAGAGGGCCTTAGGAAGCAGTGTCCTCTCAGTGCCAGATGTGGTGCAGGGCTCCTTTATTCTTGAAGCTTTGCTGACAGTGGCTTTAACAGCAGACTCCTTCACACTGTCTTTATGCCAGCTGATGTATATTCAGTTCAGAAACAATGCTTAACCTCCTCAAGGGTATTTAATTTGCCTAGGGTAACATGAGAGTTGCAGCAAGTTCAATACTGCCCGTTATGTCACCACAGACTTTGATTTATGAATACCACTGGGATAGTACAAATTTAACCATTGGAACATTATTT
The DNA here is from genome assembly GCF_947179515.1 of Apodemus sylvaticus. Taxonomy (NCBI): domain Eukaryota; kingdom Metazoa; phylum Chordata; class Mammalia; order Rodentia; family Muridae; genus Apodemus; species Apodemus sylvaticus. The sequence continues at coordinate 104,890,909 of NC_067474.1, forward strand.
CAAAGCTAGTTTTTAAATTTTATTTTGTTATCCAGCCAGGTTTCTTTTTGTTTTCTTTTTTTTTTAACATTGTATTAATACCAAAGTGAAAAAAAAAACCAGCCTGTGCTTATACTATAAGGGTCTCATGTGAACGCAATCCTGATTGTTCAACACAGTTGGAAAATTCACTTTCACAGTCAACAAGTTATCTTACTCAGCAGAACACAAAGTAAACGGTTTATAATTCCAATATCTGCAAGGAAAATATGGTACAAATTACTAAAATATACTAAAATATAGAATTGTGTTCAGGCATCCCCACTACATCAATTGCAGAAGCAACCTGAAATCTGAAACTTTTAATAAAAAGTTCTTAAATATAAATTTTAAAAAACAGATACACTGAATCTAATAAAAGAGAAAATGTGGGAAGGACCTGGAGCACAGGGGAAAATTTCCTGAATAGAACACCAATAGCTTATGCTCTAAGATCAAAAATTGATAAATGGGACCTCATAAAATTGCAAAACTTCTGTAAGGCAAAGTACACTGTCAATAGGATAAAATGGCAGCAAGCAGATTGGAAAAAGATCCTTACCAATCCTATATCTGATAGAACGCTAATATCCAATATATACAAAGAACTCAAGAAGTAGTCTCCAAGAAACAAGTAACCCTACTAAAAGTGGGGTACAGAGCTAAACAAAGAACTCTCAAATGAGGAATACCAAACGACTGAGAAGCACCTAAAGAAATGTTCAAAATCCTTACTTATCAGGGAATTGCCAATCAAAACAACCCTGAGATTCTGCCTCACACCAGTCAGAATAGCTAAGAAAAAAGTCATGTGACAGCAGATGATGATGATGAGGATGTGGAGAAAGAGGAACACTAATCCACTGCAGGTGGGATTGCAAGCTAGTACAACCACTCTGGAATTCAGTCTCTCAGTTCCTCAGAAAACTGGACATAATACTACCTGAGGACCCAGATGTACCACTCCTGGGCATATACCCAGAAGATGCTCCAATATATTATAAGGACACATGCTTCACTATGTTCATATCAGCCATATTTATAATAGCCAGAAGCTGAAAGAACCGAGATGTCTCTCAACAGAGAAATTGATACCATTCAGATATTAAAAACAATAACTTCATGAAATTCAGAGGCAAATGGATGGATCTAGAAAATATGCTGAGTGAGGTAACTCAGTCACAAATGACCTCACATGGTATGTACTCACTGATAAGTGAATATTGGGCAAAGAGCTTGGCATATCCATGATACAACTCACAGACCATATGAAGCTCTAGGAGACAGAAGACCAAAGAATGCTGAATGCTTTAGTCCTACTTAGAAAAGGGAACAAAACAATCAAGGGAAATAGAGGGTGGGAGGGACTTGGAAGGAAGAGAAGAGGGGTAGGGGAAAAGAGGGGAATAACTGGGTATCAGAGGAGATGGAGGAGATGTACAGAATGTCAGAAAGTTGAACAGAGGTTTGTAGCAATGGGGATGGGAAACTGGGGGTAGCAACCTGAAAGTCCCGGATTTGAGAAAATCAAGTGCCTCCCAGGACCCAACAGGGATGACATTAGCTGAAATTCCCCACAAAGAGAAGGGAGAACCTGTGGAGACCATTTCCAGAGGTTAGGAATGGCCGCCCAGTTAAGGGATGAGGCCACCCACCCATCTCCAAAAATTTAACCCAGTATTGCTCCTGTCTAAAGGAAATACAGGGACAAAGAGTGAAACAGAAACTGAAAGAAAGGCCACCCAGAGACTGTCCTACTTGGGAATCCATCCCATATGCAGACACCAAACCCAGATACTATAGAGACACTAAGTACTTGCTGACAGGAGCCTGATACAGCAGTCTCCTGAGAGGCTCTGCCAGATCCTGACCAATACAAATGCTGATGTTCCCATCTAACCATCAGACCTAGCACAGGGACCCCAATGCAGGAGTTAGAGGAAGAGATGAAGGGACTGAAGGGGCCTTATCTGGCATCAGTGGGAGTGCAGGCCTTTGGTTCTCTGAAGGCTTCATGCCCCAATGAAGGGGAATGCCAGGGAAAGGAGGCCAGTGTTGGTGGGTGGGTGGAGGAGCACCCTCATAAAAGCAGGGGGATCCGGAGCAGAAAGGGGGTTTCCAGAAGGAAAATTGATAAAGGAGATAACATTTCAAATGTAAAAAAAAATAAATTATCCAACTTAAAAAATCAGAAAAGACACTTTTCCTTAAGAAAGGTCACCTCTGGGCGGCGGCGGCAGCAGCAGTGGCAGCAGCAGCTGGTCCAGCAGAAGGGCCATCAGCAGTGGAACCAAGAAGCCACATCAGAACTCTGCCTTCCGCCAGTCAGTTACAAGAGTCTCTCCACCATCTTGGATTGCAGGCACCAGAGAGATCAGACAGACTGAGTGAGGTACACAAATATAACCCAAGGCCAACATCGCAGGGGTCTAAGCCCGTCAGGCGTTGGCCTGCACCCAGGCCCTGGGCTGTTTGGGGGCCATCGGTGTGCGAACCAGGCCAGGAGGTTGATTGCCCGGCTGGCACACACTCCACCATTTTGACTACAGGATGCCAGAGAGTCCTAGCAGGCAAAGTCAGCTAAGAGTCATAGCCCGAGGCTAACATAGCAGGGGGTCTAAGACGGACAGACCTTGGACTGACCCCAGGCCCTGGGCTGCTCTGTAGGCCATCTGTGTGCCAACCCAGCCAGGGGGTTGTTAGCCCAGCAGACTCTCCCTGCACTTTCAGGGAGCACATGCATGCCGCCATCCTGGCCACCTGACAGAATCAATTAACACTCATAGCCCAAGGGGAACTTTGCTTGGGCCTTAGCCTGCCAGGCTTTTGCCTAGACTCAGGGACTCAGCAGCTAGGCTAGCCTTGTGTGCACCAAGCTGGTTGGGAGATAGGCTGCCCAGCAGAGTGACCAGCACTCAGAAAAGGTCCTGCAGCAGCATAGACCATCAGCACTCACTGAAGGAGCAAACGGGAACCACCTGGTTCACACAGACAACCTGGGGCAAGGCACACTAAGGCTGCAGGGACACCCATGAGGAGAGCAGCTCATTAGCAATCTGTAACAGGGGAAACCCAGCCATCCAGTGTTGCAGAAATAGCCATATAGCCTTACAGGAGGCACAAATACCAGCCAGAGACAAGACCAACTAACGCCAGAAATAACAAGATGGCAAAGGGCAAACGCAGAAATGCTACTAACAGAAACCTAGGTAATATAGCAGCATCTGAACCAAGCTCTCCAACATCAGCAAGCCCTGATTATGCAAAAACACCACAAAAACAAGATTTGGATTTAAAATCACTGGTCATGATGCTGCTAGAAGAACAAAAAAGGACATAAATGAATCTCTTAAAGAAATACAGGGGAACATGAATAAGCTAGAAACCCAATTAATGGAAACACAAAAATCACTTAAAGAAATTCAGGAGAATAAGGCTCAAGAATAAAGAAGAAACAAACAAACAAAAAAAAAACTTAAAGAAATGCAGGAGAAAGTGAGTCAAACAGCAGAAGTCATGAAAGAGGAAACACAAAAGTCTCTTAAAGAATTACAGGAAAACACAAACAAGCAAGTGAAGGAGCTAAGCAAAACCATCCAGGATCTAAAATCAGAAGTAGAAACAACTAAGAAATCACAAAGGGAGACAACTTTGGAGATAGAAACCTTGAGAAGAAATCAGGGGCCATAGATGCAAATATCAACAACAGAATACAAGAAATGGAAGAAAGAATCTCAGATGCCGAAGATACCATAGAAACCATTGACTCAATAGTCAAAGAAAATGCAAAATGCAAAAAGCTTGTATCCCAGAACATCCAGGATATCCAGGACACAATGGGAAGACCAAATCTAAGGATTATAGGTATAGATGAGAGTGAAGATTTACAACTTAAAGGGCCAGCAAATATCTTCAACAAAATTATGGAAGAAAACTTCCCAACTTAAAGAAAGAGATGACCATGAATATACAAGAAGCCTATAGAACTCCAAACAGACTGGACCTGAGCAGAAATAACTCTCATCACATAATAATCAAAACCCCAAATGTTCTAAACAAAGAAAGAATATTAAAGGCAGTAAGAGAGAAAGACCAAGTAACATATAAAGGAAGACCTATCAGAATCACACCAGACTTCTCACCAGAGACCATGAAAGCTAGAAGATCCTGGGCAGATCTCATGCAGACTCTAAGAGAACACAAATGTCAGCCAAGACTACTATACCCAGCAAAACTCTCAATCACAATAGATGGAGAAACCAAGGTATTCCATTTCAAATCCAAATTTACACAATATCTTTCTACAAACCCAGCTCTACAAAGAATAATAGGAGGAAAACTCCAATCCAAGGAGGGAAACGACACCCTGGAAAAAGTAAGATAGTTACCTTCTTTCATCAAACCCAAAAGAAGTTAACCACTCAAATATAAAATTAACATCAAAAATGACAGGAAGTAATAATCACTGCTCCTTAATATCACTTAATGTCAATGGACTTAACTCCCCAATAAAAAGACATAGACTAACAGACTGGATAAGGAAACAAGACCCTACATTTTGCTGCATACAGGAAACACACCTCATTGTCAAAGACAAAAACCACCTTAGAGTAAATGGCTGGGAGACAATTTTACAAGCCAATGGTCTCAGGAAACGAGCCGGAGTAGCCATTCTAATATCAGATAAAATTGATTTTCAACCTAAAGTCATCAAAAGAGATACAGGAGGGCACTTCTTGCTGGTCAAAGGAAAAATCCACCAAGAAGAACTTTCAATTCTGAACATCTATGCGCCAAATGCAAGTGCACCCTCATTTGTAAAAGAAACTTTACTAAAGCTCAAAGCACACATTTTACCCAACACAGTTATTGTGGGTGACTTCAACACTCCACTCTCCTCAATGGACCGATCAGGAAAACAGAAACTAAACAGGGACACAATAAAACTAATTGAAGCTTTGGACTAATTAATTGGACTTGACTGATATTTATAGAGCATTCCACCCTAAAAAAAAAAAAAAAAAAGAATATACTTTTTTCTCAGCACCTCATGGTACCTTCTCCAAAATCGACCATATGATTGGTCACAAGACAGTCCTTAACAAATATAAAACAATCGAACTAATTCCATGCCTCCTATCGGATCATTATGGAGTAAGAGTGGTCTTCAATGGCAACAAAAACGACAGAAGGGAATAGTGTTAAAAACTGCATTATATTGATACAGTGACAGGCAGGCGGATCAATGGAACAGGATTCAAGATCCAGAAATGAACCAACACACCTATGGCCACTTGATCCTGGACAAAGGGGCTGAAAACATCCAATGGAAAAAAGATAGCTTTTTCAACAAATGGTGCTGGTTCAACTGGAGGTCAGCATGCAGAAGAATGCGAATTGATCCATCCTTGTCTCTTCGTACTAAGCTCAACTCCAAATGGATCAAGGACCTCCATATAAGGCCAGACACTCGGAAGCTAATAGAAAAGAAACTGGGGAAGACCCTTGAGGACATCGGTACAGGGGGAAAGTTCCTGAACAGAACACCAATAGTTTATGCTCTATGATCAAGAATTGACAAATGGGACGTCATAAAATTACAAAGTTTCTGTAAAGCAAAGGACACCATCAAAAGGACAAATTGGCAACCAACAAATTGGGAAAAGATCTTCACCAACCCTACATCAGATAGAGGGCTAATATCCAATATATACAAAGAACTCAAGAAGTTAGACCCCAGAAAACCAAATAACCCTATTAAAAATGGGGTACAGAGTTAAAAAAAGAATTTTCACCTGAAGGACTTCGGATGGCAGAGAAACATCTTAAAAAATGCTCAACTTCACTAGTCATCAGGGAAATGCCAATCAAACAACCCTGAGATTTCACCTTACACCAGTCAGAATGGCTAAGATTAAAAACTCAGGAGACAGCAGATGTTGGTGAGGATGTGGAGAAAGAGGAATACTCTTCCACTGCTAGTGGGGTTGCAAATTAGTACAACCACTCTGGAAATCAGTCTGGAAGTCCCTTAGAAAACTGGGCTTGTCACTTCCGAAAGATCATGCTATACCACTCCTGGGCATATACCCAGAGGATTTCCCAGCATGTAATAAGGATATATGTTCCACTATGTTCATAGCAGCCCTATTTATAATAGCCAGAAGCTGGAAAGAACACAGGTATCCCTCAACAGAAGAGTGGATGCAAAAAATGTGCTATATCTACACAATGGAGTACTATTCAGCCATTAGAAACAATGAATTCATGAAATTCTTAGGCAAATGGATGGAGCTGGAGAACATCATACTAAGTGAGGTAACCCAGTCTCAAAAGATCCATCATGGTATGCACTCACTAATAAGTGGATATTAGCTTGGAAAACTGGAATATGCAAAACATAATCCACACTTCAAATGAGGTACAAGAAGAACGGAGGAGTGGCCCCTAGTTCTGGAAAGACCCAGTGTAGCAGTATAAGACAAAACCAGAACAGGGAAGTGGGAAGGGGTGGGTGGGAGAACAGAGGGAGGGAAGGGGGCTTATGTGACTTTCGGGGAGTGGGGAACCAGAAAAGGGGAAATCATTTGAAATGTAAATAAAAAATATATCGAATAAAATTTTAAAAAAATCAGAAAAAAAAACATAGTTCTGAAAGTAAATAGGGTTTTATTTTAAGTAATTTTTAAGTCTTGAAATCCTATTTCAAAAAGATAAAATAATCCAGAAAGATTATTTCATCCTTTTGAAATAATTTGCTTACCTCTTTTTTTTTTTTAATTTTTAGACAAGTATTAGACTAGTGATGTTTAGCTTACATTCACAACCAGATTGAATCTATATTTAAAGAATATAGATTTGGAGAATTCTCGGAAATACTCTTCATACTAGTTAAGAGACTAGACTCTAAAAGTGGGTGATTCATCCAAGGAAAAGCCGTGATGCTTCTTTGCCTACCCACCTTTGTATTTTGCTTGCAAGTACATCTATACTGTGGCGGCTATTGTTGCTATTGGCATATACAAGCAATATCATAACTCAGCTTTTTCAGCCTTTATATGTGTGTGAAAAATGAATGGATCATCAGGAAACTTTCATTTCTTTATAACCAGATTCAGACTGTTCTCAAAAAGCCACCTGGAGTTCTTAGCCTATCCAGCATGCAGACTGCCATCGTCAGACTTCCCAGCCCATATCTTGTGATCTAATAAATCCTACTCATTATATATATATATTCAGTCTACCACCTCTTCTTCTCCACATAACTGTGACTAACATACATTCCCAGTTTTTTTACTTAATCTTCTTTATCCTTCTAGTGAACTCTTCCAATATTCTCTTGAATGACTTGAGACTGTGTTCATACTAAAGACTGCATTTGTATTCCCCAAACTGCAAACTTAATAGACATACAGTCAGTGATAATGTAGTTATGAAAGAACTGCAGAGTTCACTATATTGTTAATCACAGTCCATAAAAGAGCCTTACTTGTCTAAGTATTTCATGTGTTAATAAGATATTTACCCATATATACATACACACATGGGTTATATATATATATATATATATATATATTACTCCAAACTCCTTAAGAAAAAAAAAAAACAAGAACTTTTCCTCACAAGAGGAAAACAAAAAACAGGAAAATGTATTTCTTGCGGAGTATTGTCCATCAACAAAGAAACAGCAGCTTGTTTATAGAATTGTAGGAATCATGGATCTGAGGGCTGGCAGCCTTTCCAAAACAAAAATGGTGAGAATTTATCAGCTTTGCAGTAATGTATATCTGATAACTTTGACTACATTGAAAGAGATAATTACTGAAGGATACTTATCACTAAGTGACTGGATACATTAGAAAGCAGTGCTGTTGATTTTTTGATTTTTAGAGTTGGTTGATCTTGTTCATTTAGTTAGACATATAGAGAAAAAAAGGAGGGAGGTGATTGGAGAATGGATGGAGAGAAGAAGGTTTATGGGACATATGGGGAGGGGGGATCTGGGAAAGGGGGAATCATTTGGAATGTAAACAAAGAATATAAAAAATAAAAAAAAAAAGTAATGTTCCATTCTCATGCCACAAACCATGGTCAATCAGCTTTCTGGGCCTATTCATCTGCTTAGTATATGTAACATTTATGCAGGAATAACAAATTTAGTCAAATAAAGCTTTTTTATTGCTAAATAATTAATTGCTCAGAGCTTTTGTAATACTTTTATAGAATAAAGATAGAAAGCTAGATAAATTTTACCAAACTTAGTTTTCATACAGCATTAAAGAAATAATTTGGGACTGTTTATATCTTCCTAGTTATATAAGGTCATGGAAAAACCAAGGATGAGAAATTATTCTCACAATTTATAGGGCAATGAAATCAGGTCCATATTTCAAAACGTTTTGTTTGTAAAATATATCTTGCCTATCAATAATATTAAGAAATGGAGAAGGCTTTGCAATAACTGAAAGCTAGTGCCATGTTTAATAATTAAATACTAAATATTTTCATCTAAGAATATGTGCAAGGAAAAACATGTGTTTCTCACCACTACTGTTCATTTTATTCAGGATACACTAGTAAAGATATGAAAAATAAATAGAACATAAGCACTTAAATATAAGGTACCAGCTTTCCTCTTTGAACCCTTTACTGTGTTCCACACTGTGTCCTACATTTTCTTCATCTTTAGAAAATTTCTACCAGTCAATCCCACTAACAAACTGAGCCAAGAAAAAAAATTAAAGATGGGTTTTAGATTTGTGTTTGACCCACGTTTTATTCAGAAACATATTATTTCATTTTCATGATTTAGGGTATTAAAAATATTCCTCATGCTACTGATTCATGGTCTCATGTATTTAAACTATATTCATGTTTCAAAATCATTGAGCATTGTTTTAGGATGTGATATATAGTTTGTCCTAATGCTGTTTTTACACTTAAAAAGATGTCTTCACCTGACATTTTCATACTTTAACATTTTCAGATTATTGTATCCTTTCATTACACATTAAACATCTTTTTTCACTTTGTTCATGATAAGTAGAGTGATAATGAACTCTTCCACCTATTATATATTTGAGAATGTCTTTATATCCTCTTCAGAGCTGAAGGAGAGATTTTGGGCATAAATTTTTTGGATGATGTTTTCTAAAATAACGTACTTTCTCAACATTGCTTTTGACAATAATTTACATATTACTTTGAAATCACAAGCAAAAGCTGAAAAATAAACAAGTGAGACAACATTAAATGAGAAAACTTTTGCACAATGGAAAAAATTATGGAAATAAATGGCAACCAATGAGATGAGAGAAAGATACCTTTAAATTTCACATCTAAAATAGACTTACTATTCAATATGTAAGCGGAACTTATGGAACTCAATAGCCAAAAAGAATTAAAACACAGTACATGAGCAAAGGGCTTGAATAAACTTACATAGAAGACTTACACATTTTGTGTGTGAACACATTTGTACACAAAGAAATGCACATCAAAATCTCAATGTCTTACTGTCTGCACTGTTTGCCTAACTGTCATAAACAGAGATATGTGACGGCAAAGTTATGCAGTAAAGGAAGTCCATATATTGTTGGTGACGTATCAATTCTGTAACTGTTATAGAAAATAGTATAGACCCCCAAAACCTTAAAGGTAGACCTGTGTGATTTTTGTAATCCTACTTTTGTATACTTCCAAGGGAAGTAAAATAATAATCACAAAGAAATATTTGTGTTCTTATGTTAGTTGTAGCTAAGATTTAGAAACAACCTAAGTATCTGATGACAGACAACTGTGACATTTCTATGTAAGTAAATATTTTTTAATCATACAAGAAGGAACTTGAAGATTGGAAACATCCAAAGGCAAAAGCTGGGGCAAGAAAACATCTTTTACAAATAGGACTTGGAAAACTGATTTTTGACTTATAAAAGAATAAAATAGATTAGATACATATCTATCAACTTTCACAAAAACTAACTCCAAATACATTAAAGACATAACTGTGAATCCTGAAACACTAAAACTACTGGGGGAAAAAATCCACAGGCAGCTTCTACTTTTAGATGCTCCCAATGGCCAAGTTCCTTCTTTTGTTATTAAATATTAAGTGTCAGACAATTACATTGTTTTTCAATCTTAATTCCACTTGCCCAAGAATTAAAGTCAACAGATGATAGGTGGGGTTTTATAAAACTTAACCTTTTTCTAAACAGTGAGGGACACAATCAAGTGAGTGAAGAGGAAGCCCACATAATGGGAAGGAATCTTTGTCAACCATACATCTGACAGAGGATTAATATCTAGGATATTAAAAAGAAACTCAGAGAACAAGGAAACAAATGATACATTGGGAAAATTGCCATGGACCTGAAAAGAGAGTTCGCAAAAAAAGAAAAAATGACTAGGAAATAGCTCCAAAAAGGATTACTGTTCCCAGTAATCACAAACATGCAAACTAATACAACTTTGAGAGTCCATCTTACCCCAGTTAGACGGCAAAGATCAAGAAAATAAGCAACATCAAATGCTTTGTATGGAATGAAGCAAATGGTGAAATAGCCACTGTGCAAATCAGTGTGGAGAAGTCTCATACAGCTAACAATATATACATTACATGACCTAGCTATACCTCTCATTAATACACACCCAAAGAACTTTACATATACTCCACAGATACTTCCTCAGCAATTTTCATGATTGCTCTATAATAATAGGTATGAAATGGAGACAACAACCAGAATATTATATGACCAACAAATGGATAATTAAATGCAGGGCATATTCATTATGGAACAGCATTCATCTATAAAAAAAATGTGAAATAAAAACTTTGCAGGAAAATAGATGGAACCAGAAGAGAACATCTTGAGTATGATAAACTAGGAAAGAATCATTCCTAGAATTCGAAGTTTGGGGAGTGAAGGAATAGATGAATTTCACTGATCTCTCAGAAAAATTAGGCTTTTGGGGTATTTGGAGGGAGGTAAACACAGATGAAGATGAGAGGAGGGTAAAGGGATATTGCAGGGTACTAGTGATCTCAGAATAAATGGAAAGGGGTCTTCTTAAGTAAGATTGGAGGTAAATTCAGAGTAAGGGAAGAGCATGGTAAAGGGAAATAGTTGGGTTCAAGTTACCTGATAGGGGAAATAGAACATGGGGTACTTTTTAGAGAAGAGGGAGATGAATATAGAAGAAAGATATCAAAATATATTTACAAAATTATATTGAATTTTTCTTATTTGGGATAACCATGTTCTCTCCAATAGCCAAAGACCACCTAACAAAAGCACTGATAATATACATGAGAAGCCATCATTTCAGTTGGCCAAAAAAATATGTCATATACTCCAAAAACATACAGCCTGCATTCTCTTGGTTGTTCTCAGAGGTGAACATAAGTAGATATAGCTGAAGATACCACACAATTTACACACAGGTACCAGAGGTGCCTAAGGTGGAACTGACATTACTGCTTCTTCCATGAGGCCTAGATTTTATGGTATGCTTCCATACGCAGCCCTAGGTAAGCTTCCACAGGAAAGAGGAAACCAACATTCTTTCTTAATTGTGATGTCTATGAATCATGTCAATGCCAGCATGACAAGATAACCATAAGGGTGCAGTAGTGGCATTCATACCATGGCAGCAAACAACGACTCTCTATTTGGACATAACATTTGTTTAACAAGAGGAAAACAATGCCTGGTACCTGAAACTTAGTTAAATGTTCAGTGCTAGTGAAGTCATGAAGACAAGCATCCATGACCACTTCTTTAGTATGACAGCATAGTCCCTAACAATAAACTAAATAGCTGTTCTTATTTTTACGGATAAATATAGTCTTTATCTTTTTATTAAAGAAGCTTCTCTTTGCAAGAGAAACAGATTGTTATGGAGAAATAAAGCCATTCAAACAGCGGAACCAAGCACCCATACCAAAGCCCCTTTTGGTTATTTTTAAAGCAGATAACTCCAGGGTTCCTTTTTGTCTTCAGAATAGAATTGAGACTCAATAGATATATATCTAAAAAAATACTCCTGCATCTAACGCTCAAAAATAATTGCATAACAGGGAGTGGAAAGATTGTAAGAGCTAGAATTTCTAAGAGTTTTCAATGAGATTGTTCTCCTACAAATGTCAGAAGCTACACCCATAAATTATCACCAAAAAGACTGCTCAAAAGTGAGATGAACGTGGAAAAAAAACAATGAACATGCTCTAGTGGACAGGAAAAGGCCACATGACCTCAGCCATACATAGCGAAGTACAGACAAATGAGAAATGCTAGGAATAGGTGAAATAGCCTTCCTCTGGGAATAGCCCACCAATCAGTTATCCACAAAGGAATAATTGTCTCTGAAAGTATGCATACAAGTAATATTTGACAGACTGAAGAAGTCTTATTTAAAAATATATATGTATATACATAACACATTTATGTATACAAAAACAGCTAATTTAAAAACGGGCCATGAATTAGGAAGAAAGGAACAAAGGCCACATGGGAGGACTTGGAGGGAGGAAGGGGAAGGAAAATATTATTAGCACATTATAATCTTAAAAAATAAAACTTAAAATAAAATAATAAAGTAAAATAAGTGAAGAAAAAGCAAAAAATAACAAAGAATAAAAATAGATGAAGAAATTTCCCAAATTAAGATTGGAAACCAACTCATATTGTCAACTTTACTATTTATGAAGGAAGTATAAATAGTTATTACAGCTAGAAACTCATTGCTCAGAAAGGTAAAAGTAATAGACTGACATGAATGAATACAGACAAGGACTTTGGTAAAGAATATTTTTATATATTGTCACTGTAAATATAAAATGGAGCAATTCCTTTGGGGAAAAGGTCTGGAGATTTATTTTAAATTGAAACATGCAAATTATTGCATGACCCAGAAATTCTTTCAAAGATTTAGACTAGAATAATGAAATCATATGTCCAAAGAAAGATTTGTAAAACTTGCCATAAGAGTTTTATTCATAATAGTCCTATATGAGAATGTCCAGGTATCCCTGAAAAGCAGAATAGATAAATAAATACATTTACTTTACTCATATATGATATAATCCAATAATAAAAGAGGATAAGATATTGGTGCATATAGAAAATGGGAGATATTTCGGAACATCATGCTTAGTGAGGGATTCCTTAAACAAAAGTATATGTCGTGTGACTGCACATGCAAAAATAATTCTAGAACAGAAAAATGTGAAGCAATACTTGCTATTGCATCTAGAATAGAAACAGAGAGATTGACTGGGAAAACCTGTGAAGGTTGTTGCTAGGCCAATCCAGCTTAATATTCCATACCTGTTTGAGGATCTGTACACATTTGCCAATGGGCATTATCAAATGCTATATATTTTTATTCTTTTGTCTAAATTTTAAAATTAATAATTATTCTGTTATGCTTGCAGACAGAACCTAGCATAACTATCTCCTATAGCATAGGCTTTATTCAACAGTTGATGGAAACAGATGCAGAGACCCACCAACCAAACATCAGGCAGAGCCCCAGAAGTCTTGTGGAAAAGTGAGAGATAGAAGCGAGCAAGACGGAGGGGTCAAGACCACCACAAGAAGAGCTACAGTGACAATTAACCTGGTCCCACGAGAGCTCACAGAGACTGAACCATCAACCAAATGTGCATTCA